>NW_027187316.1:9363119-9623846 GCF_028583685.1 Petaurus breviceps papuanus
TCCTGCTCCCGTCGCTCCCCCGCTCCCCCTGCCGCCGCCGCCGCCGCTGCCACCTGAAAACTAGGGCCTCACCTAGAAAACGTGTTGACCTGACTATTTATTTATTTTTAATTATTTAAAAGAAAAAAAAATAGGGCCACTCTACTGTTACTACTGTACTCTCTTGTCCTTGATTTTTTTTTTAAACTTCAAAAGTTCATTGCTTTACTCGAGAAACATAGTTGTCTCCTGAGAAATAAAGATGCACCAGACTCCTGTTACTTCCCATGTAGCACACCACCACCACTACCCCACCCCACCTTGAAGATGGAGCGGGTTGGGGGTTTAGATGGGCAGCTTCTATGCTACCTCTATGCCTTAGAAATTTCGTTTCGGAAAACAATTTAACTTAGTTACACAGGAAATAACCGGTTTCTGACAACTTTTTAAGCTATTAAGAGTTCCTGAACTTTGAACTTGACTTCCTAGTTCTCATTTGAAAACCACTACTAAAGCTTACTAGTGAAACCTTATTTTATGTCAACATTAAAAAAAACCGGTGAAGACCAAGATGTGGAGTTAGGAAGACTTGTCAAAGAGGAAGTCACACATAAAGCTTAAGCCTCACTGACTTCTCAGTATTTTATTCTCGAATCTGTAGAACGTTACAAGAAAAAATTCTAACATGGCTACACCACCTTAAAAATACACTTGGCCACTGCCATAGATTTTTACCTTTTTTAACTTAAAATCATTGTTGACTTGTCTGCCCAAATGTTCGCTTATATTCACATATGTATGCACACCTAAAAACGTATTTTTAAAGAACAAACATTTCTTCAATGCACCTGGCATCCGATAAGAATTTAAATAAACATGCTCCAATTACTTTTCTTTGTAATCTACATTAATTAGGTCCCTTTCCAGTTGACCTTTGAATGTCCAGGAAAAAAAAAAAGAAATGATTTCAGAATTATATAGATTACAGGAAAAGAAATTTAGGCCATATCTTATTGCTTAGTCTTTACACTTTGATGCATAATTCCAGTTGGAACAATCCAAAGATGAATTTAACAATAATGTAGGACATTTAAGTATGTCATAGCAGGAGAAAAGATTTGTCCTTTTTGTTGCCCGGAATAGAGGGCTCATTTCTTCCAAATCTTGGGTGAACGTTAGGAAGTGTGATCTAGGTTTCAGTTATTTTAATGAAAATGCTTTAGTTTTTAATCCATCTTATTGGAAGAGAAAAAAATTAAAGATTAAGTCTACATAGCAACCTTAAGGATTATATTCTTATGATTACATAAATGGGCACTATATGTGGTAAAGAGATGCAGAGAGAAAGGGTATGTCAAAAAATCCTGTCACAAACAAACATTTTTTGAAATCAAATCCTTTTTTTGTAACCACAAAATTATCATAATGATTTAAAATGTTCCTTGAATGCATTTGTTACTTAAATATTTGAGGTATATTTCTTGAAATCTGTGCTTCATTCAGGCACTGCTTTTTTTCAGAATTCTAGTCTGTCCATAAATTAACATATTTCTCCATACCTGTTACTTGGTCCAACCAGCTTTCTAACTGGTTTGAGAAAAATTTAAACTTTTTTCTAAGTACTCCATTGTTAATTGGACTCTAACATAATAAACATTCTAAATAATTATAGAAGAGGTTGTGGATTATTCACTGAAATTAGGATATACCAAACAAATTTTATAGCTGTTACTCTAGAGTTAAAATTAAATACTGATGTTTCAGAAATATGTCCTCCCATAACACTCCTACAAAAAAGCCGAATCCTAAAATAAGACTCAGAGGTGATATAAGAAATCTAAAGTAAGGTAATTTATGACCACTATCCTAAGAACACTAAGATTTTTAATGAAATAAAAAATATGGGTAGCATAGTGGAAAGAGAACTGGACTAAGTCAGATCTAAATCTAGAGATAGCATCTTAGAGGTAAGTTAGTCAGAACCTCAGAATTTTGAGAATTCAGAAAGGGACTTTGCCAGCTACCTAATCCAACCCCATTCCCCAAAGGAATTCCCATTATAATATACCTGACAAAGTAGTCAACTTGCCTCCGCTTAAAGCTCTTTGCTAAGGTGGTCCCATCACTAGCCACAGCAGCTAACCCCCTTGAGTGATGAGGGGCAACTGAAGTGCAGAGTGACATTAGGTGCCCCAAATCATCCAGGTATTAACAAACAAAGCTGCCATGAACCCCAGTCTTCTGACTCCACATTTTTTTTTGCCTTCTGACACCGGAAGACTCTATCGTTAACCATATGGTTATTTGGGACAAATCACCTAAGCACTCTGAGTCTCAGTTTTTTCATCTTCTTGCACAATCAAACTCCTCACAATTGTTGTGAGCGGAAATCAACTTGCAAACTGAAAACTAATAAGAGTTAGTAGGTAGTAAAAGTAGAGCAGATTGATATTTTATTTGTCACCCTAGCCCACAGTGAAATGCTGATAAGACACCTAATCAATCAATCTCAGTCCTAGTAGCCCTTAGACTTGGTGTGAAAAGTCTTTTGATGAAGTAAAATGATGCCAGACAGGAACTCTATTCCATTTGGCTGGGGTTTTTCATCCCTCACTATGAATGAAGGATAAAAGTATCAAGTTACTCAGAATCAAAGAAATCCAGAAATTTGAGCAACTGTGATATTTACTGTTCCCCAGAGGAAGAACTACCTCAGGGTAGGGAGAGGAAAAAAGGAAAGGCTTTGGTCAGGTCTTTTCCTTCTGCCTTATGGCAGAAGGTTGTTGGCTTTCCCCATCTTCCCGTTACTATCCCAGCAGTATATCCAGATCAACTAATGGCAGTGTGTGCAATGGGAGCCAAGGACAGAATGGACATAAATTCATGACTCCACAAAGGAACCCTGCAAAGAAACTATACCATGCCTAAGGTGAATTTTTTTCAGCAAACCTGAGCTATGTTATCTCTTTCCTTCTCACATGTGCTCTCTAAACTTGAGCCTCTACTTTTCCCTGGACTCTATATATACTTAAGGGAAAGTATGTCACAGATTTTTAGGGGGATTTTGTATAGCAACTGCTTTTACTGTATCACTTGAGTAAATAAATACTCTTTTCTAAAAGGTGCAAGGCTGGTTAATTCTCAACTGATGATGGAGGGAAGGGAAGAGAAAGCATATCTATGGGGGCTCTAGCCCTGACCCCTCAAGAATACCCCTAAAACCCTGAGGGAGATATATAGCCAAAACTCTAGGGACCTGACTCCTCAGTGGGAGTAAGAATTAGGATAAAGACCCTCAGAGTTTTATAAGCTCAACACACAGATAGAAAGACAGACAGATAGATAGATAGACAGACAGACAGGCAGATAGATAGATAGCTGTTACTTTAAAGGTATTTTGATTGCTTTACCTATATTAGCTCATTTGATTAAAATGTGCCATATGAATTTGAATTATATACTAGTGCAATGCAAATGGTATTAATTATAGTTATCAATAATGATAAAAATAATAAAGATTATTTCTTGATAAAGGATGATTTTTCCCTCAGAAAAACAACTGGGCAAGAATGGGCTCCTCACTTAATTTAGGAAGTAATAGAAAAACCTATAACTTTTGGAATTCAACTAGGCAAATCTAGCTTTAGCCTTGCTTTTAAGTTTGCTGTAAGACATTTAAAATAAAGTAGATAAATTGTTACAGGAGGTCCAATAGCTCCAAATTGTAAACCATTTAGCTACTCCATTTAACCACCCAGCTACTAAAGACATTATAACAAGAACTCATCTCTCAGAAAACTTTTAGAAAGGAGCTTCTAAAGGAGAGCTTTTCCTGTATACAATACCTTTAATCACATAGGCCAGCTTCTCAGAATTAAGTCATGACAGTCCCACCAGTATTTAAAATGAGGGACTTGGCTCCACCTGGTAACAATTGGCTGGATTCAGAAAATAAGATGTAATTTTAAATAATCTATTACTGTATCTTATTTTGTCTATATGTCTCCAAGCAGATGTTGGTCCAAAGTTCACAGAACAATTAAAAGCAAAATTGACTTTGCTCTCTCCATATTTCCCATTTGAATGAATGCTTGGCTAGAGGGGGAAATAATGAGAGGGAATAATATGAATGAAGTAGTGTTTTCTAATTCCAGGAATTTCAAGACCAGCCAATCAAGATGGTACTTGAATAAATAAAACACAAAAAGAAATTGCAAAACTCACAAAGACAGTGGGAATAAAGAAAGTAAACATATCTTTACCTGAGCATCCAATTTACTAAGTCAGTGAAAGAACTTTCCTCTGAGTTATCAAAAAAGGAAGAGTTAGTTAATATGTAACAGTGAATTTAGAATTACTTTGTCAGCTATACAAGGCTGTTTGGGGGAGGGGGAGGGGTGATTGATTATAAATGCCATTGCTAGCTTACCTATTTTTATCATGATAAACATTTTCATAAATATGAACATAATACACATGAACATAAACATTTTCAATTATAACCATTCTAAAGGGAAGCTAGGCCTTCTTTCAAGCTGATGATTCTATTTGATAGACATTAAAAAAAATACCAGCAAAACATTAAAAACAAATATTGGCCATCCTATATGCTAAGTAATTGTTAATTGTTGATAAATGTTGGAGCTATTAAGAAGTTATTCAGTGCCAGGGTAGACAATACTCCCTAGACCTCCCCCCTACTCCTATCTGACACATCTATCCTGTTTTCCACTGAGTGTATAAGAAGGGAGGATGGTAATTATCTGGGAGGATACCACATAATGTTGGAAGACATCTCCCATGGCTATCTGCTTCCTTGATGTCTGGCCTAGCGACCCACCTCTATGGCAATTTCAAACTCTGAATGACTTTCTGCTTCACTTAGAAAGTGTCTACCTTATATAATGGCCAAAGAGATGAACTGATATGGCATCAAGGAAACAGGATAGACATAGACCACATCTCTGTGCCTGAAATAATCAGACTTCAGAATGAACATTACAGCTGTCTTGATGACCCAACTGGACTGGTCCACAGTCAATATAAGATGGCTTTAAATGCCTAAGTAAGCTTTACAACAAAGATTTGGCTAATCTATAAAGCACAGCCTTTGAGAAAGAACGATAGAATATATTCCTGAGTCTGTCATTTCTTCTGTATTCTTCTAGGGCCTTGGGAAGGACTATAGATCTCAGCTACCCCTTTCATATCTCCCTCTCTCTTCCACCCCCAGACTTTCAAGGAAAACAGGTTGTCTTGAATATGATACTTCGTACACTCTTTGTATAACCCATTTCAAGCTTCTTAAAGTCCTTCATGATCTGGCTCTGTTCTATCCATTTACAAATTGGCTAGTTTCTTCACTGTCTCAGAAGCACAGCATGCTTATCATTTCAGTCTCTGTACTTTCACTTATTCGGTTTCTCCTCCTGAAATACCCTCTCTGCTCCTCTTCTTCAAGTTCTACCATCCAACAAGGTCTACATGTCAGGCTCATTTTCAAGAAAGCTTCTCTAACTACAATAGCCCTCAATTGAGCTCCCTCTTTATTGAACTCCCATCCCACAGAATAGATGCTATTTTGTATTCTCTGAAGCTGTTCAGAGGTGTCAGATCAACAAGTTAGATCAACAAGCAACAGCTAGATCAACAAGTATTTATTAAACACCCAACTCTTGGAAGCTATAACGATACATTCATGTGTTCTAACAGGGCCTGAACTGAGATAGCTAGGTGGTATAGTGGATAGAATGTCTGATTTGGAGTCCAGAAGACCTGAGTTCAAATCCTACCTCAGACACAAATAAGTAAAGCCCTGGAGAAATTGACCCTCTCCCCCAAGAGAAATTAAGGAGGAAAATGACTACTTTATTCAAATACCCAAAGGTTTATAAAAGACAGATTAGATTTACTCCATTTGACTCTTAAAAGGTAGAAGTTAGAGGGAGACAGATTTCCTCTCAAGTTCTTTCTTCATAAGGAAGAACTCCTCAACAATAAGAGCTATCTATAAATAGAATGAATGGACCATTACTACAGGCAGTGAGAACCCTGTCACTGGAGCTCTGAAATTAAAAACAAGGAAGTAGCATGATATAATGGAAAGAACACTGATTTTGGAGTCAGAGGACTTTGGTTCAAATCCCACTTCTTATGTTTACTACCTGTATAACTTTGACTAAGCTACATAATCTCTCTGGGCCTCAGTTTCCTCATCCGTAAAATAAGAGGGTTGGACTAGATGACTTCTGAGATCCCTTCCTACTCTATGACTCTGTGATTCAGAGAATGTAAAATAAGACCTACTAACTGAATATTCTGTGGCCATATGAAAACAAGAACTAGATAATTCTATCAGAATATTTTTTCCAGTCTTTCCCCTCAAACTCTAGACACATATAGTTACCAAAAGAAACCAAATCAACTTTTTCTTCTACTCACCTACCAAAAAGTATTTGTAAGACTGATGGACTGGGCTAGATGATCTCAAAGATATATATATATATATGTGTGTGTGTGTGTGTGTGTGTGTGTATGTATGTATGTACGTACATATGTATACATGCACATATTCTCTTAAACTGTAGGCTGTAAGGTATAGAGTTCTTTTCATCATAATATACAAAACCATAATTTAATATTTGTATTACAATATCAACAAAACTCATACTCTTTCATCCCTTGGCCATTCTTTTGCCCTGACCTCTTCACTACTTGCCTTCCACCCCTGCTTACCACATCCTAGATCACAGCTCAGAGAACTGTAAGGGTATGCTAATTGACTGCCCTATTGTTCTACTCCAAGACTTCTTGGGACCAAAAGCAATGCCTAACAAGTAGTTGTGGTTGTTGTTTGTCCTTCATCGTAGAAGAGGACCATGACATTAGGAAGGCAATGCCACAACTTGTAAGTGAATTGGATTTAAGTGAGGGAGGGCTGTGCAAATTCACCAGTCTCACATTCTCCTCTGGAACCATCTGGGTCCAGTGGCAAGATATAATTCAGGACAACTGGAGATGGCCCAGGATGCAGTGGAAGACCATGGCCTTTTTAAGCTAACTTTCCCAAGTCTCAGTTTGACTGAGGCAACACCCATTCAGTGACTAAGGCCATGTAAGAAATGAGGCAAAGAATGCCTTCTTTTACCTTGTCAAATACTCTCTCTCTCTCTCTCTCTCTCTCTCTCTCTCTCTCTCTCTCTCTCCCTCTCTCTCTCTCTCTTTCTCTGGGAGAAGATGACCCTTGGGGTTTCTGGCCAAACAGAAACAATTGCTATTTACAAGTAGCAGGGCCTTAATAAATGCAAGTTCCCTTACCCCAAAACACTGTTCCAGGTCACCACTCCCCTATATGTGTTATCTCCCCCTACTAGAATATAAGCTCTTTGAAGTCAGGGGCTGACTGTTTCTGCTTTTGTATTTTATCCTCAAAAGTAAACATACTAGGGGCGGCCAGGTAGCACAGCGAGTAAGAGCACCAGCTCCAGTGTCAGGACAACCTGGGGATCGAATCCTGGGCTCAGACACTTAGCACTCACCCAGAAACACCTGGCCGTGTAACCTTGAGCAAGTTACTTAACCCCAATTTCTTTAAAAAAAAAAAAGTAAACATAGTAGGCCAGAGTAGGGGCTTAACATTCTTGTTGACTGACTGAAAAAGCATTTACTAAACCCTTACTTTGTATTTACCACATGGGGGGGGAGCGGTACAAAGAGAGAGCAAAAACAGTCCTACTTTCAAGCAATTTTACATTCTAATGAGGGACACCGAAAGGTACCCTCAATCAATAAACATTTATTAAGCACCAACTGTATGCCAGGTATACTGCTAAGCCCTGGGGATACAAAAAAGAGGCAAAAATAATCCCTGCCATCAAGGAGCTCACAGTCTAATAGAGGAGACAACAAGTATACAAATATGTGTAAACAAGCTATGTACAGGATAAATAGGAAATAATTAATAGTAGGAAGGCACTAGAATTAAGAGGGGTTAGTTGGGACTTAAAGAAAGCCAGGGATGTAAGTCACTAGAGTAGAGGAGGGAGAGTGTTCCAGGCTGGGGAGACAGCCTGAAAGAATGCCCAGAGCAGAAATATGAAGTGTCTAATTTGTGGAATAGCTAAGAGACCAGTGCTGTTGGATCAAAGATTGGAGAGTAGGGTGTAAGAAGACGAGAATAGTAGGAGGGGGCTAGGTTATGAAGGACTTTGAATGCCAAACAGAGCATGTTCCTGGAGGCAAAAGGAAGCCACTGGAGTTTGCTGAGTAGGAGAGTGACCTTCAGCAATCAAGGTGTGATGTGATTCCTGTACCTGGAGCAGTGTCAGAGGAGAAAAGGAAGCATATTCAAGAGATGTGCAAAGGTAAAATCAAGAGGCCTTGGCAATAGTTTGGATATGGGGAGAGATAGTGAGGAATCCAGGATGACCCCTAAGTTGTAAGATAGAGGGCCTGGGAGTGTGGTGTTGCTCTCTATAGCAATAGGGAAGGTAGGAGGGATTGGCAAGGGTTTAGGGGAAAAGATAATGAGTTCCATTTTGGATATATTGAGTTTAAGATGTCTACTGAACATCTAATTTGAGATGTCTGAAAGGCAGTTGGACATTTGAGACTGGAGGTCAACAGAAAGATTGGTGTAATTAATATAAGTAGATTTGAAAATCATCAGTATAGATGTGGTTATTAAATCCATGGGAGCTGATGAGATCACCAAGTGAAATAGTACAGACAGAGAAAAGGGCCCAAGACAGAACGCTGAGGGATACCTACGGTTAGAGGATGTGATCTGGAGGAAGGTCCTGCAAAGGAAACGGAGACGGAGCTGTCAAAGAGGTAAGAAGAAGACTAGGAGAGAATGGTGCCTTGAAACCCTAGGGAGAAGAGAAACCCTATCAAGGAAGAGAGAGTGATCAACAGTGTCAAAGGTTGAAGAGAGGTCAAGGAGAATGAAGATTGCAAAAAAAGCCATTGGATTAGGCAATAAAAGATCATTAGCAACTTTGGAGATAGCAGTTACATAGTTAGATATACAAAATAAATCCAAGTTTTATAGAAGAAAACTTTAGAAAAAAAAGCAGTAGTAGTTGCAGAAACGTGGCTAGAGCTGAGTCTTAAAGGAATCGAGGGATTTTAAGAGGTGGAGATGAGGAAGGAAAACATTCTAGGCATAGGGGATAATCAATGCAAAGGTACAGAGACAAAAGATGGACAGTTATATGTGAAGAATAGTAAACTAACCAGTATGTCTACACCACAAAGTATATGGAAAAATAGGAAGGGGCCAGACTGTGAAGGGTTTTAAAAGCCAAATATAGGTGTTATATTTTATTCTGGAGGTAAAAGGAAATTATTGGAACTTAGCAGAGGCAAATATGGTCAGAAGTACAGTTTAGAAAAATCAGTTTAGCAATTGGGTGGAAGATGGATTGGAGTAGGGAGAAAAGAGGTAGAGCATCCAATTAGAAAGCTACTGAAATACAGAAAAATCAATACTTTGGTCATGTGTATTTGAATCCACACTATTCAAAGTTATAATTATATAAAATAAGGTGATTATTCCAGCCCAATGGAAATATGCAGTGCAAATTCCAATAATGAGACCCCTTCAGGGGGATTCCTTATTCACACTAAACAGGACCTAACTATAGTCTAGGTAAAAGGTGATAGCATGAACTAGGGTGGTATAGTTCATTCTATATGTATGTGTATATATATATATATATATATATATATACACACATATATGAATAGAGAGAAGTGGTCTAGTGCTATCACAGAAAAAGAAATTACAAGATTTGGCAACTAATTGGATACGTGGGGTAAGCAAGAAAGGGAATTGACTATGTTACAAAGGTTAATACCATGGGTGACTGGAAGGATGCTGGTCACCTTTAATAGGGAAATTTGGAAGACTCTAGGTTAAGGAGTAGTAAGATAATGAGTTCTCTTGTATGTGTACATGTAAACACTTAAAATGTATAATTGGAAGTTGGTGGTTCAGGAATGTAGCTCAGGAAAGAGACTAGGACTGGATTAAATAAATCTGGGAACCATCTGTTCAGAGATGAAAATTGAATTATTGGGAACAGATGGGAACACAAAGTGAGAGAGTAAAAAGAGGAAAAAAAAGATGACCAAGGACAGAGCCTTTGGGCACACCCATAGTTAGTTGGTACAATATAGATATAGGTCCAGCAAAGGAATCTGAGAAGGGGTGGTCAGACAGGTAGGAGGAAGACCAAAAGAGAGAAGAATCAAGACAATCCAGAGAGGGAAGAGTTTTAAGCTAGAAAAGGTCAACAATATCAAGGCAGCAGAGAGGTCAGGAAGGACAAAGATTGAGAAAAGGCCACTGGATGTGGTCATTAGGAGATTACTGGTAACTGAATAACTACACAATAAAAATACTGACTTTAGTGTTGTTTAGTCATGTCACTCTTTGTGACTCCATTTTTAGGGTTTTCTTGGCAAAGATACTGGAGTGGTTTGCCATTTCCTTCTCCAGCTTGAAAGATGAGGAAACTGAGGCAAAGTTATGTAACTTACCCAAGGTCACACAGCTAGTAAGTATCTGAGGTCAAATTTGAACTCACATCAAATGAAGGTCTAACTCAGGTCCTGACTCAAGGACTGACACTTTATCCAGTGTGCTATCCTGCTACCCTATAATAGTAACTAACATTTATATAGCACCTACTATATACACTGTGCTAAGCTCTTTACAATTATTATCTCATTTGATCCTCACAACACTTCAAGGTAGGTGTTATCAACACCATTTTACATATAAGGAAACTGAAGCAAATAGGTTAAGTGATTTGCCCAGGGTCACACAGCTAGTGAGTGTTTGAGGTCACATTTGAACTTGGTGCTGGATGAAGTGTCTCTTACTGGAGGAATAAATCCTGCAAAGTACTCTGGCTGATGGGGTGGGGGTGGGAGTAGCAGGAAGGAGGAAGGAAGGAATTCCCTTTTTGCCTCCAGGAGGTGAAGAAAGATTCCCTCTCAGGGACTTAGCTATTGCTTGAGTTCCTGACTCCCATTTGGATGGACTTCAGAACTAGCAAACTAGCTTCTTAATGGTGACCAGGGCATGGCCATTCCTCAACCAGCCAATGACAGTTACCCCTTTCAGTTCAATCAGAGAACCTTTTCAAACTCCAAAGGGATACAGGGAAAATGCACAGTCTTCTTATTTAGTTTGACACATTATTAACTTTTTGGGATTACATTCTGGGCTTGGCTAGAGACCAATTACCTCATCTCTCTCTCTCTCTCTCTCTCTCTCTCTCTCTCTCTCTCTCTCTCTCACACACACACACACACACACACACACACACATGCTCTCTTGAGTCATAGCTATTTAACTATTTCTAATCAATGTCAATGCAGTAATTTTATCTCATCCTTATTTACCTCCTAGAATTCTTCCCATGTATTCAATCAACAAGTATTTATTTAAGCCCTTTTTCTGCACCCGGCACTGTGCTACATATGAGGGATGCAAAGACAAAAACGAAACAGTCTATACCATTAAGAAATTAACAATCTCTCTGGGGAAACAAAATGTACATGTGTAAATATATACAAGATTTCTACAAAATAAATACAAGGTAATTTTTTGGGATCAGAGGAAGCACTAGCAGCTCCGTGAATCAGGAAAGGCCTCCTATGGAAAGTCGTACTTGAGCTAACATTGGAAAGAAACCAAGAGTTCTACAAGGCAAAAGTGAAAAGGGAGTACTTTGTAGGAATGGATTGAGCACAGAGACAGCACTGTATGGGAGGACCAGTAAAGAGGCTACCCTAGAGCCAGGAGAACTATCCTGGGATTCAATCCACCACTTCTCTGGGTACAATATATTATAAGTGCAAAGTCTACATTGAAGATCTCAATCTCCTCCCTGCCTTCCCTCCTACGTCCTTCACAAAATATCTCCAAAACCACTGACTTTTTGGACTTTTAACTAGACACTTGACAATTCAACCGTGGAAAAATAAATTTAACCTCTTTGCATGGAGATAAATATTCTAAAAGCTCAAAACTCTCCTCCAATTCTACTTCAGAAAGAAAGTCACTCATGATAAAGAGTAGAGGGTAGCCAGAGAGAGAGAGTGGCTTACTTTATCTCAACTTGAACAATTTCTCTCTCCCCAGGTTGTCCCTATCAATTGGACCAAATGAGAAAAGAAAAAAAAATTCAGCCAGAATTAAAAACCATGGCATGCCATAACTAATCTGGAAAGATGGTGATAAATGCCCAATAGAATGCCCACTCTGACACTGGTCGTGCACATGGGCTAGAACTTTCCTGACCCTCAAGTTTCTCTCTGATCATTCCTAACATATACTACTTAGAAACTCAAGATCAGAGATCCAGTTAGAAGGGGCCTCAATGGTCAACCAGTCCATAAGGTAGGTGAAACATACACATAATGATGTGAAACAAAGACCCTATAAGTTAAGTGATTTGCCCAAGGTCACACAGTTTAGTAAATAGCAAAGCCAGGCACTCTGACTCCAGGACCAGGGTTTAACATTTTATCAATGCCCTGGAAATAGGCACAGACAGAATGCTCACCAAATATGTAGGTAACACAGAGCTGGGAGAGACAGCCGACATACTGGATGACAGAGTCAGGATTCAAAAGGATGTTAACAGGCTGGAGCATTAGACTGAAATTAGTCAAATGAGTTTTGAAAGGGATGAAAGTAATGCCTTAAACTTGGGTATAAAAAAATAAACTTTGAAAGTAAAAAGTACAAGATGGGCAAGGCACAGTTAGAGAGCAATTGTTGTAAAGAAAGAAAAAAGGCCTAAGAGTTTTAGTCAATTGTAAGCTCAATGAATCAGCAGAGTAATGTGGCAGCCAAAAATCCTAATGCAATCTTGGGTTGCATTGAGAGGCACTGCTTCCAGGAAGAGGGAGGTGATAATCCTTGTGCACCCTGCCCTGATCAGATCTCATTAATTCTGTGTACCAAGGAGTACATGAAAATCAGATATGTTTAGTCTGGGAGGAAAAAGGCCTTGGGAAACACAGTCAAGTCTTTAAACCTTTAAAAAGTAACCATGTAACAGAGGGATTAGGCTAAATTCTGTTTGGCCCCAGAGGGTAGAATTAGGAATAATGGGTAACATTTGCAAAGAAGAAAATATAGACTTGATGTTAAGGAAAACTTCCTAATGGTTAGAGCCTTTGAGAGGTGGTAAGTTTCTATTCCTTGGAAGTCTTCAAGCATAGGCTCAATGGTCACTTGTTGGGTATGTCAGAGTGGAGGACTCCATTCCAGCAAAGACTGGACTGGATGGCTGCTGAGTGCCCTTCCAACTTGAAAATTCTATGATTCTGTGACTCAGTGCTCTTTCTGTGTGTGTTTTTTGTTGTTGTTGGTTTTTTTTTTTTTTGCCTTTTGGAGGGCAATTGTGGTTAAGTAACTTGCCCAAGGTTACACGGCTATTTGTGTGTGTGTGTGTGTGTGTGTGTGTGTGTTAAAGTGTCTGAGGCCAGAAGCAAACTTGGGTCCTCCTGACTCTGGGGTAGCACTTTACTCACTTCGTCACCTAGCCACCCTTCTTTCTGTGTGTTCTTAAAATCTATCAGTACAATCTATCTTCCACAATTAGACATAAATTCTTTGAGGACCATGGATAACTTCTGTTTCTTGGGTAACCACCTCTAGCCCATCCCTGCTTTGGCAAAGGACACACATTAAATGCTGAGGACTCAACAGTCTTGCCCATATCAAGGGGATTTCCCAGAGACAGTTTTTTTTTCCACCTCAACCTTTAGGGATATAGGAGCTGAACAGTGGCTACTATATACTCTAAACAAGGCAGATCCCAGGATTAAAATTTGAAAGTTAAAAAAGAGGAGAAATATAAGGTAAACAAGAAGCCACATACTGTGGAAGGGATTAGTTATCTCTAGGAAACAATTCCAAATAAGTGATTTATCAGAGATGAGAGTGACTTCCTAACTGTCACTGGGAAGCAGCCAACCTAAAAGGTAGTCAAGGAGAAAGAAGATATAAACTTGGGAACCAACGTGCCATGAAATTAAGCTCTGCTGAAAATAAGGGTGAAATGAGGATGACAAGAGCAACCTGCAAGGCAGCAGTAGTTTTAGAGTGTAGAAAACAAGAGTCAGAAAACAACATTTTAACAATTCAATTCAGCAAAGATTAGGGGCCTTATGTGCTAGGTCTTGGGATTCAAAGATATGTAAGAAATGGTCTCTGACCTCAAGAAGCTGACAATCTATCAAAAAAAAAACTTACTAGAAAACATTAAACATTTACTATGAGCTAGAAGTAGGGATAGGGAAAAGGGGGATTCAAAATTTCTCTGTCTGGGGAGGCTAGGTGGAGCAGTGAATAGAGCATCAGCCCTGGAGTCAGGAGGACCTGAGTTCAAATCTGACCCCAGACACTTAACATTTACTAGCCATGTGACCTTGGGCAAGTCACTTAACCCCAATTGCCCTTGCCTTCCCCCCTCCAAAAAAATAAAACAAAAAAAAATAATAATATCTCTGTCTTTGCCCTCATGGAGTTTACAATCTAGTAAGTTTTTCTCCAGGTGAGGGGGACTCTGGATATAACATTAATGTAAGACTGACTGTATTTTGTCAATATAGAAGGAAGGTGCTCATCGGGCTACCAAAGATTGACCAAAATGGTCCTTAAGGTGTTCCAACTCTTTATACTCTAATTCTCTATTCATTAAGTATCCTTCTGGTTATTCATTAGTTTCCCAGGAAAGCCCAATCAAGGCTTCTGGACAACCTAAGAAAGATCAGAAAAATGCTCATATATTACTGTATACTGGAGACAGGGGAACTTCACTGCAACACACTCAATGGGACTGGTCACAAAATACATAGTAATATGCCATGGAAAGCATACATTTTTGGCATTAAAAATACATGCCTTTATAAAAAGTAGTAGTAAAAAGCACTGCTCACATATATATCTTGTGGCCATTTGCTGAGCTTGCTTATTCATGGTCCCCAATCCATTTCCCCATATATTTTAATGTCAATAATGTCAATGCCCTGCTCAGCTAACACAAGTATCTGATTTGTTGGAATGGTTTATCTCCCCTCAAAAATCAATAAATTAGGCTTTTGGTGCAAATTATTATCAGACAAATTTGGGGTGTGGCGTAGACAAGTTTGCCTAGTGCCTTATGCCCTTTAGATAAGCTGACCATTAAAATTCTTCACAGAGCCGAGACTAGATGTGAGCACCATAATGATCTCACCAAGCAAAGCAGTCAATGAAGGGCAGCTTCAAGAGTTTGCCAGATTCCTGTCAACAAGATTTAGAGTCAATCTTGCCTCCTCCTTCGGTATAGGGTTGGCCCTCAAGATCTCTTGGGACAATCTATAGATTTGATGTGGCTTGTGAGTAGTCTTATCAGAAAACCCATTAGAACATTTTAAGAACATAAAAGAATTATAGTATGGGGCAATAGATAGAAAGTTGGCCCAAAGTCAGAAAGACTTGAGTTCAAAGTTCGTTCTCTGAAACATATCTCAGGCAATTCTCTAAGACTGGAAGTTGAAGAACAGTTGTTGAATCTCTATTCATTCCCTCTCCCATTAGAGGGAGTTTCCTCATCAAGATGTGTTTCCCAAACTGATGAAATCCTAGGTCTAGACTAGGGGTGGGGAACCTACTGCCTTGAGACCACATGTGGCACTCTATGTTCTCAAGTGATACCCTTTGACTGAATCCAAACAAATCCCCTTAATAAAAGGATTTGTTCTTCGAGACTTGGACTTGGTCAAAAGGTCAAATTTGAGGACCTAGAGGGCCACATATGGCCTCAAGGCTGTAGGTTTACCCCTACTCTAGACCTTTACCTATTGCCACAAAAGATTGGTGGTGTTATACACAAAGAAAGAATAGTCAAAGACTTGTATGCAATTCAAGAAATACTTGTATGACCTTTAGTAATAATAATAGTAACAGTAGCTAATATTTATATAGTACTTACTGTGAGCCAGACATTGAGCTAATAAGCACTCTACAATTATTCTCATTTGATCCTTGCAATAACCACAGAAGGTATATGCTATTACTATCACCATTTTACAGATGAGGAAACTGAGGCAAACAGATGTTAAGTAACTTGCCTAGGGTCACAGAGTAAGTATCTGAAGCTGGATTTGAAGTTTGGTCTTTCCAATTTTAGGCCTGGTACTCTATCCACTGTGCCACTTAGCTTTCTCTAGCAAGTAAATTTTTCTCCCTGAGTCTCAGTTTCCTCATCTATAAAAAATGAGCCCCTTTTAGCATTAACATTTTGCTTCTTCAAAGTATTTGCTTATTCATTTCAGGGTCCAGCTATTTCAAATGACTTTGTAAAATGCCATTAAAATGGGAATGAGAATATGCAAAGAGCCATCTACTTTCTACTCTATTATTTTAATAATTATATGCTAGTCATTCTCAAAGTGTTCCAAGACACACTTCCTAGGTGTGCTGAGAGTTGTGTGAAACTTATATTTACGATTCAATGAACAGGTCTAAGAAGTTCTTGAAGACGGTGCCCTGTTTCTTCGTGGCAAAAAATAATACTGGACCATGAAAAAAAAATCTGAGAATTACTGACATAACACAGAGAATTCAACATGAGAAGACTCTGCTCCCAAAAGCCATACCTCTATCAATTAGAAATCTGTGAGGTGGCCTTTGGCCCTTGTCAATATAACACTGTGCAAGGATATGTTTCTTTGCATTAAGCATATCATTTCCCCTTATTAGTCTTTAAAGAAGCAGCAGGGATGGGAAAAGTATTATGTCTTAAGCTAAACTTTTCTATCTTACCAAGTGAGATATAAAAGTATGGTGCTGACTAGTGGGTACTTAATTGATGTCTGTGCTTGAATTATTAGTGACCAAATAATCATTTTTCTCCAAGTTGAGACAGTCTAAGTTGTTTCTAGTTATATCTACCCCCTTAAGTAATCCCTTTAAGACTGCAGAATCACTGCTTCTCAGAGTTAGAAAGAATCTCAGCAGAGGTGTGCTGGGGTCAACCCTCAAAAGCCTGATTTGTGAAATTTTCAGTGTAAGCAAATACACTTCAGATACCGGCAAATACTACAAATCAGGGCTTATTGTTTTTCTGATCGTCTAGATTTAATAAAGTGATGGAAAAATGTTAATAATACCAATTAAAATTAAAAGTATGTCTTGTGTATTTTTTTCTCTTAGAGAGCTAGCATACTCTTCAATCTCAGTGACCATTGCCTGATCCAATTTAGATCCAATATCAGAAAGGAACAACATGAGCAAAGTAAACAAAAAACTTGTGAGATAATTCATTTTCTTTATTTTTAAGAAGAAACAGGATGGTATAACGAATTAGGGAGTCAAAAGATCTAGGTTCAAATTCTGACTTTTCCACTTACTAATTATGTGACCTTGGGCAAGTCACTTAACCACCTCTTAGCCTCAGTTTCCTTATCTGTAAAATGGGGATAATAATAGCACCTACCTCACAGGGTTATTATGAGGATCAAATGAGATAATAGATGTAAAATGCTTAGCAAAACTTTAAAGTATTATATCAACACTAGCTATTATTACTATTATTATTACTAATAATAACTTTTAAAAATCCTGGTCTCACTCAAAAGATCAACAGGCTGTTGCATCTTTATGTATCTCTGCAGGGAGAATGTACAGTAAACACAAGACATGAAGAAAATGCTTCAGCTTAACTGGACTCCTCCCTATTCTCTTTTCCCTGAAAATACAAAGTACTCTCCTACTTCCATGCCTTTGTTCATGTTGTTCCCCATTCCTGGTACCTCTTCATTGGTTGAATTTCTATCTATCTGTCCAACTTATATGCTACTTCCATAAAGCCTTTCTTGATTCTGTGGAAGTATAATGACTTTATCTCCCAGATCCCCAGGCAGCACTTCATTCTGAAACTTTCTCATGTATATTTATCATGCAATACTGTGTTATTTTATAGTTATTGGTGTATGTATATTATCATCCTCCTAGACATGAAGGCAGAGTGCCATATATAAATTTTGTATTTCCCCATCACCTAGCTCAAAGTTCTGAGAACAGAAGATACTTTATAAATATCTACTGAATTAAACCTTGCCCATTTTCGCCTCTGTGATAAGTCTAAGGTAATGATTGATGAATTAATAATTTTTTTCAAATAAATTTGCAAGATTAAGTTTAATTTAAGTACATTTAGTCTGTTATGAGAGGTAAGAATGATTAAAGATGTTTTTAGATCAGTGGTTCTTAAAATATGATCCTGAGACCCTTGGGGGTCCTCATGACTCTTTCAGAGAATCTGAGACATCAAAACCATTTTCATAATAATTATTTGCCTATTAAAATACTCCTCCCTTTTCCAACTACATATCTATGTGAAGTTGGATTTTCTTCATATACTTCAACCAAAATAACATATCACAATTGGTGAAATACAAAAGTATTTATGAGAATCCAGCTGTCTCCTGTTAAGCTAGATATTAAAGAGAGTGGCAAAAATATGTAAATAAAAATATGGCAAATACTGGCAAAATATATCAATAAATATATTTATATTTTTTGCCAATCTCTAATAATGTCACCCTTCTCACTTTTTTTGTTCTGGAAAATATGGTTATTTTTCATAAAAATATGTTATCTTTGTTAATATGTAATAGGTTTCTTATTTTAAAATGAATTGATAAATATTTTAAAATTTTATCAGTTTAAATTTCTAATACAGCAAATATCAATAGATATAATCCACATAAACAAAAGTACTTCAGAGCCTTCAATGATTTTTAAGAGTTTAAAGGGCCCTGGGGCCAAAATGTGTGAGAACCACTGACTTTGATAAAGACTGAGGACAAGACTAGAACTAAGCCAACTCTACAGAGGACTCTACAGAGCAAAGATATGATCCCTACCAATGACAAGATCCAGATATCCGGAACCATCTAGACATCTAAGTTAGACCAAGATGACTACAATTAGAAACATTTAATAAGGAAAAGGACATCAGGCTGAAAAGCAGCACTCTGCCTAGAAATATCAAAGACAAATAAAGATGGCTTGAAAATGTAGCTTGATCTGATTTGAGGACTCCAGTTGCACCAATATTTTAAAATAAAAGGGATTTATTATCCTGAAATGGAACTTTCTGTCTAAAATCACCCACTGAAAAAGGAATGAAGAACTCTATCACATATAAGTAGATGCTGAGCTGGAGAGCCCCACACAGCTTCCATAAGTCTCTAGGACACTAGAATCTGCCTCCATTCTCAATTCCCCTCTCTACTCCTATTTCTTCATTTGGAAATAATAATCGAGTACTTCATAGAGTACTTTTGAAACACAATCTTACATGAGCCTCAGAAAAACCTTATGAGGTTGGTACTAGGAATAATCAAAAAACTGCAACTTAGCCACATTAAATGACTTGCCCATTGTGACAAAACTACCTTATATCAGAGATAAGATTTGCACTCAGATTTTCTAGACTTCTAGTAGAACAAATCTATCCACTACCTCTACATTTTCCTATAATACGTCTAAGTACTTCCCTTGGGGTTCAAATGATATAATATAGGTAAAGCACTTCGTAACCTTTAATATGTAAATGTCAGTTCTTATTAATTATATCAGAACCCAGATATCAACCTAAGACCTCTGACTCCAAATCTAGGCATCTTTTCACCTACATGAATATCTGTGTATGAGTGATTTTCTGCATAAGCCTCTGCATGGCAGACTGAAGAAACATCTTGACAGATTCTTGTTAGTAAATCTTGGAAAACTGGAATGACCTGTCAGTTGCAAGTTTTGGCCCAAAATGCTCTCTTGACTCTCACCTCTTTTTTTTTTTAAGCAGTACTAACATTTGGGGAGCTGCTGACCTGAAATATCCCCACTGTGTCTCAGTAGTATGTTTGATCTCACCTCTTTGCCAGGAGGTATATAGGCTTTTCACTATTTTCTAACCCCCTCCAATCCCAGTGCCTAGATTTAATTAGATTTATTAATTAGATTATTTATTAATTAATTAATTAGAGTAATCTAATTAATTAGAGTTTATATTTGATGATAAGATGACTATAGGGTTTACAGCTGGAAGAACTTATTTCTGAACAGGGCCCTTAGTCCAAACTGTCATATTTAGTTTCAATACCTAAAGGGAATTAGTAGGGACAGTGCAAAGGCAATGGAGAAAGCACAAAGGGATTGATTCTTCTTTAACTAGCTACTTTGAAACCTTCCTAGGAACAGGACACTGTGTCATTTTTGTGGCTCAGGAACACTTCCTGACAATTAACTCTAAAAATAACAAAAGTCATGTTATCTAATTCTAGAAAACAGTTCTTAGAAGGCAGGGATTTTAATCTATTTTATTTGTGAATACCTTTCCCCATCTACAAATGCCACTGTTTTTCTCTAAATTTAGAATCATGATACCAAGAGCTGAAAGAGACCATCTGGTCCACCTCCCTCATTTTACATATGAGAAAACTGAGGCATAGAAAGAGGAAAGGATTTGTCCAAAGTAACAAGGGTATCAAGCAGTAGAGCTAGAGAGTTTCTAGCCCAGATCTAAAATCCAAAGTCCAGTTCTCTTACCACTAAGGAAAAGACGAAAATATACAGGGCTGGCTAGGTGGCACAGTGAATAGAGCACTGGCCTTGGAGTTAGGAGGACCTGAGTTCAAATCCAGCCTCAAACATTTAACACAAAAACTAGCCATGTGACCTTGGGATTAACCCCAATTGCCCTCCAAAAAGCAAAAAAAATAAAAATATGCAAAGGACCAAATTCCTTTGCTATAAGATTTCTGGATATTGTATTTCATTTGTATATACACTATTTAACCAGTTTTTGTTCACTTCCTATTGTAGTTTGGCATACAATTAATTCATCATGCAGCATGGTGTAGTGGATGGGTTCAAATCCCGCCTCAGATACTAGCTGTGTGACCCCAGGTAAACTGGCACACAGTAGGCAATCTTGAATTGACACAGCTTCACTTGGTCTCAGTTTCCTCCTCTGCAAAATGAGAGAGCTGAATCTGATAGACTCTAAGGTCCCTTCCTATGATCATCAACTTGATGTACTGACTGAACCTGGGTTCAAGTCCTGGAACTTAGGGCTGGGAAAGGTTTCTAATCCTTAGTTTCCTCATCTGCAAAATGAGGATGATGATGTTTTCCCTATTGACCTCACAGGTTTTTGTAAGAAAATGCTCTGCAAACCTTAAAAGTGTTCTATAAATTAAAATTGTTTTTGTGAATGGGATACCAGTCATTCTGTAAACTGCAATGAAAAATAGTATATAGATAACACATATTGAAATTTTAGGTAAGGAAATGAACCCTGAAATTTCTAGTCGGAAATTTAAAAGATGAAAAACACACAAGGTCATCTTAAGATTTTTCTTTTTTTCAAAATTACCCATTCCCAGATATGAGACATTATGTTGATATTTGTGAAACCTTGTTGTACTTCTTTAGAAGTAGAAATCTGGACATGAACTGTATATGCTTTGATTTTATAGTACCACAATTTATTTTACAGTATATTATTTACTTTTCTTCCAAAAAAATCATTGTTTTCCCCTGGCAAGCTAGAGATCAGCTTGAACCTGCCTCTAGAAAAGTATGGTGAATACACTAAATATCAACATCATAACAATGCTGAATTTTTTTATCTTCTTCTGTTTAATGCCCCAATACCAAGGATTGCTATTTCATAAGTCTAGATGTCTTCTATTTCAATATATAACCAAATAGTTGTTATTAAACCCAAATGCATGCTGCTATTCTGATCCCTTAAAAGAACTTCCTTAGACTAGGTCTCTGAGACCTCCCCCTACAGAAGCTCCTAACCTAATGGAAAATTATGCCAATGACCTCATAGGCTCAGAGATTTAGACCTGAAAGGAACAGCTAGTCCAACCCCCTCATTTTACAGATGAAGGAGTGGTTAAATGACTTGCCCAGCGTCACACAGCTAGTAAGTAGGAGGTTCAGGCTTTACATGCAGGCCCCCCCCCCCAAAACCAATCCTCCAAATCCAGCAAACTTTCCACTGTACCATACACTCTTTCCTCCATTCATTCTAACCCAGGACACTCTAAAGATGCTACTCAAAGGGGATGTGGCAGGTGAACTATATGATTTCCCTTTTTTCTCCTTATTTCTTTTCCATTCTAAAGTGTGGTACTATCACACTGAACATCATACAGGTGCTTGCCTTGGCAGCACATATGCTAAAATTGTAATGGCCCCTGTACAAGGATGATTCAAATTTCTGAAATTTTAATTAAAAAAAAATCACACAGGTCTACTGTCTATAGAAGTCAACCAAAATCTTTCTTTTGATGGAATTTAAGTTGTTAAAAGAGCTGTATTATATTTAACTTCAAGTACAGCCTGACAGAACCACTTATAATTGGTTATTACTTAATAGTGCCTCAAGATAGTTTGTCCACATCACCAACCTAGGGTATATCTCTAGTCACAACCTTTCTTGATTTGACCTGGACATGGTCTACTACCAATACAGTTAAAATCATATCTGCAATTAAGGGGGAAATCAGCCAGTTTAGAAAAGAACAAGAGGCCTATGGTAAGATTTATTTTTTCCTATCAGGTAATCCCAGAAAGTTACATACATTTTCTCAAGTTTAACTAAGGTTCAGTGACACAAAGCAGAGGCTTGATTCCTTAATAGGTCTTTCGAAACTAGATAAAAAACTACTAATAAAAAATTTGTATCTTGATTGTAAAACAAACCTTGAGAAAATGTTGGATTTCTAAAGTAGCAGATACAGAAAAAAACAACGCAATAAGCTTATCATACTACCAAGTTAATACTGCAGCACTCTATCTCCTCCCCATCACTCTCACCCCTCTTCTCAATAATCCTCACCAGCCCTCAAAAGATGAATGATTTCGACATAAGATGCCATCATTGATGAATACCAGCCTCTGAGTCACTCTATTCAAGGGAGTTTATTCAAAAAATATAAAAAGAACTGGAGGGAAAAGAGGAAGGATAGAAAGGGGTATGAGGGTTTGGAGGGCCGTCTTTTAACTTACAGGATTATGCCTAACCTTATATCTTTCCCTGCTTAGCGATGCAGTGGTCATCATGACAGATCTGTGGATGATAAATTTCGATTTTCTTAAAGGTGGGAGGTACCAGGCGATGAGGAAAAGAGAGAAGGATGAGGGGCTCGGTTGCTTTACCACTATCTCAGGCATATAGATTTGAGCCCACTGACCACTGCATTTTCCCTCTGGAGGCAAGAGCTTAGGAGGGCGGACCACTTCCCCCCCCCCCCCCCCCCCCCCCCCCCACCATCAGGTTTTCAGACTTTTTCCACTACTCCTCTATCTTAAGCTTTTTCCAGCCCCATCCTCCCACAATCCGTATTTAAGGCTGGGCTTCCTAATTCACTTCCGGTGACAAACTCCTCCCCCTGCCTCTAGAAATAATGTAACAATTTTCCCCCAATTTTTTTTTTCTAAAGGGAGCCATAGGTTGCTGCCTTCGAGCTGCGCTGAGACTAAGGTTTTCTCTCCCCCACCCACCAACCCAGCCAGCTGTGCACAGCTGGGGCGGGGAAAGGGAGCTTGTAAGGTGAAGGAGGAAGAGGGAAGAAGGGGAGGGGGGAGGTAGGCTCTCCACCCCACCCCCACCATTCCCATTGCTGCAGATGGAGGGGGGGGCAAGTATCCGATCTCCCCCATCCCTCCCCTCCCACTCTCGCAGTGGACAACCCCCAACCCAATTTCCCCCAGTCTAGACTAGTAGGCTTCGAGGAACCTCGTCTCCCCCGTCATCATCCTCTCGCCTGTCTTAGCTCTTCTACTCCCCCCCCCCCCGCCCCCGGGAAGTCCTCGTTTGTCTGCAGGGATCCAGCAGCAGCTGCGGAGGAGGCCGCGCTCTGCACAACTGCAGGGGTTTGGGGGGTGGCCAGGGGCAGGGCGGCGGCGACAGCTGGAGCAGCTGTGGCGAGTGGGGGGGGGCGTGGAGGAGAAAGCAAACGCGGGTCAGACAAACGGGTCCCCAGCTGTTCCAGCTGTTGCTTCCTCCACCGCTGGTCCCCGCAATATTTTTTCTCCTGCCTCCCTCCCCCCCCCCCCCCCCCCCCCCCCCCCCGCCGGTCCCCGCGGTCCCCCCCCTCCCCCCCCCCCCCATCATTCTCACTGCTACCTGAACCCTCCCTGGGAGCGAGCACACACACTCCCTAGCAGCAGGTCTCAGGCCTGTAGGGGGGAGCGGGGAGGAGCTGGGATGGGGGGGCAGGGGGAGGCCTGCGAGTTTCTAACCTTGTTCTTATAAACAAACCCACATGTGCAGCTGCCGCTGCTGCAACTCACCCCACAATCCCGGATACAAGTCCTGCCCCTTTAAGAGAGAGAGGGGAAAAAAAAAAAACAACCTTCCCTAGCCCGCCTCCCACCCCTCCCTTCCCCTCCCTTTGACAGGGACCTTTGTCTCCCTCCCGTCGGCCCCGCCCCTCCTCCTTCTCCACCTCCTCCTCCTCCTCCCTAACCTCCTCCTCCTCCTCCTCCTTCTCCTTCCCCCTCCCCCCCGCCTCCTCCCTTCTGGCACTCTCCCTCTCACTCCTCTCTTTGGTCTGAGAGGCAAGAGGAGGGGGGAAAGGGGGAGGGCGTAGAAGCTACCCAATAGCGAGACAGAATGAGGCCGGGGCTGCGGCGTCGCCTGCGTGAGCCAATGAGAGGGCACCTTAGTGAAGGGCCCCAAGGAGCGCGTGTGTAGCGGGAGACGGGAAGGGACCGAGAAAAGCCAAAGACAGAATTATTGAGAGGAGTGGGAGATGGAATCCGCTGACGCCGCGGCTGCAGCCGCGTCCTCCACCTCGCCTGTTCCTGCGGACATGCCGGCGGCGAACGGGGACATGGGCGGGCCCCGGCGTGGTCTGGGCCTAGGCCTGGTGCCGGAGCGGCTTCAGAAGCGCGAGCAGGAGCGGCTGCTGGAGGTGGAGCGGCGGAAGCAGGAGCGGCAGAACCAGACGGTGGAGGAGGAGAAGAGCGAATTCTTCGCGGCCGCCTTTGCCCGTGAGCGGGAGGCCGTGGAGGCGCTGCTGGGGTGCGCAGGCCAGGAGGCGCCGGGCCCGGGCGTAGACCCCGCGCGCCTGGACGAGGCGGCCTCGAGGCTGCAGACTCTCCAGAAGCTGCTCAACGACGGGGTGCTCTACCTGGCGCCCTACGACGTGCGGCTGGGCCAGGAGGCGCTGGCGCGGCTGCAGGGGGCCCTAGCGGAGCGGCGCCAGGAGCTGCAGCCCAAGAAGCGCTTCGCTTTCAAGTCCCGCCGGAAGGAAGCTGCCGCCCAGGACCCCCGCCCCGCGGCCGAGGCCCCGCAGCTGCAGCCGCCTCCCTCGTCCCTGCCGCCAGTCCAGGTCCACGTCCCTCCAGGCTCCGGCTTCTCCAACCGGGAGTCGCAGACCCTGCAGATGCGGGCCGAGGAGCTGTACCAGCGCGACATCCTCCTGACCGGGCTGACGGACTGCACCATCCGGCTGTACGGGAACCCCAACACACTGCGGCTGACCCAGGCCCGCGGCTGCACAGTGCTCTGCGGGCCCGTCTCCGCCTCCGTGTTCCTGGACGACTGCGTCGGCTGCGTCTTGGCCGTGGCCTGTCAGCAGCTCCGCACGCACAGCACCCGGGACACCCGCATCTTCCTGCAGGTGACCAGCCGAGCCATCGTGGAGGACTGCAGCGGCGTCCAGTTCGCCCCCTACACATGGAGCTACCCGGGCATCGACCAAGACTTCGAGGGGTCTGGGTTGGATAGAAACAAAAACAACTGGAAGGATGTTGACGACTTCAATTGGTTGGCCCGAGGCGTGGCCTCCCCGAACTGGAGTATTCTTCCAGAAGAGGAGTGGATAACACAGTGGGATTAATAGTGTCACTTAAATGATTGTTTCCAGCTAATTGAAGCCACAATACATCTGTTCTTAACACTTGCACTTTATTACTTTTTCAGTGTCTTAATACCGGCTATTGCAAGGATTCTCTGCTGTTACTTCCTTTATAAATAGCTCACGTTTAAAAAACGCAGTGCCTCTGGTGTTGGGTAATTGAAGAATAGAGCTAGCTTATTTTTTTCTAGATCTTTATTAATGGCTAGATGATTTGAGTTGGCTACATCAGGACGAATAAAAATGAAAAAGGTCGTGTGTTTTGCCTTTTTAAATCGTTTTAGTGCTCTCTGAAACATCACCGATTGCTAGTTAGTGTAAAAAAATAAGTGAAATTATGAAAGACCCATCGAGTTGCTATTGAATTATTTTGTAGGCCTACTCATAGTTTACCTTTTCAGGATTGCTTGACCGGTATTACTTAATGGGCGATACATAGACGTGTCTTCAGTATTTATATCGGCTTAGGGCTCTTGAATATAGCTGTAGAGCCTATCCCTGCGCCTGAGTTTTCCATTGCCGGTCATTGTGTCGTTGAGCTAGTCTGACAGGGACTTTCCCTGTGATTTGTTAAGAATTTGGAAGAACAGCCTTTATCAACTGGGGTACATGCAACAGAATAATTATTTTGTGAAGGTAAATTGCTAGGCCTTTTTAGGCTCCTGTTACTCTCAAAGGAAGAGGAGGATTGAGGCATTTACAGATAAGTCTGAAGGGTTTTTTTTTATCTCAGTTTTCTGTTTTTTAGAGGTTAAGTGACTTGTACAAGTTATTAAAATGTACAGACATGCTTTTATGAAATTTTATAGGAGAAAGGTTCAATTTTACTGGTTTGAAATAAATTCTCATAAGGCTTGTATTTTATTTATACTTTGTAACTAGATTTTTTTAAAAGCCTAAGTCACATTAATTATTCTTCAAAATTTCGTTTAAATGGGTTGTGATTCTTACAGGTCAAGTTAACCTCAATCCTGTAAAATTGCTGTAGGATCTTAAAAAGTAATGTTAACAGAAAATTCTAGGATGCAACTTGTTTTATGAAGAAAATGATTGGTATTAAAATTGTCATGCACTGGGTGCCCCTGAGGTGCTGTATTAGTATTTGGAGGAATTAAAATTAAATTTTAAAAATAGTTCACATTTACATACTCTGGGCTTAACACTTCTGTTTGCCTTAGTTTCATTTTCTGTAGAATGGGGATAATAATACCACCTAAATCCCAAGGTTTCTGAGGATCAAATGAAAAAATTTTTATGAAGTTCTTAGCACATAGTAAACCCCATGTAAGTATTAGCTATTAGTATTATAATTATTACATAGCATTCTAAACTTTACATATATTTAATCTTCACAATAAACCCTAACAGGTAAGGTTTGTGTCCCTTTTTTTTTTTAAACTGATTAAGAAAAATAGAGTCAGGAATGTTTTCTTTCTTTTAAATTTTTATTGATAATTTTTATTTAAACAAATTCATTTCCAAATGTATTCCTGCCATCCCTTCTAAACAAAGAAAAGAAAGGTAGTTCAGTAGAACTCAGCAATATATCATTGTAGTCTGAGGGAATATTCAATATTTTATGCCCATTCTATCAGAAAAAAAGGTGGTGTTTGTACTTTTTCTTTTTAGAAATTGAGCATGATCATAATTACATGTTCATTTATATGATCATTATGTATAGGTTTCCTGGTTCTAACTCAGGAGGTTTTCAAAGTTAGCTGAGGGGATATTTTGGTTCAAAATGCATCGGGGTTTTTTTTTTCACTACATGAAAGAGAAGATGCTTTTCCTGTTTTAGAGAAAGGATTTAAATCTTATAGAAACTTTAGTTACCAACTAATCCAACCTCCCTCAAGAGAAAAGTGAGTCTAATAGAAATAAAGGACTTGCCCAATATTAAGCAGGAAGTAGTAGAAGTGGGATTTGAATTCATGTTTTCTTATGTATAATATATAGTGCTCTTCCCATTGTTTTCAGAAGCCCCTACTTTATTGAGGAGAAACCATGAAAATAAGAATATATGATAAATTGAATTAAATAAGTGATGGGGTTCTAAAGACAAACATTAATTGAAATTCAATACTGTATGTATAATATCTTATTTGATTTCTTGAAATAGCCCTGTGAATTAGATAATTACAAATAGCCCCATTTTATGGACTCAGAGGTTAGATGATAACCCAATCACAAAACACGTACATATCAGTTGGTAGTAGAACCTGGAACTTCCTCACTACAAGACCACTATGCCACTGACAAAGTCCTTACCCTCTAGGCAGCTTACATTCTCCTGTTCTATGTAATGAGCAAACATAAATAAATGATCATTTGAGGAGATAGCACAAATAAAAATTAATCAGAAAAGCTGATCACCCAAGCTGTCCTAAAGGAAGCTAAGGTTTCTAAAGGACCAAGGTGAAGAGGAAGTATGTGCAAAGGTATGGGGCAAAGATACAAGGAAACGGATTAGAGTGCTGAATTCAAGTGAGTAATGTGAGATGATCTGGAAAGGTGATCTTGGATCCAGATAATGAAGAGGTATCACCCATGACTTCCATATCCCTCAACTCCCAAATCCAATCAAATGCCAGGTCTTGTCAATTCTGATTCCACACTACTCTTCAAATCTACTTCTGTGTCTCCCCTCCCAAGGCCACCACCCAAAGTAAGATCCTCTGGCAGCTTTCCCTGTAATATTGTAAATAGCCTCATTGATATTCCCAGCTTTCGGTCTTCCCCTGTCTAATTTGTTGTCCACAAAGATACCAAAACATTGAACTGACCATGTCATACCCATGTAGATTTCATAGATAAGACATTTAAGGACTTTACAATCAGATTCCAACCTAGGAAATGCCTTACTTGCATTCTATTTTGTCTTGGTTCTCCTGACTTTGCCCAGGTTGTCTCTCATTTTTTATTCCCTCTTTCACTCAAATTTCTCTTAAGGCTCAATTCAGGGCAGCTAGGTGGTGAAGTGAATAGAGCACTGGCCCTGGAATCAGGAAGACCTGAGTTCAAATTTGACCTTAGACACTTAACACTCCACTAGCTGTGTGACCTTGGACAAGTCACTTAACCCCAATTGCCCTGCCTTCCCCTCCAAAAATAAAAGCAAATAAGGCTCAACTCAGGTGCTACCTATTATAGGAAACTTTTCTTATGAGTGCTCTCAAACTACCTCATTTTTATCTATAAAAAGCATTCCTTAAGCATTTACTATGCCTTAAGTACTGAGGATACAAATTGGAAAAGTAATGTGGTACCTGTTTTTAGGAGTTTACACTGTAATTAGACCACATGTAAAAGAGTTCAGAAGAAGACCTGTAAGGCCTGTGAGGATTAAGTAACAAGGCAGATAGCAAGACTTAAGGGCCCTTTAGGTATACTACTGGATCAGATGATAATTCATAAAGGCCTGGAGGGCATAGAATTAGGCAGCCGGTAAGGTTCATTAGGACCATGAGACACTGTGGGAACATAGTTGGTAAGGCTTTGTGATCACTTTATCCAGGGGATGAGAGTTGACTTCTGTCTCATTCAGGTGGTATGAACTCTGGTATCTAAAAGGCAATAGGGTGTAATGGATGTGGAGGGTTAGCCTCTGAGTCAGAAACACTTGATTTAAGTCCCTCCCTGGGCCACACTATCTATGTGACTGGACTGAACACTGAACCTCTTAGTACCCCAAGCAATGCTCTAAGACTACAATTTATAGTTGTTTGTTTATGTATAATTAACTGTATATATACAGTTCATATATATGTCTTGGTAGAGAAAGTTTCCATACCAGTCTGGAATGATCCACACCTCACACCCCCAGACTCCAAATGATCTGTTTACATGTTCTCTCCTTCAGTAGATGGTAAGCATCTCAAGGACAAGCATTTTAAAAATCTGTATGTCCAATACTTAGCACATAGCTTTTCACATTGTAGACACTTAAATTGAGTTGAATGTATTCTCTACTTTAACCATCCTTTGGTATAGCAGCACCACTCAACTGTTCCACCAACAAAATAATCAACTCTGAGCTTCCTATCTAAATATGACCTTATTTGTCACCTTTCCCTCATATTGAGGCTCCTCTTCTCCCCATCTTAACTTCTGGTTCCTTAAACCATAGGAGTTCTGCAAATTCTTACCTAACAGTTCCCTTCTGGTTAATTTTTCTCTACATTGAACTTCATAGTATGACATTTTGGTGACCTCAGAATTCCATGCCACGTTGAATTTCTTCCATGTCCATTTTTCTAATCCCCAAAGTTGGATCTACTGTATCCACCAACCCTAATCATGAACTTCTCTTACCCTTTCCCACCTCTATGCTTGTGATCACAGCATTTGCAACTCCACCTATTGAAAACCAATCCATTTTTTGGTTCTTTTAGCAAGCAGAAAGTCAGTTTTGAAAAAAATTCTGAACTTAACAAACATCAAATTAAATGAGTATTTCCACATACATACTAAAACAGAAAAAGTGGATTACACATAAAACTGAGTCTATTAAGTATAGCTTGCTTTTATTTTTAAACATGTATTCAACATAGAACTTTCAAAGCTGTGCAACTTGTCTGTGATTCTGGCTATCAATTCTGTGTATTTTAAAAATGCTTTAATGCCTCTCTTTCCTTTTTTTTTGGTAACACTATCCCTAGCCCCTCTCTTCCTTTTATCTTCATTTCCCATAGCAAAAAAAAAAGTAAAACAAAACTCTTGTAACAAATATGCATTTTTCTTGTTATTGAACCAGGGGTGGGGAACGTTTGGCCTTGAGGTCACATGTGGCCTTCTAATTCCTTTGGTGCAGCCTCTTGACTAAGTTCAAGTTTTACAGAACAAATCCTTTTGTTAAGGGGCAGATCATTTCTGAATCTTCGTGATCCCATTTGGGGTTTTTGTGGCAAAGATACCGGAGTGCTTTGACATTTCTTTCTCCTGCTCATTTTACAGATGAGGAAACTGAAGCAAATAGGGTTAAGTAAGACTTGCCTAGGGTCACACATCTAGCAAGTATCTTGGGCTGTATTTGAACTCAGGTCTTCCCTACTCCAGGCCCAGAACTCTATCCACTGTGCCACCTGGCTTCCCTAACTAATATGCATAGATGAACAACTCAAATTCTCACACTGGCCATGTCCAAAAACGTACATTTCATGTTGCATCTTGAGAATGTTGCCTCTTAGGGGGTGTGTGGCATGCTTTATCATCAGTCCTCTGGAATCCTGGTTAAACAAACCCTTTCCTAAGGTATCTCCTCCATGAAGCTTTCATTGATCAGTGTTAACACAGCAAGAAGTGAGATCTCTCCTGAACTCTTCCTGGCACTCTATTCTCCTGTGCATTTACTGTGTTCTGATTCACCTGAGTTATTTTGGCACATCTTTGTTAGATTGTACAATCCCTAAAAGTAGGAACTACATCATATTTATCTTTGTTTCTCTCTCAAGTGAAACAATGTCCTTTCTTTAGACAAACCCCTCTGTCCTCATGATCCTGTCACCCTCTTACTTTGAACAGTTATACTCTATTTTTCTTGCATTTTCTATTTCTTCCTTCTCTTGGCTCTGCCTCACCTCCCTACAAAGGTACTTGGGCACAGCTCTTTAAAAATTGTCTCCTTCCTTTTACCAAGAAGTTTTTTTTTCTTTTCTAATTGGTACAGTTTTTTAAAAAGCATGCATTTAGTATGGTAGTGTAGATGCTGTCTTGATTTTATGTGTATCATTTTACTTCTATATTTAATTTTTACTTTAAATTTTTTTTTTTTGCCTTTTGGAGGGCAGTTGGGGTTGTGACTTGCCCAAGGTCACACGGCTACTTTTTGTGTTAAGTGTCTGGGGCCAGATTTGAACTCGGGGACTCCTGACTCCAGGGCCAGTGCTCTATTCACTGCCACCATCTAGCTGCCCCCACTTTCAATTTTATTTTTTCAGTCAGCAAAAATCTGCCTCACTCCCGTCTACTTCCCCAATTGAAAAAGCAAGAAAAACAGAACATCCATTACAAATATGTATAGTTAAGGAAAACACATTCCTGAATTGGCCATGTTCAAACATATGTATGTGTATATATATATGTATATACACATTATCTATCTATCTATCTATCTATCTATCTATCTATCTATCTATCTATCTATCTATCTATCTATCTATCTCCATCTGCACTCTGAGTTCATTACCTCTGTTAAGAAGTGCATGGGCAGAGCCAAGATGGCAGCATAGAAGCCAGGAAACTCCCTGTACTCCCCCCATAACCACCTCAAATACCTATAAAAATGACTCTAAACAAATGTTAGGGCTACAGAACACACAAAGTTATAGAGAGAAACAAATCTCCTGCTGAAGACAGCCCGGCAGGTGGACAAGAAGGGTTCATAGCAGCTTTCTAGGAGCAGAGCCCAGCTCCAAGTAAGTCTGTGGTTTTAGCCTCTGGGCAGCCCGACCAGCAGCAGCTAGAGGAATGTATATGTGTTGGCTTCCAGAATTATCAACCCATAAATGCCAAAGACAAAGTGAGAGGTCAGTGCAGACTTTGGGAACAGGGAGCCCAGGAGTGTAGTCTGGCATCTGCCCCCAGAGGGAGAAGTGGATGAGACGTGGCAGCCGCAGCTGTATGGCTGCTTCAGAGCTCCTGGCCTGCAGATTGTAGGGGTACAAAGCAACCATTCTGAGTGGTAATCACTCTTGCTTTAACCTGCTTGGATCTGGATTGCTGTCTAGAGTGGAGGTCCTGGGGTGTGTAACTAGTAAGCCAGAGTGTGTGGAGGCTTCAGAGAGGGCAACCAACTAATAGCTCTGGCAGCTGTGAAAACCCCAGCAATTTGGGACAAAGCTCTCCTCTCTGGAAGCAGAGTTCTACTGTGGCAAAAAGTTCAAAAGCCAAGTAATTGAGTGGCAACATGAGCAAGCAATTCAACTTTGGATTCCTTTTCTGGGGACAAAAAGGATCAAAGCATGGAATGGGAGGAAAACAATGAAATCAGAACTCCTGCACCAAAAGCTTCTAAGAAAAATATGAATTGATTACAGGACTTAGAGGAACTCAAGAAGGATTTTGAAAAGCAAATAAAAGAAGTGGGGGAAAAATTGGGAAGAGGAATGAGAATGATGCAAGAAAATCATGAAAAGAGAGTCAACAACCTGACTGAAGAAAATAACACCTTAAAAATAGACTAACTCAAATGGCAAAAGAGGCTCAAAAAGCCAATGAGGAGAATGCCTTTAAAAGCAGAATTTGCCTGATGGAAAAAGAATCTCAAAAGCTCACTGAAGAGAATCATTCCTTCTGTAATGTAATACCAAGCAAAGGCAACTTCCCAAGGTTCAAAATACCAGCATAGGTGCTCTCCATTTTATTCAGTGACAAATGAAGAACAGTGAAGATCAAAATATCACATCATTCAAAATACAGCATTTACTAAATGTGATTAAATAATTTCCAAGTACTACCCCACCCCAGGACCTTACATTTATTCAATCAATTACAAAGTCCCTGTTCTAAATACTACTCCACCCCTAGGCTGTACCTTCATTTAGTCCATCACAAAGCCCCTCTTCTCAAATGGAGATTAGTTTCCAATCAAAAGTAAAGTACATTCATTTGTTCAATTATAGAACACAAAAAGGTCAAAAGTTCCCCACCCCTGGATCAAAATTGAATGTACCCCAGAGTTACAACAAGTTTAAGCACAGCACTTAATACCCAAATAGAGGTCGTTTCTTCATCTTGATGCAAGGCAAGTTCTCAGCAATCTTTGTTCCTGGGGAGACAAAGCTTAGCAAGGCCACAAGATACATTGTCAGTGTCTTCATTAATTCATTTTCTGTCTGCAGAACGGTCCTAGGACCCCTGAAAACATTAGCAAAACCCCCTTCCAGGATTTCTGTAAACATACAACAAGAAAATCCTTCTTCAGGGCTACCTGAACCAATAGCAAGGTTCCAAGACTTCTGCAACAATAGCACTGTCCTTCACCAGTGGACAGTATTCACTCTCTGTCTGCAGAACAGTCTCAGGAGCTCTTAACTAACAGCCAGGTTCCAGAACTTCTGCAGCAACAGGACTGTCTTTCACCAGTGGACAAATCTGGCAAAATGACATCAAAACAGACAGACAAAGTACCAGCAAAACAGCCATGTCTCCTCAGTCCTTGGCAGCTCTGGAGGCAGGTCTCAAAAGTCCAGGGCAATTCAAAGTGGCCCTCAGCAATCCTCTCCGTCTCTCTCTGCCTCCAAAAGGGTGCTTCCAAAAAGTTCTTCTGCCTCTCTCTTGTGTCTCTCCAAATTTATGTCACTAGCTCCTCCCACTTCAGCCCTCTCTTTTCACGTCAACAAGTCCATCCCACAGGTGGGATTAACAAGCTCTGGGTTTTAACACAATCAAACCAAAAACCAAGCCAATACAGGGGAATCTTTAAATTCCATTACTATTACACGTTCAGAATTAGATTGGAGCAAATGGAAGCTAGTGACTTTATGAGAAATCAAGATACTGTTAAACAGATACAAACAAATGAAAAAAATAGAAGGCAATGTGAAATATCTCATTGGAAAAACCACTGACCTGGAAAATAGATCCAGGAGAGATCATTTAAAAATTATTGGACTACCTAAAAGCCATGATCAAAGTAAGAACCTAGAAATCATCCTTCAAGAAATTCTCAAGGAAAATTGCCCCGATGTTTTAGAACCAGAGGGCAAAAGAGAGGTTGAAAGAATCCACCGATTACCCTCCTGAAAAAGATCCCCAAAAGAAAACTCCTAGGAATATTATAGCCAGGTTCCATAATTTCCAGATCAAGGAGAAAATATTACAAGTAGCCAAGAAGAAACAATTAGAATATTGTGGAAACACAATCAGGATAACACAGGACCTGGCAGCTTCTACATTGAGGGATCAAAGGGCTTGGAATATGATATTCCAGAGGTAAAAGGAGCTGGGATTAAAACCAAGGATCACCTACCCAGCAAAACTAAGTATAATGTTTCAGGGGAAAATATGGTCATTCAATGAAATAGAGGACTTTGAAGCATTCATGATAAAAAAAAAACAGAGTTGAATAGAAAATTTGACGTTCAGATACAAGAAGGAAGAGAAGCATGAGAAGGTAAAAAGGGAACTTATCATAATCATAAGGAATTTATCAAAGTTGAACTATTTATATTCCTAAATGGAAAAACAATAATTGCAACTTATGAAACTTTTCTCAGTATGAGAATAGTTGAAGGGAATATAAATGTATATATATGTATACATATATATATATATGTAGGAGGGTATATGGGCATATGAATACATATGTGAGTATGTGTATATATGTGTACAGGCATACATAGACAGAGGGCACAGGACCAACTGAATAGGAAGGGATGATACTTAAAAGGTGAAATTGAGAGGTGAGAGAGGAATATAATGAGAGGAGATGGGGAGAGACAGAATGGGGTAAATTATCTCATATAGGAGAGTAAAGGGAAAACTGTTACAATGGGGCGAGGGAAGAACAGGAAGGCAAAAGGGAATGGGTCAACCTTACTCTCATTGAATTTGGCTTGGGAAGGGAATGACATACACAGTAAATTGGGTATCTCACCCTAGAGGAGAGTAGGGGGGGAAGGGGATGAGAGAGGGAATGATGGAGGGGAGGGCAGGTTAGGGAGGAGGGAAGCTAGAAGCACACACTTTTGAAAAGGGACAGGGTCAAAGTAGAGAAGAAAGCAAGTGGGGGGGTGGTATAGGATGGAGGGAAATATAGTCAATCTTTCACAATATATCCACTATAGAAATGTTTTGCGTAGCTACATGTACAACCTATATTAAATTGCCTATCTTCCCAGTAAAGGTGGAGGGAGGAAGGTAAATAATCTGGAATTCAAAGTTTTAAAATCAAATGTTTAAAATATATATATATTTACATGCAACTGGGAAATAAGATATGCAGGCACTGGGGTATAAAGATCAGATCCATCTTGCCCGACTGGAAAGTTGGAGGGGGGATAGGAGAGGATATACAAAAAAGCAGATTGGGGGAGGGGGTATTGTGGCATCAAGCACCCCAGCATCCCCAGGGTGGCTGCCAACACAGGTTCCTAGATCTGCTTTTCTAAAGGAAAGCAACTCAAAATGGGTTAACAATCTTGCTTTAATCAAACATATGTCATTTCCTAGTTCAGGGGAAGAAGGTCAGCACCCTGAACTTCAGAGAATACAGAGGCTACAATCAGACAAAAAATACAGACAGAGAAACAGATCAGCAGACAGGCTTCCAACTGTCTGACCATTACATCCATACCTAGTCAGTTTCCAGAGAGGGAAGCAGCAACATCTGGTTTTCAAAGCTGGGGGCTCAACGGCTGCCCAGATTCTTGTCTGGTCAAATCACACAACTCTTCCCAAAGTGTACCCCCAAACAAAATCTCACATCAGGGTATATATATAGCCTTCTCCTGCCTCAGAGAATGTCACAACCCTCTTGACTCACTGCCCAATCACAAAGCACCAAGGTGTGGGCATTCCTGAAAAACAAGCCTCCTGCCACAGGCTCCATGTGACCACATTCAGCCTATTAGGGGGCAGAGTGTATTTTCAAATCAAGGAAGGTTCTCAGTCACCTAAGCCTATCAAAGGGCCTAGGGCCAGGGAAGATCTTAAATTCCCATTCCCATAACAGGTATACAGTGGGATTGCTGTTTTGGGGTGGTGGGTAGGGGACAGATGGGGAGAAAATTTGTAACTCAAAAGTCTTGTGGAAGTGAATGATGTAAACTAAAAATAAACACAGAACTTACTTTAAAAAAAAAGAAGCACATCATGTTTTATATTGAGAATCATGATTGGTCATTGTGTTGATCAGAGTTCCTAAGTCTTTTGAAGTTGTTTGTCTTGATGATAGTGTTGTTATTGTATAAATTGTTCTCCTTGTTCTGCTAGCTTAACTCTTTATCAGTTTAGACAAATCTCATGTAAACCATCCCCTTCATTATTTTTTTTCAATGTATTAGTATTCCATCACATACATATATCTTAACTTATGCAGCTATTCCCCAGTTGATGGACACTCCAGTTTCCATTTCTTTGTCAACACAGATTTGCTGTAAATGTTTTTGTATGTATAAGTTCTTTTCTTTGATCTTTTTGAGAGTATAGACTTACTAGTGGTATCAGTGGGATATGCACAATTTAATAACTTTGGGGGCATAGTTCCAAATTGCTTTCCAGCATGGTTGGATCAGTTCACATCTTTACCAATATTGCTTTAATGCTATTTTCCCATAGTCCCTGTAGCATTTGTCAAGATCTAAATCAACCAAAACAAATCCCCAAATTAGCCATGTCCAAAGAAAATACAATTCAGTTTGCAATCTTTACCTCTTTATCAGAAGATGGGCAACATGTTTCATCATGAGTCCCCTGGAATCATATGTCATTTCATTAGCCAGAGTTCTTATGGTATTCAAAGTTGTTTGTATTTACACTTTTGTAATTGTATACTTCTGTTCTCCTGATTCTGTTTATTTCACTCCATCAGTTCACATAAATCTTCTCAGGTTTCTCTAAAACCATTGATTAATTTCTTTTTAGTTTTCAACATTCTTTTCCACAAGATTTTGAGTTCCAGTTTTTCTCCCCATCTCTCTATTTCCCCTACCCCAATATGGTCCATGCATTCTGGTTACCCCTTCTCCCTTCTATCACCCCCCCCTTCTCTTATCCCCTTCTCTTCTATTTTCCTATAGGGCAAGATAGATTTCCTTTTTTTTTATTGGGGGTACATTAACTTTAAGAAGTATTTTATTTTATTTTTATTTTTTTAAGCAATCAGGGTTAAGTAACTTGCTCAAGGTTACACGGCCAGTTATTTCAAGATAGATTTCTATACCCCATTGCTGTATATCTTATTTCCTAGTTGCATGTAAAAATGATTTTTAACATTTTTAAAAAAAACTTTGAGTTCCACACTCTCTCCCTTCCTCCCTCCCCACCTACCTTCATTGAGAAAGCAAGCAATTCAATATATGTTATACATATGTAGTCATGTAAAAAACTTCCATAACAGTCATGTTATTCTATTCTCTCCTTTGACCCTGTCCCTCCTCAAAAATGTTTGCTTCTGATTGCTCCTTCCTCCCATTTGCCTTCTCATCTATCATCCCTCCCTCTCTTATCCTCTTCCCCTCTACTTTCATGTAGGGTAAGATAGATTTTCACACCCAACTATAATGCCAAGGAAAGGCAACTTCCCAAGATTCAAAATACCAGCATAGGTGCTCTCCATTTTATTCAGTAACAAATTAAGAACAGATAGAATCAAAATTTAACATCATTCAACATACAGCATTTACCAAGTGTGATTCAATAATCTCCAAGTACTACCCCCAAGTGTGATTTAATCAAGTACTACCCCACCCTGGACATTACATTCATTTAATCAATCACAAAGTCCCTCTTCTAAATACTACTCCACCCCTAGGCTGTACCTTCATTTAGTCCATCACAAAGCCCCTTTCCTCAAATGGAGCTTAGTTTCCAATCATAAGTAAAGTACATTCATTTGTTCAATCAGAGCACAAAAAGGTCAAAAGTTCCCCACCCATGAATCACAATTGAGTCTATCTCAGAGTTACAACAAGCTTAAGCACAGCATTTAATACCCAAATAGAGGTCGTTTCTTCATCTTGACCCAAGGCAAGTTCTCAGCAATCTTTGTTCCTGGGGAGACAAAGCTTAGCAAGGCCACAAGATACATTGTCAGTGTCTTCATTAATTCATTTTCTGTCTGCAGAACCATCCTAGGACCCCTGAAAACATCAGCAAAACCCCCTTCCAGGATTTCTGTAAACATACAACAAGAAAATCCATCTTCAGGGCTTCTGAACCAACAGCAAGGTTCTAAGGCCTCTGCAACAATAGCACTGTCCTTCGCCAATGGACAGATCTGGCAAAACAACATCAAAACAGACAGACAAAGTACCAGCATAACAGTCATATCTCCTCAGTCCTTGGCAGCTCTGGGTGGCAGCTCTCAAAAGTCCTGGGCATATCATAAAGCAGCAGTCATCAAAACTACTTGGTACTGGCTGAGGAATAGAGGAGTGGATCAATGGAATAGGTTAGGCACACGAGATTCAGAAGTCAATGACTATAGTAATCTATTGTTTGATAAACCCCCAGACCCTGTTTTTTGGGATAAGAACTCACTATTTGACAAAAACTGCTGGGAAAACTGGAATATGGTATGGCAGAAACTGGGCATAGACTAACACCATATCTAACACCATATACCAAAATCAAGTCTAAATGGGTGCATGATCTAGGTATAAATGTTGATACTGTAAGCAGTCTCCTAAAACAAGGAATAGTTTACCTATCAGACTTGTGGAGAGGGAAAGACTTTATGACTAAACAAGAATTAGAGAACATTATAAAATGTAAAATGGATAATTTTGACTACATGAAATTGAAAAGTTTCTGTACAAACAAAGCCAATGTAACCAAGATTAAGAGGGAGGTGGGAAATTGGGAAAGAATCTTTGCAACCTATGTCTCTGACAAAGGACTCATTTCTAAAATATACAGAGAATTGAGTCAAATTTATAAGAATACAAGTCATTCCCCAATTGATAAATTGTCAAACGATATGAACAGGCAATTTTCAGAGAAAGAAATTAAAGATATCTATAAGCACATGAAGAAATGCTCTAATTCACTATTGATTAGAGAAATGCAAATCAAAACAACTCTGAGGTACCACATCTCACCAGTCAGATTGGCTAAGATGACAAACAGGAAAATGACAAATGCTGGAGAGGATGTGGGCAAATTGGAACACTAATACATTGCTGGTGGAGTTGTGAACTGATCCAGCCTTTCTGGAGAGCAATCTGGAATTATGCCCAAAGGGCTATAAATACTTTCATACCCTTTGATCCAGCAATACCACTCCTAGGGTTATATCCCAAAGAGATTATAGCAATGTGAAAAAGACCCATATGTACAAAAATGTTTATAGCAGCTCTTTTTGTTGTGGCAAAGAATTGGAAATTAAGGGGGTGCCCATCAATTGGGGAATGGCTGAACAAGTTGTGGTATATACATGTTATGGAATACTACTGTGTTTCCCCGATAATAAGACACTGTCTTATTATTTTTTTGAAAAGAAAAACACCAGAGGACTTATTTTCAGGGGAGGGCTTATGTTGTCCTGCCTCAGCTCTCCTCTGCGGCACTGCTCTCAATGGCGCCAGCAAGCAAATCACTGGGGAAGAACAGGATGACGCGCTCACTTCTGCAGCTCTGATTGGATGCAGTTCGGAGTGCGGCGTGCGTTTCACCAGGGGGAAGGGGGGGGACGGTGCATACAGAGGGTACCGTAATGTAGCATGTAGCTCAGGGGATCACCTTCACTACAGTAGCAATCTCAATAGGGCTTATTTTCGGGGGAGGGCTTATTTTAGAGGAATCTTACACAGTAAGGGGAGGGCTTATTTTCGGGATAGGTCTTATTATCGGGGAAACATGGTATTGTGCTATAAGAAAAGAGGAGCAGACGGTCTTCATATTTACCTGGAGAGGCTTAAAAGAACTGATGCTGAGAGAACCAGGAGAAATTTTTACACAATTACAGACACAACATATGTGTGATGACCAACTTTGATAGACTGGACTCTTCTCAGCAATGCAGTGATATAAGTCAATCCCAAAAGACTCATGATGGAGAGAAATATGTGCATCCAGAGAAAGAACTAGAAAGAACTAAGTTTATATCCAGGTGGAAACAAAATACCTGATCTTTTTCCTTCTCTTATTTGGTTTTATGTCCTCTTTACCATTTTTTATTCCAACTGGTACAATCCGTCCTTATAACCTGACTAATGTATAATGTGAAAGTATTTACAGATCCTATACTTGACTATAAGCCACCATGGGGGGGGGGGAGGAGGGGGACAAAATGTGAAACTCAAGGAATTGTGGAATTGAATCCTGTAAACTAAAAGGAAACAAACAAATTAATTTAAAAAAAAGATTAAAAAAAAACCTCAAATGGGGTCATGGAGAGTTAGACATGACTAAATGACTGAATAACAACAAAAACCTAGCTCCTATCAGTTTCTTTATGTTTCAGAAAGTCCAAAAATAGAGATGTTTGGTCCTTTGTAAGAAGAACCTACTATTTTGCTAAACTTATTAATTATCTCTCCAATTTGTTGTTGTTGTTGAATCCCTTGGATTTTTTATGTATGAGCTCATGTCATATAAACCTTAAAACATTAGAAACATGAGCTAATAACGGGGAAAAAAAAAAGTCCTGGGCAATTCAAAGTGGCCCTCAGCAATCCTCTCCATCTCTCTCTGCCTCCAAGATGCTGCTTCCAAAAAGTTCTTCTGCCTCTCCCTTTTCTTATATCTCTCTAAATTTATGTCACCAGCTCCTCCCAGTTCAGCCCTCTCTTTTCACATCAACAAGTCCATCCCACAAGTGGGATTCACAAGCTCTGGGTTTTAATACAACCAAACCAAAAACCAAGCCAATACAGGGGGATCTTTAAATTCAATTACTATTACACCAACTGAGTGTGTATGTTATTCTCTTCTTAAGACAAATCCAAGAAGAGTAAGATTCACTCCTTACCTCTTACCTCCCCCCTTCTTCCCCTCCACTGTAAAAACTTTTTCTTTTTTCTTTTTTGTGAGATAATTTAGCCCATTCTACTTCTCCCTTTCTCCTCCAAATACATTCCTCTCTCATCTCTTAATTTTATTTTTTAGATATCATCCCTTCATATTCAACTCACCTTGTGCCCTCTGTGTGTGTGTGTGTGTGTGTGTGTGTATATGTATATATGTATATATATTCCTTCCAACTACCCTAATACCGAGAAAGGTCTCATGAGTTACAAATATAATTGTTCCATGGAGGAATGTAAATAGTTCAACTTTAATAAGTCTTTATTATTTCTCTTTCCTGTTTACCTTCTCATGCCTGCTACCGTGATAGATACTAGTCTATCCCCCCTCTAAGAATCTCTCCCCATCCTCCCATTCCCATAAATCTAAACACCCTTCTATAAAAGCTATCTTTTTTCAAAACACTTCTTCAAAAGGAAATTTCAGATGAACATTTTCCCCAGTTAGCAAAGGTCATTGAGGAGCAGGATGCTATAGGTAAATCCTTAGAAGAATACACAGCTGTTATAGGCCTATTATCTGAAGAATACAATGAAAGCTTCAGTGACTTTGAGGATCATAACATCACACTCAAATCAGCATTTCAGCCTCACCTAGTTGGTGTCACCAAGGCACCTGAAGAACTACAGATGGAATTGACAGAGTTCTCAGTAGATGATATTTAAAGTCATTGTCTGATGCTAAAAAAGATCCAATTGAAATATGGAAAAAATGCAGTGGAATACCCACACCTTTGGCAACATGCCCAAAAAATGTTTTCTTGCTTTTTAACTATTTATTGCTGACAATCTAAATTCTGCTACCTAACCCAAATCAAGACGCCCTTAAGGTCACAAATGACTGATACCCAGCTAGAGGATCAACTGAAACTACATACTTCCATGTTGCAACCAAATATTCAAATGGTTTCCAACAAAAATCAGACACAACAAAGTCATTAAAAGGTTAGTTAACTTTAAAATCGACAGTTTTCATTTTTTGAAATTATTAAGTACATAGTAGTTAGAGTTTTACAAAATAATGTATATTTTTATTTTATTTTATTTTTGCTTTTTGGAGGGGAAAGGGCAGGGCAATTGGGGCTAAATGACTTGCCCAAGGTCAAATGGCTAGTAAGTGTGTATCAAGTGTCTGAAGCCAGATTTTAACTCAAGTCCTCCTGACTCCAGGGCCGGTGCTCTATTCACTGCGCTACCTAGCTGCCCCCTCCCCCCCCCTATATTTTTAAGTATATCTAATTGAAATTTCTTGAATTCAGCCACATTTGATTACAGCTAAATATTAATGCAGTCTTCCTGATGGGGCACCTGGGGTCTAAACAAATTTGTAAAACCAGTTTGTGCAATTGTAACCGCAATTTATATTGTAAAATTGTATTCTGTAAAATCCCTTTCCCAGCCTCAAATTCTGCCCCTTCCCCTTATCCACACTCCGCCTAGGCAACACCTTGTGATTCCTTTGTTCTTACTTAATCTCTTCATGTCTCCTCCAGTCTGGCCATTCCCTTTCATACCATTGTCCTAAGTCTGAAACATTCATAGCTGTCCACCCCCAATTTGCTATATTCTGAGCACAAAAGAAAACCTGAAGGAAGAGATGGGGACAGGGACAGGCTCATGGGAAATGGAGGGCAGCTTCCCAAGGACCCTATTCTGCACAAAAGATTGGGAATAAAGCTTTTTTTTTTTTTTCCTCAGAAAGAAATATTGCATCAATTTTGTTCTGTTAAGTTGAAGTTGAATTCATGCTGCCAGTCCGTTGTGGTTTTCCTTGGAAGAGGCAGTTGTTTGCACTTTGAAAAGTTATGGATCTAAGCATCTGTAATGGGAATGAAAATTTGGAAGATCTTCCCTGCCCCTAGGCTAAAATGCACCTGAAGCCTGGGGAGGGAGGCTTGTTTTTCAGTAGATACTTCTTGATCGGCCAGTGAGTCAATAAGGTTGTTACATTCTCTGAGCCAGGAGAAGGCTATATAAGCCCTGATGTGTAGCTTTGTTTTGGGACTCACTTTGAGAAGTGTTCTGTGATTTGATCTGAATTCTGGGAAGCCGTTGTTGAGAGTCCCCCGGCTTTGAAAAACCCAGATGTGGAAACCCAGATGTTGACTGGGTATGGATGTAATGGTTGGACAGTTTGGAAACTGTCTATTTGATCTGTTTCTGTCTTGATAATTCTGTCTGTATGTTCTGAAGTTCGGGGTGCTGATCTTTTTCCCCTGAACTAGGTAAATTATATACGTCTGACTGATTAAAGTAAGCTTGTTAACCCATTTTGAGTTGCTTTCCTTTATCAAAGCAGATCCAAGAACCTGTGGTAGCAGCAAACCCTGAGGACGCGCTTGGGGTGCTTGCTGCTACAGCATCCTACAACTTTGACAATGAATTCTTTCACAGCATCTACATCACTGAATGGCTTCCTTCTTTCCCCAAACATATATAAGCTCCTTTATAAGTTGTTTCAGTAGCATTATTTCCAGGTCTTATTGCTGCTTGAAAGAATTGTCTTTGCTTTTGCTTTTTATCTTTTAATTTCTGCAATACAACCTTTTGCACTTCTCCCTCTAATTTAAAATATTTGTGGTCCTTATGAGTGTTACAATGCTGATGAGCACTGAATTTCTTTAATGTTGATATTGCAGTATCACAAAGCAAGCGAATCATCTTATCTTTAGCAGAAACAAGATAATTCTGCAATTCCCAATCCTAGTTAAAAAATGTTTTCTTCCAACAGCATTCTCTTGGTTTTCTTTGACATGATGAACTTTTAAGCCGACAGAATTAAAAAATTCTGTTGAGTTGTGCAACTATTCAGAAATTCCATTTCAAATAGAAACACAATGCACCATTGTCAAAAGTTGATAACAGACTGGTGTACTCAGCCCTCATAAATTCTCACCAAACAGCCTCATGTTAGTAGTGTCAGTTAGGTGGGGGAACTTACAACTAAATAATAAGCATAGCAACCATCAGTTTATCCCTTATGGCTTACTAATGTTCTAATTGTATCAGTCAATCTAGGAGGATTATTTTGTTGAAACTTACTTTATTCTTTGGAATTTTAAATAAGTTCATTTGAAAAATAAAATAAAAATATAAAAGACAAATGAAAATGTATTAATAAAAATAAAAGGATTTGTTCTGTAAAATTTTGATTCAGTCAAGAGGCCACACTTAAGGACCTAGAAGGCCACATGTAACCTTACAGTCACAGGTTCCCCACCCCTGCTCTAACCCTTGTCTTGTCATAAACTCTTCCTTTATCTATAGTTTCAAAAAGCATTTCCTTCTTTGCTCTTCAAATTTCTTTATAAAATGACCTGTTATATCTATGTCATATATCCATTTTGATCTTATTGTGGTATATAGTATGAGATCTTAGTCTAAACCTAACTTCTGCTAGACTATTTTCCAATTTTCTCAGCAGTTTCTATTAAATAGTGAGTTTTCTACCCTAGGAGCTGAGGTCTTTGGGTTTATCAAATACTATGTTCATTTACGTTTATATGTTGTGTACCTAATCTAATTAGTGTTTCTATTTAGTTTTGATGATTTCTGCTTTGGTGATCTGGTACAGCTAAACCCTCTTCCCTCCCACTTTTCTCATTATTTCTCTTAAGAATCTTGACTTTTTTTATTCCTTCAGATCAGTCTTGTTATTGGTTTTTTTTTCTTTTTTTAAATCAATTGGGGTTAAATTAACTTGCCCAAGGTTACATGGCCAGTTTTTTGTGTGTGGGCGTTAAGTATCTGAGGCTGGAACCGATCCCGGGTCCTCCCGACTCTGGGGCCGGCTTTCTTACTCACTGTGCCACCTAACCACCCCTTGTTATTGTTTTCTAACTATTACCTCTAGGATCAAATATAAGGTACTCTGTTTTGTATTAAATCTCTTAATAACCTAGACCCTTCCTATCTTTCTAGCCTTCTTACATTTTACTGCCCTCACTGGTCTACTTGCTGTTTCTGGCATATAGCACACTCATCTCCCATCTCCCTTCCTTTGCACTAGCTGTCTCCCATGCCTGAGGTTCTCTATTATCTTACCTCTGACTCTTAGACTGTCTGGGCTCCTTCAAGACCCACCTTCTACAAAGGATCTTTCCCTTTTCTCCCAGCTACCACTGACTTCGCCCTCTGAGATTACTTTTCATTTAATTTTTTAATATCTTATTTATTTACATGTTGTCTGTATATATCTTTGTTATTTACATATTGTCTCTCCCATTGGAATGTGAGACTCTTGAGGTCAAGGACTGTGTTTTTGTTTTATTTGTATCCCAGTGCTTAGCATATTACTTGGTACATAGTGCTTGTTGATTAGATATAGTAAAAAAAAACAAAACGCATAATAAGCATTATAATGATAGACATAGTAAAGGCAGAAATATAGACCAGATGGATGGGGAAACTGATCCTCCCTCCTTTCCTTACCTTTTGCTTTGACTCAGATTCATTTATATGCCAAGCCAGAGGGAAGTCTTAGAAACTTCTAACCAGAAATCAGATAGTTGTCCAGTAAAAGAACTATGATTTTAGCTCCCAAAAAAAGGTATTAAAAGAAAAGAGATAATCTTAACATGGAGGCATTCTGATTTTAATTAGCTGGCAGTGGTGGCCCATAGCCTTTAACTATAGCTAAAGAGCAGTCCTATCAGGGATAGGCTTTCCAGTCATTATATTCTTGTGACCAGAGCGGAGATTGCTGGCAGGTAGCCCTAGCTGAATGAAGCCCAGGAGTTAGGAGCTAGGAGCTATGCCCAGCAGCAACCATAAGACCAGTAGAATGTGACACATCCCCAGGAGAGCAGAGAAGCCTCAGAGAATGACAGAGATGGGAAGCATTACAGATATGACACCTAGTGGGAAATAGCAAAGTTACAACAGTCCAAGAGAGAGCAGTGTAATGGCAGCATCAGAAGAGTGAACCTACGTACAGAGGTATTCAGAGAGGTTAAATAACTTGCCCAGGGAAAAGCAGTGCCTTGGCTGGTCAGAAGATCTTGACCTTGGGAGTTACTCTGACAATGCATATGTGAGGCATATAGCAGTCCTACAAAGTTATCTTTACCTCCTGGGATAATAAGTGAAAAAATATTTTAAAAAATTAAAAAAAATTTAGAATGTTATTAATGCATTCTTATGAGTCTTTGTTTTTTAAGCATTTCTTGTTTGGTAAAGAAAATAAATAGCTGTCTTATCCAGTACCCATTGTCTAATTGCGTAATGGACACTTCTGAGAAGTCTTTCTTAATCACTTTTGGGGAAATCATAGAAACAAGTTTTATTTTGGATATTTTCCTTAGAGGCAGTTTAGATATTTGCCTTAATGAGGAGGCAATGAACCAAAAAGAGTGAGAGAGAGAAAGCCTAATCCCCTTTCTTTTTTCGCACCTAACAGTATTTTATTTTTTCCAATTACATGTAAAGATAGTTTTCAACATTCATTTCTGTAAGATTTTGAGTTCCAAATTTTTCTCCCTCCCCCCTCCGCAAGACAACAATCTGATATAGGTGATACATATATGATCATGTTAGACATATTTCCACATTAATGTTATGAAAGAAGAATCAGACCAAAAGGGGAAAACCATGAGAAAGAAAAACAACAACCACAAAAGTTAAAATAGTCTGTTTTGGTCAGCATTCAGACTCCATAGTTCTTTCTCTGGATGTGGATAGCATTCTCCATCACAAGTGTTTTGGAATTGTCTTGGATCATTGTATTGCTGAGAAGAGCTAAGTTTATCACAGCTGATCATTGCATAATGTTGATGTTATTGTGTATAGTATTCTCCTGGTTCTGCTCACTTCACTCAGAATCAATCAGTTCATGTAAGTCTTTCCAGTTGTTTCTGAAGTCTGCCTGCTCATCATTTCTTTTAGAACAATAGTATTCCATTACATTCATATACCACAACTTGTTCAGCCATTCCCCAATTGATGGGCATCACCTCAATTTCCAATTCTTTGCCACCACAAAAAGAATAGCTATAAATTTTTTGTACATGTGGGTCCTTTCCCCTTTTTAATGATCTCTTTGGGATATAGACCTAGTAGTGGTATTGCTGGATCAAAGAGTATGCACAGTTTTATAACGCTTTGGGCATAGTTCCAAATTGTTCTCCAGAATGGTCGGATCAGTTCACAACTCCACCAACAATGCAACTAATCCCCTTTCTTTGGGGTTAGGCTCCCCTAAGACTGAATCTAATCTGTATCATCCCAGAGCCATATCCCCTTTTTTCTGGAAATGGAGTCTTCCTGTGCTATGGGTGACAATAATTAGGAATTCAGTAGGCAAAAAGGAGATAAAAGGCATTCCAGGTATAGGGAACAGTGTGAGAAGAGACACTAAGTCAGGAAAGTAATGACTTTTGAGAGACAGGGTGGTACAAGAGAAGGGGCACTAGAGCTAGAATACTTAGGTTCAAATCCTATCTCTGTAGTTTATTATTTATGTGACCTTAGGAAAATCACTTAAGCTCTGTGGACCTCAGTTTCCTCCTCTGTAAAATTCAGGATTTGGGCTGGATGCCTTCTTAGGTCACTTCAAATTCTAAATCTATGGTTCTATGGTCATCACTCCAAGATGATACTTTCATGCTTAAGTAGCTTGAGAAGTAATTTTTTACATCTTGAAAAATGGATATACACATGGAGTGTGTATGTGTGTGTGTGTGTGTGTGTGTGTGTGTGTGTGTGTGTGTGTGTTTCCGTGTTTCCTTCTTCCCCTTTGTTTTGGTAAGCTACAGTAAACTCTAGACTTGAGAAGGTAGCCACACTTCTGTTTAAACCTTTAGTTGTCGCCACTAGAGGACACCCATAGGATTACTAGTAGTTGTCTCTGCCCATTCCTTCCTTGCCGTATATGGTGCCATCTCTCCCTAGTCTCTTTCCCCAGTAAAGGTCCCCCAGACTGTGCCTGTGACTACTAATTTGTTTGGTTGTGTTTGGCTTTTTTTTTTTGGCTTGTTACTTCATGAGATTTGATTTCCCATCATTCTTCCTGGTGCCCCTACAGCATCCACAATGAGACCCTGATGAAGCCCTAGAGAGGAAAATGAGGGAGCTCATGGCTGCTCCTCATTTGCTGGTGGCAGGGCTTTTTCTAATTGGATCAGTCTGATTAAGGGGATTAGGGTGACCTCTCTGGCAGATCCTACTTTAATAATCTGCAGCATTGAGAATGTTTCTCCTTTGCTCAACCAGGGAGTTTCCAGAGACAGCAGTGGGTGCTACTTGCCTTTGATGAACGGTGAATTTATTGCCCCTATTCCTGAGCTCACCAGAGCCCTGGGATAAGGGAGAAGACATGGCCAGACCTGAGAAGGGCTCCCTGCAGACTGGGCCATCCGTTGTGCCCCAAAATCCTTGAATTCTTATCTCTCAAGCTCACCAAGTTTAGCAGCCCAGAGCCCACTTGGGCTCCAGCCAGCAAAAATGGCACTGATGAAAGTCAAATTCGACCAGAAGAAGAGGGTCAAATTAGCCCAGGGGCTCTGGCTTATGAACTGGCTTTCAGTACTGACTGGAATCATCCTCTTCAGCCTGGGAATATTCCTCAAGGTTGAGCTCAAGAAGAGAAGTGAGGTAATGAACAATTCGGAGAGCCATTTTGTGCCCAACTCCCTGATCGGGGTAGGGGTGCTAGCTTGCATCTTCAATGCTCTTGGGGGAAAGATCTGTTATGATGCGCTAGACCCTGCAAAATACTCCAAATGGAAGTCATGGTTGAAGCCCTTCTTGGTCACCTGTGTTCTGTTCAACATCCTCCTCTTCTTGGTTTCTCTTTTTTGCTTCCTGATGAGGGGCTCCCTGGAGAGTACCCTGGCCCATGGGCTCAAGAATGGCATGAAGTACTATAGGGATACAGACACCCCGGGTCGGTGCTTCATGAAGAAGACTATTGACATGTTGCAGATTGAGTTCAGGTGCTGTGGAAACAATGGCTTCCGGGACTGGTTTGAAGTCCAATGGATCAGCAACCGATACCTGGACTTTGCCTCCAAAGAAGTTAAAGAGTGAGTAGTGGTATGGGGTTTCTTGTTTTGTGTGTATATGCATGCTTGTGTGCATGTGGGGATGTGTGTGCAAGCACTTGCATACCCATATGGATGAGGAAGGGAGGCAGTCAGGGTGACCCTACTTATGACTGTGTTGGAGGTCCTTAGGGAGGAAAACCTGCTAAGTGTCTGGGTCTACTTCGACAGATTGGGAGGCAATTGTTCATTTCCAGATCAGATCTTCTGAGAAATTATTTTCCTTCCCAACTCATTCATCCATAGCCATCAGACCGGAGTGATTTGACCTGGATGTTTTATCTAGAAATGCCATCCTGCCCAAACTCAAACATTTTCTTTTCTATTTCCTCATCACTACTTCTTTTCTAAGATTCTGTCACAGAATATCTCATCCCAAGGAAGCCCATTGTTCTTAAATTACACTACCAAAATAAGACCATAAATGTTTCTATTGTTGTCTTTGACAAAAAAAAAAGGATAACCTTTTTAAGGAAGGGAGAGTGTCGAAGGGAGAGTTTCATTTTACAGGATCTCACCTCACAATGAATGCGCTTGTCCAACTTTTAATGATATGTAAATATAAGTATATGCTTAGTACAGTGACTGGCACATAGTAGGTACTTAATAAATGTTTATTGGCTGACATAAATATGAAATAATGAATGATTATTTGTATGTTTTCTAACTTGTGGTTAACAATTATAATAATAATACTTTTTGTTTGATTTAGCAGAAGCACCTGGCACCTCCTAGGCACTTAGCAAATATTGATTGACTGATTGATCTGTGATTTCACCAGTGGAACTCCTAGAGTGGAAATTCCTTCTATTAATGCAGACCAGAAGCTTGGCAGTAATTTATGATTTTAGGGAGTTGCCTGGTGTGCTAAGAAGTTTATCTACTTGCTCAGGGTCACATAAAGAATATGTATTGAGGCAGGATTTGAACCTAGGTCTTATTGGCTCCATGGCCAGTCCATTTCACCACATTGCTTTTCTGATGCTGTAATCTGTGTCAAGTGTCTTCCTGTCCTTTTTCTGAACAAATGCCCACTATCCACCCATACCTTTGGTTGCTAGGTTCAAATTCATATCAAAAGAAAGCTATTCAAAGTCAATCTGGTGAATAAGATGAATGATGCATCCAGGGGAATGGCAGTTTAGGTCCCCACTGATTTTTTTGTATGGCTCAGAAGCTAACTCTGAAGGTCATTTCAAAAGAGGAGATTCAGAGGGAAGACAGACTGGAATGGACATGAAAGGAAAAGCGACTGACCTCCCTTTGTCGCACTTGAGAGAGCTGGAGACTGTCTTCATTTAATACATAAAGTTGACATTACAGGAGCAGACACTGAGCTGTTCTTCAAGTGATAACCCGCCCGCTGGTTCCCCTTTCATCAAGAGCCCACAGTGACCATAGTATTGGCTCAGGGCTAGTGGTGCACTAGGTAACTATGATAAAAGGCTTACTCCATGAATCTGAGGCAACCTCACAGACGTCCCAACATTATATAATGAACTAATGGGCCATATACCCTGGAGAGAGGTAGGCAGAGCCTCTCTAAGGCATTGTCACAGTGGAGGATGTCTGGGTCCCAGTGGCAAGCCTTGCTCCTTCTCACCATCACATTTTTATGTTGCCCAGAACAATTTCTGAGACCCTTCAGTGTTTTATGACCCTAGGCCAAGATGGTTTCTAGCTCAGTAGGGTAAAAAGAATCACAATGGATTTGGAGTTAAAGAGTTGGGGTTGGGGATCCCAGTTCCACCACTAACTGTGTGAACTTGGGTAAGTCAGTTAACCTTTGTGAGCCTCAGTTTCCTCATCTTTAAAATGAGGGGGTTGGATTACATCAAGGGTTCTTCACATTTTTTGTGTCATGGACTCTTTTGGCAGTCTTGTGAAGCCTATGGACCTTCTCAGAATAATGGCTTTGAGTACATAAAATAAAATAAATAGGATTACAATGGAAGCCAATTATATTGAAATAAAGATGTAATTCCCCCTCCCCAGACAAAATCACAGACCTTCTCAAATCTATCCATAAAATCTAACCATATATCCCAGGTTAAGAGTCTCTGAGCTGGATGTTCTCCAGCTATGAACTAGATTAGCTAATAGTAGCTAATTTTTATATGGTGATTTCAGATTTGCAAAGCACTTTCTATCCTTTATTTCATTTATTCTTCTCCACAACCCTGCGAGGTAGGTACTATTTTTATTCTCGTTTTACAGAAATTGAGGTTTAGAGAGATTGAGTCCCCCAGAATCACACAATGAGTGAGTATCTGAGGCGGGATTTGAACCTAGGTCTTCCTGTCTCCAAATCCAAATCCAACTGAAATGAAAGATTTGGCTTTGACATGTCTATGAGTTACCCCAGCTTTAAACATGCTAGAATTCCAAGTCCCTTTCCCTCGCTGGGCCTCAGTTTCCCCTTCTGCAAAATGAGAGGTTTGGATTAGGCCATCTCTAAAGTGTCTTCCTAGTAGGCTGTCTGAACATCAACTAACCCCGTATGGCTTGTCTAACTAACTATACCTGAAACTGAAAGAAATTCAGACTGAAGGTCATTGCTAGAGGATTTTGTTTTCTCCTTGCATGGAGATTATAGATGTAAATCCCTGTTGGAGGAGGGGACCATAAGCCTTTCTGTCCTTCATATATAGGGGGCAATGTGTGTGTGTGTGTGTGTGTGTGTCCACAGTTACAGTTAGTATCATTTAAACATCTCTCCCACTCTCCTAGCATGGGTGGGAGGCCAAAAAAACTTTAAGTTTTACAAAGTGCTTTACATATGTTATCTATTACATAACTATTATATATTTATTATAAGTAACATATCTTATATTTTCTAAGTTGTATTTAACAATTATAATAATGATTTTTGTTTGGCTCTGTGATTTCACCAGCGTAGTGACCTTCCAGAGAAGAATTTCCTCTATTTATGCAGATCGGCACCTTAACTGTAATTTATAGTTTTAAAGAGTCAACCAGAGCCAATGAGGTGTTAAACTGTTTACCCAGGGTCACATAAATAGCACAGGCCAGAGGCAAGTCAGAAACCCAGGTCTTCCTGGGGAGAAGTAGCAGCCAGTTGGTGGTTTTGTCCTGTGAGAATTCACATGGAACCAAGTCCAAAGTAATACACATAACCCCCAGCACTTGGATTCACCTTCTCTCCAGACAATCTCTAAACCCCACTGTTAGAAGGAGCAAAGTGGGCTTTCTCCTAGTCTCTATTCTGCCCTGAGGAGGTGGATGTTTCAGGCAAAATTGGCTGTAGGCAGACTGTTATTCTATGCTCAGTTACAAGTATGTCACCAAGAAAGAGCCAGCCTCAGAGCCAGGAAGGCCTGGGTGAAAGTCTCTGATCCATACTGGTTGTACAACTCTGAACAAGTCTCTCAAAACTCTTAGAGCTCCAGTCAACTATGTAGAATTCTCTGATGTAGAACAGTTGCAGACATACATTGGCAGAGGGGGATTTCCTCATCAGGATGTCCCTAGGCTGATAAAATTGCAGGTTTGGAAACGAAGATTGCTTCATTTCTCTGTCTCTGTCTCTCTTTGTCTTGTCCCTCCCTTTTTCTGTCTCTCACTGTCTCTGTCCCTCCCTGTCTGTTTTTCCCTCTCTGTCTCCATCTCCCCTTTCTCTGTCTCTCTCTGTCTGTCTGTCTCTCTCATTCATGCCTGTTAGTATAAGCCTGAGTTCCTCTGGCATTCTCTGCTCTGTTCTTTCCACAGCCTCTGTGACTGCCCACTTCTACAAGCCAAGCTGCTCTCTGTGTTTTTAAGTGCTGTAGTCATTGAGGTACTATGTCACTAAATGTGCCAAGGTTACATGAAGCAACCTTAGAGGGGCCAGCAAGTTCCACGAGAAGAGTGTGATGAACATTGTGACACAGTGGGTCATGACAAAATGTCAGGATTCCATTAGAAGGCAGTAATGATATTTTTGTAAAACAATATCTATCAGGGCAATATTATGCCTGCACAGGGTTTTTTCTGCTCTGTGTTCTTAAAGAGGGTGATGCTTGGTTCCTTAATCCCCAGTGGATTTGTGGCAACAAAGAAACAACTAGGAATTCTAGAACATGGAGAAATTTGGTTGAGGATGGCTGGGAAGACATGGGGAGATCCCTTAGGCCCCAGGGAGAGAGATTCTCTAATATGGCCATAATGAGGAGATAGATATCCCAAACAGGTCCTGTTAGGAAAACACCGTAGAAGACCATAGCTGGAAAGACTAAGAGTTAAGGGAGCAGGATGGAAACAGGTCATGGAGAGCACACCTGGAGTGTGGGAAGGCCTCTGGATCTCACCTTAGGTGCAATGTCCCAGCACTGATCTTACCTCTCACTTTTATTACTCATTTGACCTTGGGCAAGTCACTTTCCTCATGACTCAGTTTCTTCATCTGTAAAATGAGGGTTTGGCTTGGTGGGCCTCTGAGATCCCTTCCAACTCAAGAGATCCTTATGATTTCCTATGGAAGGCATGGTGAAGGTCCTCATATCTGTCAAGGTTAGGTACAGTCATTCTGACTGACTGCAGGCTTGGCCTGCTTACCTAGAGCATCCCACCAACTCCAGTCCTCCTAAAGGTTGTGGAAGGTGACAGGTATGTGTGGGGATGTCTTTGGTAGGGCAGGTGCCTAGGAGAGGTACACCAAGCTGAGAGAGTAAGCTTGAGGTAGCAGCTTGGGGCTAGGCAAGGAAGCGCTTGGTGGTTGCACAGGTCAGGGATGAGGCATGAGGATGGTAGGTTGTAGGATCACTGAGGAGGAATACATGTCCCCCTCAGACTGTGAACATCCTGGAGCAAAGCCCAGTCTCTTTGACCTAGTTATTGGCCTGCACAAACCTATCAGTGGATGTTTAGTCTGCTTGTTACGGGAGTGTTGGATGAAAGGCAAATAAGGTCAGCTTCACGAAATCTGGTTTGCCCTCTGTTTTCTATTTTAAAAAAATTAAGTGCCCATTATATACAGAGCCCTTTCTACACCCCTTAGTATTCTTTTAGAAAATTATAAAGATGGATTAGACTAAGCTCCCACTCTCATGGCGGTTATAGTTTTAGTAGGGCACAAATAATTCTAATACACCACAGTGTTGAGTTCTATTTTAAAATAATCTTTAGGGGTGGCTAGGTGGTGCAGTGAAGAGAGCACTGGCCCTGGAGTCAGGAGGACCTGAGTTCAAATCCAGCCTCAGAAGCTTAACACAAAAACTAGCCATGTGACCTTGGGGAAGTCACTTGACCCCCAACTGCCCTCCAAAAAAAAGCAAAAAAATAATCTTTAAAATTCATGTTTTTGTGGATGCCATAGGTTTTGAGGATACCGTTTGAGAGTAATTTTATTTGAGGGTAATATCAAATGAGATAAAATTTATAAAGCAGTTTTTAAACTAAAAGGACTGTCTAAATGTTGTTAAATTTTGCTATTATTGTTAGTAGTATGATCTCACTTTTCTGATGCATTTAGAAGCTGCTCTCTGATCATCACCAAGAGGGGGTTGTTGGTAGAGTGGAGAGAGAGCCTGGGGAGTCCTGCCTCTGACCCACACTGTGTGAGCCCTGGCAAGTCTGTTAAACTCTCAGTACTTGTAGGCAAGTCTGTAAGATAAAATTTCAAGGAAGATGCTGATCTGAATGGTGGAGGGGTTTCTGAAACCAAAGAAATAATAATAGCTAATATTTACATAATGCTCATTGTATACCACCATTGTGCTAAAGTGCTTTACAAACATTATCTCATTTGGTCTTCACAACAACCCTGGGAGGTAGGTGCTATTTTTACCTCCATTTTACAGAGGAGGAAACTGAGGCAGAGGTGAAGTGACTTGCTCAAGGTCACACAGCTAGTAAGTTTCTGAGGTTGAATTTGAACTCTTGTCTTCCTGACTCTAGGCCCAGCATTCTCTATCCATTGCACTGGCTAGCTGCTTATGAATCACAAGTCCAATTCCTTATTTCTTATTATTTATGCAGAGGTTATCACCTATGATAGAATGTAAGATCCTTGAGGGCAGGGATTGTTTACTTTTTATCTTTATGTCTCTAACACCTGGTCCAGACCCTAACACATAGTAGGCACTTAATAAATACCTCTTGGGGCAGCTAGGTGGCACAGTGAACAGAGCACCAGCCCTGGAGTCAGGAGGATCTGAGTTCAAATATGGCCTCAGATACAACACAAAAAACTAGCCATCTCACCTTGGGCAAGTCACAACCCCAATTGCCCCTTGAAAAAGCAAAAGCAAAAGCAAACAAACAAACAAATAAATGCCTATTGATTGATTTGCTTTGGTGGAAGGAGTTTCTCCCCAGGAGTTCTCTGCACAATTCTGGACCAAACAAAAACAAAAAACCCAAACTAATTCCTTCCCTACGAAATTCATACTGAAGCTAGCAGCCTAGATTAAGTTGGGCTGCTTGAGGTTTTTTCCTCCACTTCTTGCCATTTTCTTTGTTTGGAGAAAAAGTTGCCAAGCAGTGATATGGTCATAAGGCATATGGACATGAAGAAATCGCTGTGAGGAAAAAGTCCCTAAATAATGGAGGGTGAATAGGATCCCAGAGGACAGGAATATCAACGACCTATTTAATACTTAAGGTATCTGTGATTGCTTCTGTGTGGGTACTCCCTCCATTATCCAGATGGGCGGATTATAAATAACCACTCCCTCCACACTTTGCTAGCCAGTCTTCAGGAGCAGCCGGAGTGCAAAAAATGTCATCTCCCGGTGACCAACCTTCTGATAATGACATTGTCCAATGTTTACACCTACCAAATGTGATTTCTTGGTTCCACAAAAACAAGGTTAGGTAAAACAACTTCACCAGGGGCAGTGAGTTCCATAAGAACAATGTTATGAACATGACATCACAATGGGATTTCATGATATTGTGGTGAGATTCCATTATAATGCATTCATGATATTTACATTGGTTTTTAGACTTTAAACACTGTCCATCCCTAGATCTTTCCCCAAAGGCTTTCCAGGGCTAGTAGTCTCTTGGCATAGACTTTGAGAATGTAGGGTCCTGGGTTCATAGATTTAGAGCTGGAAGGGACCTTCTAGTACAAGCCCTTGATTTTACAGATGAGGCTCAGAGAGGTTAAGTGACTTGTCTAGCATCACAAAGCTAGTAAGTGTCAGAAGTGGGATTTGAATCACAGTCTACTATGCTTATTACCTCTGTAGGAAGCATTGGGGGAGGACCTTAATGGAGGCTCATGATATACTCATGTTTAAATCCCAAGAAATCAGGGGTTTTTTTTTAGACTATTCTGATTCAGAGTAGATGAGATGACTATCAGTTAATCAACAAGAATTTATTAAGTGCCTATTATGGACCAGGAACTGCTAGACACCAGGAATACAAAGACAAAAGTGAAACACTCAAATGAATCACAGATTTAGAGCTGGAAGGGACCTTGGAGACCAGCTAGTTCAGCCCCATCGATTTACAGATGAGGAAACTGAGACCAAGGAAGTTATATGGCCGTAGGTCATAGAGATTGTAAATAGCAGAGCTGGAATTTGAACCCTGGTCCTCTGGCTTCCAATCTAGACATTCTTCCACCATTACAGTGTAAATTCTAACTTCTTACCTTCTCATGTGCCATTGTCTTTATCCTGCCTCTGTTCCTCTGCTTTCCTTCTTCAAGTAGCCAGCATGACTTAGCAAAGAGAGTACCTGGACCCAAGAGGGGTTACTCAGGTTTTGTTGTTGGTGTTTGACCTTTGTTCTCAAAGAGGTCCATGGCATCAGGAAGGTGATGCCCTGACTTGCGGGTGGTTTTGACTCTTCTTAGCTGTATGAATTTAGGTAAGGCATTTCATGAGGCACTGGAAATAGGACTGTTTAGACCTGAAATCAAACCTGAATCTTCTACTTATGATCTGCCCTGACCTTGGACCAATCCTTTAAATTCTTTGGGCTTCATTTTCCATATCTGGACAATGAAGGGATTGGACCAGATGGTCTCCAAGATCCCTTCCAGCTCTACATCTGTGATCCTTTTGAATGTCCACTTTTGTTCCCTTCTAGCTTTAGAACCCTTTATCCTTATATTATTACCCTCAAAGTCCCTGAGCCTCAGTTTCCTTATCTGTAAATAGAATTAATAACATTTGCATTACTAGTGAGGCAGCTAGGTAGCATGATAGATAAAATTCTGGGCCTGGAGTCACAGAGAGCTTAGTTCAAATCTAGCCTCAGACCCTGGCTATGGGACCCTGGATAAGTCACAATTTCTGCTTGCTTCAGTTTCCTCATCTGTGAAATGGGGGTAATAATAATGGCACTTACTTCTCAGGGTTGTTGTGAGGATCAAATAAGATAATATTTGCAAAGTGCTATAAAATCTTATTACCCACCTCACTGGGTTGTAGTGAGAAGAGTACTTCGTAAACCTTAAAAAGTTCTATAGAAATATCAGTTATTTTTTAAACAAGAATAAGATCTACTATGTCCACAATGCTGGGCTGGGCATGAAAGAGGTTACAAAACTAAAATAAGTTACGATTCTTGTTTTTCCAGGACTTTGTAGTACCAGGGTGGTTAGAATCTAGTGTAAGCATCAATTCTGAGTTTCTGTGAGAAGTGACCTCTTAAACAGGGGAAAGGGGTGCTTCTAGTTTCTGGTGGTTTCTCCCCCTCTTGGGAATGGTATCAAATGGTGGAGGGGAAGGGACTAAACTCATGACTTGGACCTCTGCAGCACCATGTCCTAAAAAGCTATGATAACCAGCCATACGCACTTGTGAGACCCGGTTGGAATGGTTTCGAAGATCCAGATAAGAATGTGATGGGGAGAAGGACATAGAGATGGCCTTCAACTTGGAAGTTTTCTATTGGTTGAGAACCCTCTAATTATAGAATGTCAGGGTTAAAAAAGGATTTTTAAAAACCTGGAAAGATGCATATGAACAGATAGAAAATGAAGTGAGCAGAATCAGAACAGTTTATACAATAACAGCAACACTGTGAAGACAAAGAATTTTAAAAGACTTAGTGACATTAATCAATACAGTGACCAAGTACAACTCCAGAGGACTCATTTTGAAGCATGCTGCCCTTCTCCAGATTGAGATGATGGCCTTAGAGTACAGATTGAAGCATCTTTTTTTCTTTTTCCTTTCTTTTCCTTTCTTCTCTCTCCTCTTCTTTTATTTTCTTTCCATTTATTTTTGACCTGGCTAATGGAGGAATTTGTTTTTAATGACTATACTTGCTTGTAATGGGTTTTGTTTTTCCTGCCTTTTCAATTGGTAGGAGAGAGGGAGATAAGAGGGAGAAAATGTGAAACCAACACTAAAATAAAATTGAAGTTTTTTTTCTAAAAAGGACTTTAGAAAGATTATTGAGTCTAATTCCTTAATTTTCCAAGTGAAGGAACAGAGACAATTGAAGTGAACCTTTCCCAGGTTTCTATAATTCCTTAGTGGAGGAGCCGGAACTAGAACCCAAGACTCCTCTCAAGTAAAGGATCTTTCAAATCATTCAGAGAAGGGCCATTGTCTATTTTGTTACTTGTGAGTGGCTCTTAGAGAAAGGATATTTGTTGGGAGTACATTGGTCCAAATGATGTGGTTTCCATTTCATATAACCATAGAATATTGAGAGTTGGCATTACTTAGGAAAACAAAGATCTGGCAAACTGTGGGCTCTATCATGGCACAAATCTTCCCCCAATCCTAAACAGTGTTTGTGAGTATGCACACTTCTCCTATCCCATCCCACTCTCACCAGTGACCCTTACATTTCATGTGTTTCATCCACCTAAGACCCAACAGATCAATTGGTTAACTTGAACAAATTGGAGAAAACACTAGAATGAGACTAAAGAAACCTGGGTTCAGGTTTCAGTTCTTTCACTGACTGTGTGACTGACTGGGGCAAGTCTTAATCTCTCTGATCTTCAGTCACCCACCCACAGAGTTGCTGTGGGCAGGATCAAGAGTTAATGGATGTAAAATGTGAAACTCAAGGAATTGTGGAATTGAATCCTGTAAACTAAAAGGAAACAAATTAATTTTAAAAAATTAAAAAAAAGAGTTAATGGATGTGATAGTGCTTTGTAAACTGTAAAATTATCTATACAAATGTTTTTGCCACTATTTACACTTGGATCAAATTTGCAGTGCCCAAGGATGAACATGATCACTGCATCATGATGAAAATGATTTGGAGAACTTAAATACCTAGAATAATGAAGTTAAAAAGAATATGTTTTTTTAAAAATATCATTTATTTATTAACATTAATTTTTTTAAAAAATGTGAATTCTAAAGTCTCTTTCTCCCTCTAACTCCTCCCCTACTAATAGAGAAGGCAATTATACATTATGCACGTGAAGTTATGCAAAGCATTTCCATATTAACCATGTGGCAAAAAAGCAAGAAAAATGTAAGAAGTGAAAAAATTATGCTTTGTTCTTCACTTAGAGTTTATCAGTCCTCTCTCTGGATGTTGACAATATTTTTCATCAGAAGGCCTTTGGAACTGATCAACATATTGATCAGAGTTGCCAACTTTTTGACATTTGATTATTGTTTCAATATTGTTGTCTCTATGTCCAATGTTCTCCTGGTTCTGTTCACCTGACTTTGCACCAGTTTTTTTAAATCTTCCCAGACTTTTCTTAAACCAATCTTTCTTGTCATTTCCTATTGATGTAATAGTATTCCATCACAATCATATACCCCACCTATTCAGCCCCCAATGATGGGTATTCCCTCAATTTCCAATTAAAAAAGGGCAGTTTTTAATGTTTGGTTTGGTTTTGTATTCATTGACATGTATTTTTATGACTGTTCTCAATACTATGTCTCTCCAGTCAAAGTGGATGCTCCCTAAAGACAAAGACTATGCATATAACTGTCAGACTGAGACTCCCTGAAGAGGGAGACCGTAGTTCTTCCCTCTTCTGTATGCACCTTTGTGATGCTCCATATAGGATTTTACATCTTGTAGGTACTCAACAAATAAATGCCTATCAACATACATCTACTCATTTATTCAATCAAGAAGCATGTATCGAGGCCCTACTATAGGTTAGACACTGAACTGGAGACGTGAAGACAAAACTAATCCTTGACCTCAAGGAGCTCATATTCTTTCAGAGGGGAGAGACACAGCACGTACACAGATCAGCAAACACAGACTAGATGTCAATTCAATACAAAGTCACTGGGGGCCTCTAGCAACTGAGGGTATTAGAATAAGCCTTGTGTAGGAGGTAGCACTTGGTTGACTCTGGAATGGATTCTGTAAGGGAGAGGTGAAGATGGGTTCCAAGCATGGAAGACAGCCTCCGCAAAGGTATAGAGATAAACGAGAGAAAATTGTGAACAGGGAAAGTTGTGTCCTAAATCACAGTTCTTATTCGGGCAAAATCCAACTCCTGGCATGAAAGGTTGAATGAATCCTCACTAAGGATATTTTTGGTTTTTCTGCCTGAGGGAAATCTGGTTAGACCAAAGAATTCCTTCATTCAACTCTACATGACCTCTCTGTCAGGGCTTGTTAAGACCACAAGTCTCACACACCTCACAACACTGAGGAGGACCTCACATTTTTCCCCTTTATATTAAAAATGGATTCTTTTCTTTGACATATCCCCTTCAATTCTGAAAATACTTCTTTCTTATTCCTCCTGCCCCATCTTTTGTAACAAAAAATAAAAAAGAGGAAAAAAAGCAGGTGAGCAAAACCAATCAATGCACCAATTGTGTCTGAAAATATATGCAATATTTCAAGTGTTTAATAAGTACCTACTGTGTGCCAGGCACTGTTTGGGGCATTCAGGATACAAAACCCACAGTGAAACTAGTCCATACCTGAAGTCACCCACAGAAGTGGGATTTGTAATAGAGCTGAGGGGAAAATCATTGGAGCTTAGGAAATACTCTAGGTTATAAATAGATGCCTCAGTGACCTAGGACTTGAGATCTCCTTGGCCTAGCTTTAGCTTAAGAGTATGAGCTGTCTTTTAATCCAGAATTGGAACAAGGGCAAAACCCCAGGTAAACAAGGTGAGGCTTCAGGATTGGCTGATTCAGGAAAATGGGAGGCCCCAGGAGAGGGGGCCAAGGCTGGAACTTAGAGAAGCCTGGAGAACCATGGACGTCTGGACACTCTCCCCAACCTGTTTTCATCTACAAAACTCTGTTCTTGACCCAAATGTGGATGCAGAAAAGAGATGATACAGACCTTGTCTGTTGTTAATTCTATGTCTGATTTTGGGAAGAGAGGCTTTCTGAACTCCCCTTAGGGAGCTCTCTCATTCTGATAAAAGAGAGACAGTCCCTGTCCTTGCAAATGTCCCATAGTATTTACCTGCTCAAAAAACTTCTGTGACTCTCCATTTTCTGTAGTGTGAAATGCTTGGTCTGGAATTTAAGATCATCCACTGTCTGGCTCTTGTCTCTCTGCCCAGCTTTCTTTCTTTCTTTTTTTTTTTTTTGGCCCAGTTTTATTTCAACCAATCAGTCAATAAACATTTATTAAGTGCCTTCTATGTTCCAGGCTTTTGGTATACAAATACAAAAATGAGAGACCTTGACCCCAAGGAACTTACATTCTACTATTCCATATTCATAGCGAAATATAGGATCTATTAAAAAAAATACACAGGAAAGGGGGGTTGGGGAGGCAAATTGCACTCACAATTGGGCAAATCAGGAAAGGCCTCTTGAAGGGGATGGCACTAAATTAGATTAACAGTTACCTAGCACAAGTACCTGTTGCCTGGTGCATAGAAGGGGCTTTATGAATATTTATTGAATTGCACCGAAGTGAATTCTCCATCTTGTTCTGCCTTCTAGCAGCTTACAATCTAAAAGGAGAGATAATAAGCAAATAAATATGGATAAACAAGCTATATACATGTTTAATAGGAAGTAATTAAAAGAGGGAAGACACTAGAATTATATCATCCTTATTTTTTGTACCTCTCCTTATTTGTTTGAAAGCTGAGTGATTTAGTGGAGAAGAGCTGGACCTGGAGTCAGGAAAACTTGAATTCAAATCTAGCTTCAGACACTTACTAGCTGTGTGCCCCTGGGTGAGTCACTTAACCACTGTCTGCTTCAGTTTCCTCAATAGTAAAATGGGGATCATAATATTCCTTTCCTCCCAGGGTTGTTGTGAGGATCAAATGAAATAATATTTGCAAAGCCCTCAGCACAGTTCCTGGAACATAGTAGATGTTTAATAAATATTGTTTCCTTCTTCCACTGTCATTTTTCATCTGTGTAGGACATTTAATAACAGATACTTAACAAATGTCTGTTAAATGAATAGTGAATGATTGGGGATTGTCTACTGGGGGCAGGCACAGGCAGTCCTTTCCCTCAGGGAGTTCTCATAGGGATCTGAGAGTCAGACTGAGGGGTAAGGAGGCATCACAGAATTTTAGAGCTGGAAGGGCCACCTAGTCCTACCAATGCTTGAAAGGAACCCCCCCTAAAACATACCCAGCAAGCAATCATCCAACCTGTTTGAAAACCTCCAAGGAGGTGGAACCATCCCCTCCCAAGGTGATCCCTTTCACTTTGGGAAAGTTTTAATCTTAGGAAGTTTTTCTTGATATCAAGTCTAAATTTAACCTCTTTGTAGTTTCCAATTTGGTCCTGGTTCTTGACTCTGGGGCCAAATGAAACAAGCTCAATTTACCTTTTCCTGATGATATCCCACTGCTCTGACTTCTCCCTTGAGTATCTACTTGTCCACACTAAACGTCCCCCTTTCCTTCAGTCAATTTTTATATGCCATGGAATCAACACTTTCATCTTCCTAGTCGCCATTTTCTGGACATTCTTCAGTTTATCAATTTGATTTTTGAATTGTAGTGTCTAGAACTAAACACAGTCCTCCAAATGAGAGAAGAGAACCCAGGCACAGTTGCCTCTTTATTTCTGGAAGCTGGGCTTGTTGCTAAGATTACATTACTTTCTTGATTATTCTGTCAACTTATATTGAACCTTGGATCTACTCAAATAACCAAAAGGACCTTAATAAGAACAGCTAACATTTCTATAACATTTTAAGATTTTCAAAGTATTTTAATTATGTTACCTCCTTTGATTCTCACAACAATGCTATGAACTAGGCACAGTTATTATCCTTGTTTTATAGATAAGGAAACTGAGACTGAGAGCGCTTGCTCAGGGTCATACAACTAGTAAATGGCTGAGGCAGAATTCAAACTCATATCTTCCTGACCTCAATTCTAGCATTCTATTCACGATGTCACATAGCTGCTTTAAAAACAGGCTGTTTGGATTGTGCAAGCTGGGTAGTGATGCATCTACAATTGATTTCAGACCATGATCTGAATCTCACCTGAGATGTATATACAATGGGGTGTGGGTAAGGAAAGTCAGACCCTGCAAGCTTGGGTCTATAGGCCAAATCAGAAGACAAATGGGAGTGAGAGTAGATATAGCCAGAGACAGTTCTATAAGAACTGATGCATCAGTGAATGGCACATAGAGGTGATGAGATGGAGATCAGTAGTGAAAGTAAGGGAGGATAAGTGGGGCAGCTGTCCTGAGGGCACAGTCTAGATGAGGCATTGAGAGGGCAGGTACTAGTAAGTATCTATTAGGCAACTACTACAGACCAGGCTAGGCACTGTACTGATTGCTGGGGCTACCAAGGCAAAAATGAAATAGTCCCTGCCCTCAAGGAGTTTGCATTCTATCAGGGGAGATAACATATATGTATATAACTATATATAGAACATATATATAATATACCCCTTATCTATCTATCCATCTATCTATCCGTCTATCTGTCCATCTGTCCGTTTGTCTGTCTGTCTATCTATCTATCCATCCATCTGTCTATTTACTTACCTATCTATCTATCTTTAGTCTAATAGGTAGAACTCAACCACTAATAACTTGCTGTATGACCATAGGTATTTCAGTATGCCTGTCTAGATCTCAGTTTCTTTATCTCTTAAATGGTGAGGAGGAGAGAATTTAATGAGATAAACTTTAATGTCTCTTCTAGCTTTGCAGTTCTAGGATTCTATATCTCTGTGGTTGGGATTATGTTCATGTGAGTTCATACTCATGACTGTATTAGATTGAAAGCAGGCTCCACCTTATATAAAATCAGTTCTCAATCAACCAACTGACTGAAAGTAGACTCCAACATATGAAACCATTTCTGTTTTGCACATTACCTTTCTGATGTTCAAGTAATACTTCTTTGGGATTTTACATTTGATTTGTATTTTCACCTATAAGGAAGAAGGGGAGGGAGGGAGGGTGGGAAAGACAGAGAGAGAGAGAAAGAGAGAGAGAGAGATTAAAGAAAGATTTCTTTAATATTCAAAAAGGTTGTAGAAGACAAGGAGTTGTGATGTATACATGTGCACAGGCGCGTGTGTGTATGTACACTCCCTCTGCCAACAGAGAGCAGCCTTAGTAACTAAGTCTTGAGGAACGTCCTAAGACCCAGAGAGGTTAAATAACTTTCCTATGGTCACACAGCTAGTAAGTGTCAAAAGTGTATTTGAATCCAGTTTCTTCCTTAGATCTAAGTCCAGCTTACTTTCCATTATGCCACATATTCAGCAAAATGCCAGGATAATTCAATAGCTGGAATACATGATACATGTCAATCAAACCTAAGTAGGACATGGGGTGAGGAGGAAGCCTGTCTTAAAAAAAAACAACTATTTTTTTTATTTTAAGTTTTTTTGCTTTTTGGAGAGGCAGGGCAATTGGAGGTAAGTGACTTGCCCAAGGTCACATGGTTAGTAAGTGTTAGGTGTCTGAGGCTGGATTTGAACTCAGGTCCTCCTGACTCCAGGGCCGGTGATCTATTCACTGCTCCACCTAGTCTCGCCCCAAATACTATTTATTTTTGACATTCATTTTAAAAGATTCTGAGTTTTAAATTCTCCCTCTTCCTTCAGCTCCTCCCCTCCTCATTGTGAAAGCAAGGAATATATCAATTATACATGTGAAGTCATGCAAAATGCATACACATGTACATGCACACATATAAATACGCACAATGCATACACGCACATATGTGTATGTGTGTTCTGCATGTGTGTGTATATACATGTGTATGTGTGTGTATAAAATATATACATACACACATGTATCCATATTAGCCCTGTTGGAAAAAAAAGGGAAGAAAGGTAAAAGAAGTGAAAAACATATGGAGGAAACTCTCTTGATGTTTCATTGCATTTCTAGGATTGTAGTGTCCCGAACAAGGAAGGAGACAGTCTGACTCTCCTATGCTGTGGTCACACTTTGGGAGTTCTAGGTTCAGTTGTGAAGGTGACATTTAGGAAGGTCATTGATGAACTAGAGCGTTTCCAGAGGAAAGTAATTAAGATAGTGAGGAGGCCGAATCACATGGAGGAACGGGGGTTGCCTAGTCTGAAAGGGAAATTATTTAGGGTAGTAATAATGATGATAATAATAACTAACATTTCCATAATGTTTTAAGATTTCAAAGCACTTCATAGTATCTCATTTGATCCTCACAACCCTGGGAGGTAGGTGCTATTTTTATCATCCCATTTTAGAGATGAGCAAGCTGAATCAGAGAGAGGTGAAGTGATTTGCCCAGGGTCACACAACCAGCAAGCGTAGTCTGGATTTGAATTGAGGTCTTCCTGCTTCCAGGTCCAGCTCTATCTACCATTCAAACTAGCTGCTTCTGAAACATAGCACTTTAAGGTTTGCAAAATGTTTTTGTGTTTATTATCTCAGTTGGTCCTCATAGCCTTGTGAGGCAGTTGCTATTATCATCCCCAGTTTACAGATGAGGAAACTGAGGCTGAGCAGAGTTAAATGACTTGCCCAAGGTCACACAGCTAAGTGAGAGTCTGAAGGGGATTTGAACTGGTCTTTCTCACTCCATTGTACCACCTAGTTGCCTAAGGCAGAACAAAAAGAAACACCTTGAAGTATCTGAGGGGTCAAGTGGAAGATCAGATTTTTTTCCCCACTTGCTTCCAGAGGTCAGACCCAGGAGCAACAGCTGAAAGCTGCAAAGAGGCTAGTTTAGATTAGTCGATTTGTGTGTCATGTTACCTTAATTCCTGAGCATCTTCCTTTCCCTTTCCCTCCTAACAAAAGAGAAAAAAAAAGAGGGGGGAAAAGCAGGTCAGAAAAACCAACTCACTCATTAATTTTATCTGAAAGCATATGCAATATTCCAATCAATGAATTTTGTTTGAACACATTTGTCTCCCTCGTTAGATCATTATCTCCTTTCTGTGGATACTCAGAACTTAACCCAGTGCCTGGCACAGAGTAGGCACTTTATAAATGTTTATTGGCTGGCTCACAACAAACATTAAATGCCTACTGTGTGCCAGGTACTGGACTAAGTGATTTGTGAAGGAGCCTGGCTTGACGTAAGTAGTAACTTCATAGGAAGTAGCTCTTCTTGAGTGGGCTCTGCTCAGTGGTGGGACAACACCTCACCAGAGGGTCACTTGTCAGGGATGCTGGAGGGGGGCTCCTGTTGTGTCCTTGGCTCTACTAGATGACAGCTGAGATTCTAGGACTCTTTAAAATCATGTCCCCTCTCTTTGCCTCAGTTTCCTTGCCTGAATAAAGGATGGGATTGGGCCAGGTGGTCTCTAAGAAGCCTTCCAGTTCTAATATTCTAGGATCCTGCTAGGCTAAGCTTACCAGAGCACACAGAGAATTGGTTGATCTGACAAGTCAGGGTATTACTTTGTTAATAGGAGAGGGTTGGAGAAATGCATACCCCAGGCAACATCCCTGAGCACTGGGAGAGTCAGGGAGATGAGACTTCATTAGAGGTCAGCCAGGTCTATTATCAAGAGAAGGCAGAAAGTGGTGGGAAAGCAATGTTGTTGCTGGTTTGGGGGAGGAGGGGAAGGGAGAACAGTTTCAAGGATGGCTGCCCACGTGATTAGGCCCAGGGTATCCTCTCTCCAACCCTCAAATATCCTAGTTTTGTTCCTTATGTAGGCCACAGGGAAATATATCATCGATATGCAAAGCTCATTGCAGAAGAGACCTTAGTAATGGTCCTCCTTTTTTCCTCCCCCCCCACCTCTGCAAATACAAATTTTCCTTTCCATTCAAGATCCAGTTCAAGCCTTGCCTCCTCCGTGACTATTATAGTTCCCACTGATGCTTCCCTTATCTCCTATAGCACTGTTCCTTCTTTTAAAAATATTTATTTACTTTTAGTATTCAACATTCATTTTTATAAGATTTTGAGTTCCAAATTTTTCCCTCTCCCTCCCCTCGCCCCTCCCCAATATGGCATGCAATCTGAAACATATTTCCACCTGAGTCATGTTGTGGAAGAAGAATCAGAACAAAAGGGTAAAACCACAAAAAAGAAAAAACAACAAAAAAGAGAAAATCGTCTTCTTTGATCTGGATTCAGACTCCATAGTTTTCTCTGGATGTGGACAGAATTTTCCTTTATGAGTCTTTTGGAACACTGTTCCCTCTTAATTATGTTGTTCTCCACTAGTTTTCTTATTGACAGGGTAAGCTTGAGGACACTGATTGATTTTTCTATTACAAAATTGTAGAAACTCAATGTTGCAAGGAACCTCAGAGTCCATCAAGTTCAATCTCTATCTAAGTAGGAATTTCTTTTCTAATATCCCCAACAAATGGTCATCCAGGGGTGGGCTAGGTGGCGCAGTGAATAGAGCACCGGCCCTGGAGTCAGGAGGACCTGAGTTCAAATCCAGCCTCAGACACTTAACACAAAAACTAGCCGTGTGACCCTGGACAAGTCACTTAACCCCAATTGCCCTCCAAAAGGCAAAAAACCAAAAACAAAAACAGATGGTCATCCAGGATCTGCCTGAAGACCTCCAATTGTAGCTTACTACCACCCAACATGGCCTAATCCACTTTTGGCTAATGGTATTTGTTAGGGAGCATCTCCTTATATCAAACCTGAATCTTCCTCTCTGCAGCTGCTTCCCCTTTTGCTTTTTTCACTGACCTCTGGTGTCAAGCCTCCTCCCTCTTCAACACACTGCGCCTCAAATACCTGGAAAACCAACGCCATTTCCTGCTCATTTTTCTCTTTTGGTTAAATTCAACCAGTCCTTGTTTGGCATGGTCTTGAGGTCTTTCCTCTTCCAGTTCACCCTTCTCTAGGCCTGCCCTGGTTTGTCAATGCCCTTAACATGGCATGTCCTCCAGAACTACATGAAATTATCCAGGGGTGTGCTGGTAAATGTTTAACAACTAGTTCCCTTAGCCCCACCCCCATATTATTGATGTCTTCTCCTTAACTTGATTTTGTTCATTCTTCATTCTTTAAGAGGACCAATGATATCAGGAGGGCAATGCCTTGATTTGCAAGTGAAATTGGATTTGTGAGGCAGGGCTGTGCAAAGTTGCTAGCCTCACTATCTCCTCCAGAGTCAGTGGAGTACAGTGGCAAGACATAGGTCAGGACAACTGGCGATGGCACCCAGATGCAGCGGGATACCCTGGCTTTTTCTAAGCTAAGGCCTTTCCCGGCTCTCAGTTTATCTGAGACAACACCCATTCAGTAAAGACTAGGTAAGAATTGAGGAAAAACATGGCCTACTTTGCCTTCACAAAAGAATCAACCTGGGAGGGAAAGACCCTCAGAATTTCTCATTCAAAGTCCAGACAATCAGCAAAATAATACGAAGCCCCAATTTGTAGAGTGTGCCAGTTTCAGAGATGTAAATACTCACACAGAAAATTTAAATGTCAGCTGTCCAGTTGGTTCAAACTGACTCTAGCTCACCCTTGCTTGTATCCCACATATCTTGAAGCACAATGCTGAGCTCAGAGCTGTGGGACGGATGCAGCAATCACCTATACCAGCCCTCAAGTCATGAGTGTAGTTTTCTGGGTAGGTGTTCAGGCTACTGCAGCTTTAAAAAAAAAATCTTACTTTTTTAATGAATAAAAATCCACTTTCTCTTTTTTTCCTTTCTCCTCACTGAAAATAATAAATATGCATAGTCAAACAAAAGACATCCCTACGTTGTCCAAAAGAGGTGTCTTATTCTGCACCCTGTTTCTATCACCTCTTGGTCAAGTAGCATGTTTCATCATAGGTCTACGGGAATTGAGTCATTATGTTGCTGGAATTCTTAAGTCTTTCAAAGTTGTCTTTAAATTGCTGCTATTGCATAAATTCTCTTCTTGGTTCTGTTCATTTCATTCTATAGCATTTCAGGCTATATATCTTTTTGGCAAGAGCAGCTAGGTGGTGTAGTGGATAGAGTACTAGACCTGGAATCAGGAAGACTCACCTTCTGGAGTTCCAATATGGCTTCTGTAAAATGAGCTGGAGAAGGAGATGGCAGAGCACGCCAGTCTCTTTGCCAAGAAAACACCAAGAGGGGTCACAAAGAGTGACTTAGTAACAGCAAAATCTTTTCAGCACCAAGGACAGAGAGGAGCACATTAAGGACTTTGCATAGGTCACCGAAGACATAGTCACTGGATCCCAAGCTGGTGACCAGGTTTCTGTAGAGGATGATCCAGAAACAGGTTATGGTTTTGTTTTGTTTTGTTTTTGAGGGGGAGGGAAGAGGAATAAACAACATAATCTTCCCCTAGGGAACAAATAATGACTTTGGGCTAGAAGCAAGCCAATATTTATTTATTTTTATTATCTATACTTCTCAGTCCTCCACATCAAGAACCAAATAAGAATTGGATGCATTGGGCAGGAGGTAGATGCTAAGTCTGGATCTGTCACAGAAACCTGACCACAACAAAACACTTGGGACCCAGTGACTATGCAGAATAATTTTTACATATAAGGAAATTGATGCCCAGAGAAAGAAAGTGACTTGCCTAAGGTCAAGTGTCAGAGATGGGATTTGAACCTAGGTCTTCTAACTCCAGATCAGTGTTCTTCCTCCCCTACCATTCTATTCCTGGTTCAGTTCTTCTCATTTTGGGGAGACACTATTTTGTCAGAACACTGGGGCCCATGGGCATACTTCTCACCTCTTCACAGTGTGGTGTGTGTCTGTGGTAAAAGCTCAGGGGAGGGGAAAGAGAGAGCCCCAGTATTGTTCTCTGGTAGATCTTTCACAGAGCATCCCTCCCAAACAAATGTTTATTAAGCACTTACTGTATGTGCTGTGCTAGGCAATGGAGATACAAGGACAGAGAATGAAACAATCCCTACTCCCAGTGAACTTGCATTCTAATGGGGGAGATGTCAAACACACATAAAAATATATGCAGCATAAATATAAAGTTTATCTGCATACATACATGAAGTATTTAGTAATAATAATAATAATAGCTAGCATTTCATAGCCCTTCACAAATATTTAATTTTATCTTCACAACAACTCTGAGAGGCAGATGTTATTATCTTCATTTTACAGATGAGGGACCTGAGGCAGAAAGTGGTGAAGTGGCTTGCCCAGGGTCATGCAGCTAATGATCAATGAATGCAATGACCAGCTATGGTCCAGAGAGGACCAAAAATGAAGTAGGCTACGCATCTCCTTTGCACAGCCCTCCCTCGCTGGACTTCAGGTCCAGCACTCTATCCACTGTGCCACCAAGCTGCCTAGTTAAATAGAAGATAGTCTGGGAAAATGGGCAATAGCAGTTGGGGGATGGGGCTGGGAATCAGAAAGGGCTTTATGCAGAAAATGGTCCCCGAGCAACTGCATTCTCTTCTCTAAGTCCATTTTGTGGGAACCAGTAGAATACCTGGACTGTCCACTGGTCATCTTGTATTTTCACAACATGATCAGGCCATGTCCTTTTCTTTTTTGGGAGGGGAGAAGAAGGCCCTCCCTCTCTTACCCAGGCTAGAATCTAGTGGTCACTGATTGGCCTGATCGCATTGCTGATTGGCAGAAAAGCTTTTATGTGCTGTGTTTCTAACCTGGGCAGGTTGCCTCTCCTTCAGTAGTCTGGTGGTTTCCACTCCTATGGGTTTACCGTATTTGTATTAGACTTAGTACAAGTACACAATCGATATTAGCCCTACTCCAGCTCCAAGCTCCTGAGCTCAAGCAATCCACAAGTCTCTCTAGTCGCCAGTAGCATGGACTTCAGGCATGTGCCGCTGCGCCCAGTCCGTGTCCTCTAGTCAGAACTTTATTTGAAGATACCTTTTATACTGAGAGGTGTAGTGTATAGGCATGTACTGAGAGGCTTAGTACAAGGGTTCTTTACATTTTCTGTGCTGTGGACACCTTGACAAAAGACTTGTCAAATGCATAAAATAAAAATAATTAGATTAGAAAAGAAACCAATAATATTGAAATATAGTTATCAAAGTCTTCCAAAAATCAAGTTCATGGGAGCCATTTGAAGAAGGCTTGACTTAGCCAATAAAGTGATGGCCTCAGGAAGACCTGGTCAAGTCCACCTTCTGCCTCACACTGGCTGGCTGATCTTGGGCAAGTTAACTACCTCTCAATACCCCCAGTAGTTACTAGTTAGTATGCTTTGGTAGAGGGAGTTTCCTTCTTTTGAATTCTCCATGTTAATGACATTGCAGATCCAAAAAGTCTATTATGCTATATCTTTGAGCATTTGTCCTTATTAGATACATGCTGCAACATCCTTGTGCTTGCCATGTATCTCTCCATTGCTATCAATTATTATTATTATGGTTATCTATATTTGAGTCTTATTCCCCTCCTAGACTGTAAGTTCTACAAGGTCAGGGAATCTGCTTGTATAGACTGGTCCCTGGCAGAACACTCTGTACATAGTAAATACTTAATATATGTTTTTGATTAGAGTAGAACTGAGGTCAAGGAAATTTTTTTTTTAGAAAATGTTTCCCCAAAACATATGGGATTTTTTTTTTTTTTGCTTTTTGGAGGGCAATTGGGGTTAAGGTGACTTGCCCAAAGTCACACGGCTAGTGTGTCAAGTGTCTGAGGCCGGATTTGAACTCAGGTCCTCCTGACTCCAGGGCCAGTGCTCTATTCACTGATCCACCTAGCTGCCCCCATATGGAAATTTTAATTTTAAAAAATTCACTTTTTACTTTTCTCTGAGGTGCTCTGGCTGGTCTTAAGCTCAGTCCCCATTGATAGCCCTCCCCACTCATTCCCTGAAGCTAAAGGATTGGAGAAATCAGGCCAATATATATTTATTAAACACCTACTGCATACCCAGCCCTGTGAGAGACAACAAGAGAAGAAGAAGACAGGTTCTATCCTCAAAGATCTGACAGTTTAGTTTGGGAAGAGGACTAATTTACATACATGAAATGTTTAGAAGCTAACTAATGCTAAAAGTATATGGTCTTGATTATAAGCTCAATGGAATTTTATTTTTTAAATTAAACAATTTTTATGAGTAAGAATTGTTTTATTTCCTTTATTCCCTTCCACCACTGGAAAAAAACCAAAATCTTTGTAGCAAGTATACATACAATATGATATATGTATATATATATACACATACATGCACACATATACATACACACATGCATACATGCATTCATGCAAAACCAATTCCCACCCAGATCATGTCCAAAAAGATCTCATTCTGCCCCAAATCCATTACTTGGCTCTGTCAGGGGATGGGTAGCATACTTTATTTTTGGTCTTCTCTTGACCGTGGTTGGTCATTGTATTCATTGATCAGAATTCTTTTAAAAGTTGTTTATTATACAGTGTTGTTGTTATTGTACAAATTGTTCTAGTTCTTTTTACTTCATTCTGCCTAAGTTCAGAGAGTTCGTCTTAGGTTTTTCTGAAACTATCCCTCTTATAATTTCATATGATACTATAATATTCCATTATATTCATATGATTTGATCAACCAGTCCCCAATTAATAGGCACGCCTTTAGTTTTCTATAATAAAAGTGGCTTTTTGATGCATGTGGCTGCTTTTCTTTTTTTCTTTGATCTCTTTGGAGTCACTAGTTTAGAGAGGTGAGGGATGGGGGCTTCATGGAGGAGGCAACACTTGAAGTGGGCTTTCAATGATGGGTAGAATTTGAAGAGGTGTGTCAGGTGTGGTGCTGGGAATGAGGTACGTTTGAGGGGCAGGGAGAAGACCAGTCTCACTGGAGTAATGGGAGATCTATGAGAGGCGATGCTGAAAAGGGAGGTTGGTGTTAGATTATGGAGGGTCCTGAAAGTCAGGCAGAGGATTCTCCCTCTTCCTCAATCCCCTGGCTGGAAATAACATCTGTGAAGCCTCCCCAAGGTAGAGAGATGGTGGACATTGACCTCTAGAGATAGTAATCATTGATAAGTTGCTTTTATATAGATCTTTTGGATTTGCAGAGTCCTTTACAATGATTTCATTAGATCCACAGAACAATAATGGGGGGTAGTGCTATTATTATCCTAATTTTACAGATGAGGAAACTGAGGCAAACAGCGGGTTAAGCCATTTGTCCAGGGTCACACAGCTAGTAAGTGTCTAAAGCAGTATTTGAACTCAGGTCTTCCTGAGTCTAGGGCCTGCCCTTTATCCATTCCCCCACATAGCTAACCTCCATTTGTGTGCCATGCAACCAGTGACCTCAGGGGTCACCTGCTCACACACCTGCCCATCTCTGCTTTCCTTGCAGTCGCATCAAGAGCAATGTGGATGGGCGCTACTTGGTGGATGGTGTCCCCTTCAGTTGCTGCAATCCGAATTCTCCACGGCCCTGCATACAGACCCAGCTCACCAACAACTCTGCCCACTACAGCTACGACTACCAGACTGAGGAACTCAATCTGTGGACGCGGGGCTGCCGAGAAGCCCTGCTCTATTACTACAGCAGTATCATGAACACTATGGGTGCTATTGTGTTCCTTGTCTGGCTCTTTGAGGTACAGATTTGGCCTGTTTGCTTTTAGGGCTGTGTGGAAGGCAGGGTCAGCAAGGAATCTGTGGGGAGAGGGGCAGGCGGAGGAGGTCCTATCACCCTTTGGATTTTAAAGGGCTGGCTGCTTTACTTGGGGGTCTTGCCATAGAGTAGCCCTGGCCTCATAATAGATCAGGATGGCACCAGTCCCATGACAGACTGTAATGAGAGAGATGCTAACTTAGGTGTGTCCTGCTTTAAGCCAGTCTAACATAAAATAGCTAGTGTTTGTATAGTACTTTGAGACTTGAAAAGCACTTTACCAATATTCTCATTTAATCTTCACAATCCTGAGAAATAGATACTATTTATTATCCCTATTTTTTTTTAACAAATGAGGAAACTTAGGCAAACAGAGGTTAAGTAATTGGCCCTCAGGGTCACAGAGCTAGGAAGTGTATCAGGCTGGATTTGAAAACAGGTCTTTCTGATTCCAAGTTCAGTGTTCTATCTGCTGAACTAAAACTTGATCTTAAAAACAAAACAAAACCCCCAACACCACAACAGAGAACTTGTGGGAGGTAATTGTTAGTATTACAAAGGCATTCATGGAGCAGGGCTCCTCATATTTTTATATTGGGAGCTCCCCAGGTGCATTTCAAATTAATGAGCACACCAGTTGCCCAAAATGAGGTATGTCTTTCAAAAATCCAGTTTATAAAATTGAAATAAGGGGGAGAAGTTGAGTTTTTTTTTAATTTCCACATACTTAAAAAAAACACAACACAAAAACAAACTATGCTAATTGCATAGAGTAGGTAACACTCACAAACACAAAATATTAATCTGTGAACCAAGGGGAGAACAATTGGTGAGTAGGGTGGGCTCAATCAAGGAAGACTTCTTGGATGAGGTGGTTTTAAGCAGGGATGCTTAGAAGGGTTAGGGAAACACACTAAGTCATCAAATTTAGCTCCCTATGACCAAATCAGGAAGGCATTTCCATCATCCCAGGGCATTTGTCATTCTGAAAGATTCCCTGAGGAAAGGCCACCACACCTTTTGAAATTCTGATTATGAAGGTATGATAAACATAACAAACTTAGACATTAGGATGTTACACATTTGGCCTCCCCAACACACCCTATGTGTTATCCTGAATTTTCCTTTCTCCTCTCCCCAGGTGGCTATTACGGTTGGACTGCAATACCTACACACGGCCCTGGAAAGTGTGGCCAATCCTGAGGACCCTGAGTGCGAGAGTGAAGGCTGGCTTCTAGAGAAGAGTGTGCCGGAGACCTGGAAATCCATCCTGGAGAGTTTGAAAAAACTTGGCAAAAGCGGCCAGGTGGAAGCAGAGGGTGATGAAGGTGGCCAGGCCCCAGCAGCCAGCTGAGGTGGTTTAAGGGAGCCCCCCGCCAGGGACGCCCCAATTGAACAATGACACACGGGGAAGTGGTGGGACTCGGGGGGGGGGCAGCGGAAACTCTGCTCCCCTAATCTAATGTACATTCATGACCCCCAGTGGAGAATGACCATCTTGAAGCAATAACCCTTTCTCAGTGGGTGGGTGGGTGGGTGGCAGGGTCAAACATGAGGGCTGCTAATGCCAGTTATATTCAGAAAGGGGCCTCCCTCCAGCTCACTCTTCCTGGGGAAACCCTCACCATACCCTTCAAAGGCTTTCTCCCTTGTTTGTGGGCCCCAACCGATGAAAGGGGCTGCTTTACCAAAAGGGCAATAGTTCATACCCCTAGTATGTAAATATGATCCTAACATCTCAGGGATGGTTGCCTGCCTATATACATGCTCTCTTCTCCCCTTTGCCTGAACCTGTTCAGTGCTTCTCTCACTTTTTTTTCCATCACTTCCCTTGCATACGCTTTGGGCAGGTGTCACCCAGATAATTCAGGAACTAGAAACCCTTTCTGGGGTTCTACTCTGTGTGAGCTGGAGAAGATACTGAGGGTCCCCTTGCTAACTTCAGGTCTGCTTTATTTCCAAGACCATGTGTACAAAAGCATCACTTGATGAGTCTAGATGGGATCACATTAGAGGAGTCTGGAAAATGTACTGTTCATACCAGGGATACTGGAAGGTGGGGGTTGGAGGTGGGGAGGGTCAGACAAGGGACCAAGATTCTTCCTTTCCCAGAGGGGCAGGACCTTCAAGGCCTTGATGGTCCTAAAATAGAGTGTGAACAAGGAAGAAAAATAATTTTTAGCCCTCTGCCTGTTTTTAGACATAAGTATGGTCTTTGACACAGTCCTAAGTCTCTCAGCGATTCATTTTAGATAGAGCTATGAGCAGAGCAGGTCAAAGGTAACCATAGCCAGCACATGGCACCTCAAAACCTTCACTAATACCCTATTCTGGGACAGACACTGCCACCCTGGATTTCTTTCTTTTAAGAAATATATCAGATTATATCTTTGCCCTGGAGGGCAACAGGGATATCTCCTAAATGAAACACCATTTGCCCTTTGGGGAATATTGTGCATCTCTCTTGGGGGATGTGTCCAAGAGTCACATTGGACTCCACAGGCAATACTCCCAACACATCCCAGGCCTCCCAGATAAGAGATAGTGAGGCTCCACATGTCTGGGATGAATACCTTGAGAAAGGTTCTTTTGACTTGGATCCTGAGCCTAGATATGAGAAGAGGAACCCTGGTCAGATACATTCAGGTACAGTAGAAGAATGATCTTGTCTCCAACCTAAAATCTTAGAGACTAGGCCAAGGCAGATACTCATCACAGCCCTGAAAGGCCAGTTAAAGGATCTGCTTGCTGATTGGATCATCATTTAAAGACCCATTCTGCAGCCCCTAAAACCATACAGTCTTTCTGCTATTGGGGCTGGAGGGAAGGGGACTTCCTAGAGATTGTTTTTGTTTTCTTTCCTGTGACTGCTTCAATCCAAACAAGGCAGTTGTGGTCCCAATGAAACGTAAGTACCTTCCACAGTCCACTCTTCACCTTCTCACTTTGCATCCACAATGAAGGAAACTTCTGAGGTTTTATCATCAGTGACATGACTGGACTTCACTGCCCTTTGCTCTGCCCTCATGAATAGAGTGAAACAATATGGAACCTTGGATAGAGGTTCTAGTCCTCAAGTTCTAGTCTCTGCTTTGCCATTGGCTTTTACTGTATTCCCAGGCAACCTACACAGGTTTTTCTATCCTGCAGTTGAGGGAAGATGTGACCTGAGGACTGCAATTTTTTTCTTCAGAATTGGAACATAGGTCTGCTTACTTTCAAAGTAGATGAAGACATTTAACTACATGCCCAGCAACAGTTCTTCAAAATCCCTGTATTAACTTTAAAAGTTCTTTCACTATAACAGGAAAGCTATGTATTAATTACGTATCCTCGTGCCCCTCTCCCGGGCCAAATGCCACATGCAAATGCTGTTTTAGGATCACACTTGTACTTATGCTGTTGTCAGCTGTAACATAGACATTAAAAACATTTTAAGAAGAATGTTGGTTAAATGAATGTCACTTAATACAGTATGTTACACTAAACCCCAAACTCTGGCTAATGCCAGTACCTTCTATTTGTGATACTTTCCACTGATCTGTTGAGAAGAGCAACTTTGGTTATTAAGATAATACAGCTACTTCCAATTTGAGCCCGTTTAGATTTTAATTATATTTTGCTTTTAAATGAAATTTAACCACCTAGAATTTCCATACAGTAACATTTGTAGGCCTGACACTTTGATTTCTTTGACTGTTTGCTTTAGCTGACACACATTCCCACAAGCAGGGAAACCTAAGGGAGCGGGAAGAATTATGGGGCTGAATAATTTAAGCCACTTTGAAAACCTGTGAGCTATTGGAGATAAGGGGCAAATTAATATTGTCTATTTTGAGGCCTTGTCAGCTCTCAAATCATTGTGATTTTGGGGAAGGATGTGAATAGTCACCTCATTTAATACCATGAATTTTGGTTATCTTACAGATAAAAAATTCTTTGGGAAGATTCTATGTAGGCTCTGTTTACCTGTACCAATGACTAATAAGTCAATGATAATAATGATAATTAGCTATTTCTTCCTTCTGTCAATATTCACTTTCACTGGCGGTATAAAGCTGGTCTGCCAAATGAGCAGTTCAATTCTATATTTATTGAATATATGCTGTATGCAAAACAGTTCCAGGAAATGTGGAGGCTGTACAGATAAAACCGTTTCTGTCCTCAAAAAGGCCTACAATCTAGTAGATATTGGGTTTGACTTACTGTTCCTCTAGGTTCATGTCTGACAGTCCCCATACTGGGATAAATCAAGGACTTTTTACTTATTTCAGTGCTCTGAGTCTCTGATTTTGCAGAGGCACACCCTACATTAATCTCTTCATCTTAGTAGATAGCCTTCATGAGTTTTTGCAACTGAAAAAAATACATCACTTGGTGACAATTCCCTCTCTTAACTGAGTCAGGCTGGTCCTACTGTAATAGATACACAACTTTGTTGTCAGGTCTGTACCTGAAACCTTTACAGATTGGTAAGTAAGGCCTTCTGGTTTCCAAGACTGAGTCACCTTTGCACCATGGTAAGGCATCAAAGTAGAATTTTAAGGGAAGTAGGGATTTATTGCTTAAAAGTAAAATAAAACCCATCATAAAATAGAAGCTATAAGTTTATTTAGAACGCCTATGGATAAGGGATTTGTGCACAGACTGAGAACATGAAACAACTTCTAACATCTTTCAGATCTTGACTATGGCTAGCTAGTAACTTCAGGGCACATAAACCTTGAGTAACCTTAATATAGTTAAGAAGATTAAGTGCTAGCTCTGCACCTTCCCACCCCATCTAGGACAATCTTAATTCGGGGCACAGCCCAGGCTAGCAGGTTTTCAGCTTAGTCAAGACAGGATGAGACATCGACTAAGTTCTCTCCTCTTTTTATGGTTAAACAAAACTCACTCCCAGCAACAGGACAAGAAAAGGTCTCCAAGGCAGCAGCCAGGAGGATTTAAAGGGTTTAGTGGGAAAGAGCTCAGAGTTTTTGAAAAATCATTAAGATCAAAGGTGAGAGGAGGTGTAAGGAGGGAAGGATGAAGGAGGGATCTTCCTAACTCATATTAAACAAAGCCTGAACAGGGGAATGCAGGACCACACACCATCTTCTCTCTTCTTCTGAAAGTGGAGGATGAGTAGAAAAATAACATAACCTGGAGATAAAATTGACTGATCCAAGTTCCCTGTCCCCTCTTTTGGTTTTATTCCATTTCCCAAAGGGAAGGATTAGGATATAAAGTGCATTTCTCTTGTAAAGTGTCTCCTTTTTCTGTTTTCCCATTAACTTGTTTTGGGAAGTTTGTCAGAAGAAAACCTCCCGTTCCTTTTCTTACACAGGACCATTATAAGCCTGCAATGTCTGGGGTAACAAGTTAGAATAAGGCCCTAAGGTAAGGAAACTAGAATATGGGAATTCCCAGAAGAGCTGAAACCTGGATAATTCCCAACAAAACCTGGTCTTTCAGCTGAGGAGAGCACCGCCCTCCCCAGCCCTCTTTTCTTCTTGGACAGAGATTCATTATGATCCAAAGCAGAAAGGTCACAAGCTGTCATATCTACTTAATGTGCAACTTAATCAGGCAAAGTGATGACCAAGCATTCTTTGGGAAGGTGAAGAGAAGGGTTTGGCTAATGGCCATAATTGACACTAAGAATATAATCATCTTAATTTTCAGCTTAATACAAATGCCCCACATTATCAGCAAGGTGAGAAGGTGAAAACTGTTCCAAAGCATTTAATATGATAAATTTAAGAAAGGGTAATAGGCCAGTATGATGTTAAGATCAACACCTAAAGCATTTATTTGGATACCTTTTAAACTCTTTACATATGATACATTCCACATTTTACAAGTTGTCCACAGATTTTAAAGTTATAGCCAATTTATTAACAGGTATGACTTCCCCTGATATTGAAAGCTTGTTTATATAAACATTTCTACAATGAACATAAATACATGCGGAACAAATAATAAAACAAAGATAGTTCATTATGGAAAGAAGAGGAGCAGGCTTAGGAGCAAACCCAGCTCCTCCTCTCTCCAATAAACCCTCACAAAGTTCAAAACGGTGTGTTACTATTTTACGAAAATTCATAATTCTCTCAAAAGACTAATAAGTCTCATTATTTTAGATAATGGAACCTGAGAGAATCAATTTTTCTTTGCTAACTTAGGATGCTGTGGGTTTAGGCACAGTAGCTGGTGTATTTGTATTAAGGGAGTGCCTACACTGAAACTCTTATAATACTTCTGGGAAAAAAAAGTCAAACTGGCCTTGCAATTTGAAACAAGAGCTCTGTGAACCTGTGGAGAAGTGCCTAAAGGAAGCGGAGGCAGAAGCAACTGTTTTAAAAAACGTCTATACCATGCACAACCGAAACATTAGGATATAGTTCTACTTGAAGGCAAAGAAAAGGTAGAGAGTGACTGGATTCCAGTTTGGACTTTCCTGCTGCTCTGAGCTAGGTGTGCCTGTCAGAAGTAGGAAGACTGTGCAGTCGTGCTCTTTAGAAAGGATGGAGTCCTTTCAGACACTGACTATTTTGAGAGGAAACAGAGCTGATGCTGGCTATTTTACATTGCTTTTGCATTGCTGTTTATTTTATTACAAGTTTGGATTTGCAATCCTACTCATGGATCTCCTCCTAGTACATACCATGTGGTATGCAAAAAGGATTTAAAAGACTAACTCTATAAAACCCCTGAAAAATGACTTGGAGTCATAACAAATATTCAAAGGATTGACTTCTCAGGGGTCCAAAGGAAAATAGATGAAAGGGTCACTCGCATAGTTAAAAACAAGGAAATTCATTGTATTCATTAGTCCTTTACCACCATGGTGACTTGGAAAGAAAAGAAGGGTCTTGATTTGCACCTTGCACCATCTGGCATGCTGATCTCCAAGCACATAAGAGCAAATCTCAAAGGCTCTATGTATATCAGTATACCAAGTCTGAGTGTCTGTGCTATTCTAGCATATATTTATAAAATAGACCTGAAGGTGACATCTTTCTAGGAAGCCACGTCCTAGGCAAGGGTGGACGAGGCCCAAGAATGATCATTTTAATGAAGGGCCCACTGTGACATGGGCTGAGTGAGAAACATATTGAGTGTTGCAGGTTAAGTAGAAAGGAAATCAGTACAGAGAAATGCTGTGGAGGAAAGACATCCTTAAAACATTGAATTTTCATCCTCTGTAAGCTTTGATTCCAGGAGCAAACATTTCCAATGATTTATTCCTGGAAATTAAGCCAAACAGCATTTGCATCTGAAAAACTAGGATAGTAAAAGATAAAAAAAATTAGCGGCATATTTCTTACACAACCCCTCCCTCCCCCCTTGTCCCCTCCCCAATTATTCAAAAAGCCCTTTAATGTGAGTTCTTTGTGCACGGAATCTCAAAACCACCAAAAAACAAGAGTCTCAAAAATACAACGTCCACCTTTTAAAACCAACCAGCATATTCCAGGAAAACTCCTCCCCCAAGTGGCCCTCCCCTCCCCTGTGCCATTCACACGATCACTGGGAACAGTGCAATGCAGCAGAGACACTTTAGACTTAACTGTTTTGCTTTTAAAGCTATTGTTCCTTCAGCAGAAGGAAAAATAAAATTGGAAGGCAAACCAAGCTCCAAGTGTACAGAGTTCTCCAGGGAAAACCCAGAGTCCAAGAGATAAAAAGGTCACCCAGCAGTCTGCCCACACGAACACACACATGCACACACATGTACATACATACATACATACACACGCCCAATGGCGTAATTGCTTCATTTCCTTGCCTGAATGTGATCAGCTTCAGGCCTGAAATGCATGATAATAAATAATGCAAAATGGCTCAGATCACTGGAGAATGGCCAAAGACAACTAGGGGAAATATCCATCTTGGCAATTGTCTCCTCTCTCCACTTGTGAGTAAACTCACAGTCAGGCTTCCAAAAAGAGTCACACTCTTGTAACAGCAAAAGGAAGCGCCTTACTGGGGGCTACAACCCCAAGAAGTTTCATCCAAAGGAAGGGTAGTGCAAACAGTGCTGACAGAAGGAACCCGCTGAAGGAAGATGCTGTTTACCCAGTCCCTGGAACCAAAAACTTTGAAAATAAAAATGGGGGGAAAAAGCTTAAATAAAGAATTTATTTTCAAACTCAGCAGACCTTATTTTCTACTCCCTTTCATCTGAAAAGCTGACTGGGTTACAAAAATCAAAGTTCATGTTCTCTGAAGCTGTGTGATTATAAATGCTGCCAATCAATGCCAACGAGCGTCTGGTTTGCTTCCTGGGCGTGCCCAATTTCCTCTGTGATACTGTGCTGCTGCCAGAGTTTCTGAATTTTCTTAAATCGCTCTTTGCACAAGTGTAAGGGATTCCCACGCCTGTAAGAGAAAAACATCTTCCTTAGGCACATTCATTCCAATGATTTCTCTCTCCCCCCCACCAACAATTGTGAAGAAAGGCAAGTTTGCATTTTTAGTCCCTGTGCAAAATTTCCTCTGGTTTGGCTGTTGTGGTTGTTAGTGACAACTTGGAAGGGCTGATAAGAGTGGCAAGAGAGGCAGGAGCAACCCATGGGCTGAAAGGGAAAAATGCTTCCATTTCCCTTGTTAAGACAGATGGAAAACTATCTGTCAGGTTGCAGTATCCAGTTTGGGTGGTAAATCATCTCCTAAAAGTGGAGAGAGGGAAATCAGTCCATTAAAGATGGGACCAGGACACTGTTCTGAAAGTCAGAGGGTCATTTAGAGCTTGAAAGAACCCGAGAGGTCATTCAGTTCAAACCCCTCATTTAACAGAGGAAGAAACTGAAACCCAAGGTCATTCAGGGTAACACAGCTGAACAGTTGTCCAAGTCCAATGTTAAACAATTTCAGAAGCTGGGGCGGCAGTCAGAAAGATCTGACTCACTTGAGTACAGGTTCTAATTTAGTTAGAACCATTCTACAGCTCTAATGGGTTATTATACACAAGGTACCAAGTTCTTTTAACCATGCATTCTCTGTTCCTGATTCTGGTCTCCCAGTCCTCCTCTTTCTCCTTCCTTTAACCAGATGCATTCTTTTCAGGACCTGAGTTAGGGCACACATACAGGAAAGGAGAAAAATATATTTAGGTTACAACTATTACAACTAGTCAGGAGAGGATGGATGGAAGCCTCAGCTAGCAGGAGGAGCAGTGAAGTGTGAAATACTAATCTTGAAGCTGGCAGAGACTTGGGCTCAACTGTGTGACCTTGGGCAAGTCACTGAGCTGCATTCTTCTCATTTAGAAATTCAATAGTAATACTTATAATGCCTACTTTATAAGCCTGTAATGAGGAGAGTGCTTTGTAAATCTTATAGTGCTACATAAAATGAGTTATTACCATCATCACCATGATGAAGGAGCAGCTTTAGCTCAGGAGGTACCACTCAGAGTGTCTTCCTGTGTCTGGGACAGATAACTCACTTGCCCTGCCTTAGTTACTCTATAGCTTCCACACTCCTGGTCCTCAGTATCTGTGCTCTATGCAATGACTGCAAGGCAGCCATTTACCTAAGCTAAAACTCCCCAACTTTTGTGGGGGCAATGGCATGGTCTGTAGTAATATTCTCTGATAGAAACAATATGCACTTGTGCGAACAAAGCACACTGTTCAAAGACAATGGAACTATCTACTGAAATTCTTCATGGAATGAGTTAAGAGAAAGATGAGGTATGCATAAGGAAGGTAAGGAAAGTGGGTAATGCCCTGAGAGGTTTGTTTGTTCTTTAAATAAATGAATCTTACACACACACACACACACACACACACACACACACACACTTGTAAAAGTTGGTAGAGCTTCTGTTATGTGTCCTGATTCTCACTCTCCTGATGTTCCTCACTTAGTAAATCATGTTCTTTATCTCTGTCACTTAAATCAGTTATTCTTCTACAAGGCCACCAGGAGTGTTAGAACAAGCATGCTTCGCTGTAGTCTTAACCTCCCTATTTAAGACAATACTACCCTATCCTGTTATATAATAGCCTACAACTCTGTCAGTTATCAGAAGTGAAGGAAGGGAAAAGAAGGGACTTTTTTTTTGTCAATATCATTATGCTAATGATTCTCTTGGATTACTGAGGGCTCATGTGTAGAAGAATCACTCTCCCTCTTCCTCTCAACCCAAACCACACATCCATTCACTCATCACCCTGGCACCAGTGACCACCTAATTTCTTGGGACTAGGTCAACACTATGCCTAAGTGGTCCCCAAATTTTGGCAAGAAACAGTCATTTAAGGTCATGCAGAGGATCACAAACTAATCTCCTTTCCCACTGCGCAAAAGAGGCCCTAGAGACCCTGAAATATAGTCAATGATGTGTAACATGCTTAGCACTGGAATTATTATTAGATCTTTTACTTACCACCTACATAATGTCAATTAAGTAAATTACTTCTCTAATGGGGGTTTCTTCATCTTTAAAATGAAAGCCCTACATAAGATAGTCTTTAAGGTCCCTGCCACCTGTAAGTACCATGTGAAGGTCCCACCCATGTCATTATCTAAGAATTCAGTATTACCTGAGTCCCTGGTCTGTCTCTCCGTAGTCATCAAGGTATGGAGGAGCATAAAAGCACCCTTTGGTTTTTCCAGCCAAAAACAGCACCTGACATTCTCGTACTCTATAAAGAAATACTGTGTTAGCAATCAAAGTTTGAGTGTAACTTCAAATGAATGGGAGACTCAGAATGCAACCTGCTATTGAACAGAATGTACATGAAGTCTTGTATGGGTCTACTCAGGAAATATCAGTAGGACCTCATAATAACCTGATCTGACCTAAAATAAGGTCTTTTCCCACCACAGACCCAAGTACACATCATATATGCATTACATGTCATTAATATTAATAAGCAGAAATATGAAAATATAATTCAGCACATGCTATGAATAAGTAGAAGGCGAACAAAGGCAGAAACTGGATTGGATAGTTTAAAAAAGAAGAGAGATTTTAAAGAAACTGAAACTCCAGTCCTCCAATGGGTCTGTGACCCTTCCATTTCTTGCCTACCAATCCTGTGTGATTCTTGTCTATATTTTCCTATAAGTTGGCACAGGGGATCCAGTCAACATTTTGAGGGCCTTTCTTTAATTCTCTTGATATCGTGTAGGTAACAATGGAGCACCTGGGTAGTTAGTTCATCAATTAACCCTTGTTTCCATAAAGTGATCAGCTCGTCTTTTTTTTCTACCATATATTTCTTTACATCATGTTTTCTTTCTTTTTTTTTTCAGAGTGGGCAGCTTAGTTAGGAGAAACACAAAAACTCAGGGTGAGTTGGAGAGAAGAGAGATAGACCATTAGATGGAAGAGGGCCTGCATGGCCCCTGACTTCTGTACCAAAGCCTCCTGCCTGAGGGTGGGAGGGAGAGGAAAGGCTCCTTAGTTTCCAGAGCCAGAGCCCTGGCTTGTGCTGGTGGGGGAATGTCTGTGGATGTGCGCATATGAGGGAGAGGGATGAGTATGCAAGGCACTCCCCTGCCTCTAACACCTACAGATCACTTCTCCACTAGGGATAGGGCCTGCCCTGGGGCAGCTAAGAGGAAAAGAGCTGTCAGGAGGTGGGGAACCTAGGGGGCAGTCAAGCTGGCTTTCCTGAAGGAGGGGGGAGGAGAGGGTATCAAAGTGACCACATGCTTCTCAGATGCCTTTAACAGCTGTAAACATCAGGACAGGGGTACCCCTGTATTCATCTCTCTTAGGGCAGGGGTTTGAACAACACAGAAGCTACTTGTGGGGTGTGGGGGCACAGTTTTAGGATCTTAGACCCCTACCACTCTAGCCTGACACAGCTCCAGAGGATAAAGTCCAGGGTGGGGAGGGGGAAGGAAAGGGGAGCCCTGCTTCAGCAGCATTAAGCATATGGAACAGGCCAGAACAGTGACTGTGTTACAAATAACCACATTCCCAGTACCAAGGGCTCCCATGGACTGATATGTGTGTGGAGCCCTACTGTCCTTCCCCAGGGGCCTCATGGAATTGTGGCCAAAGGATAGTAAATAGGGGATCAGAAGAGGGAGCTAGAAGATGGGGATGTAGTTGCTGATCTTGGCCTGGTGGCCCTGGGCGATGCACTCAGCAGTCCATACAATGTCGCAGCACTCCTGGCTCCTTCAGCTTGATGAAGGCACAGAAGATGCCAAAGTGGAACTGGTTGAGGAAGGCAGTTGAGCTTCACCTCATGCTCAAAGAATCGGTCCTTCGAGGTCTTACCGCCAGGATGGCTACCAGCCCCTTCAAAGAGCAGCTTATATTCCTCCAGGATGGGACACATGGCATCTGCAGTGGTACCCCCAGTGAGGTACAGAATGTGTAGAAAGACTCTAGGCAGGCCTTGTACAGAGAGTTGCGAATGATCTTGATGTTCATCTCGTCGAGGTCCTGCTCAGAGATGCAGTCTTGGAAGAATGCAACAAGTGGAGTGTCCACTAAGACAGCACTACATAACTCTGCTGGTGTCTGAGCAATGCTCACAGCCTCCATCTGCTCAAAGCTGCCTAGTGGGTGGCACTTGGGCACAAGCTCAGCAATGGAACGCTGGTGCAAGGTCCCTATTATCAGCAGGATGACACTGTCGATCATGTAGCTGTAGGTGATAAAAGTCCAGGAAGCTAGCCAGGGGTTCACAGGCATGATTCCTCAGGTGGCAGAACTCGACCACCATCTTCTCCTTGAGCTTGTCGTCAATGACTGACACCGTGAGTGGGGATGCCTCATTTGCCAGGAAGTTCCCACAGTCTGTGCTTTGGAGGTGTAGTTTCAGATCCTCGAGCATCTCACACTGTACCAGCTTACTGATGTAATCCGACTGGCTCAGCACCCCGGCCTTGAAGCCCCAGACCAAGCCCTACAAGTAGCCATTGTCCAAGTTGAAGTAGAGCTTGGAGAAAGCTGACATTGTGGCAGCGGTGGCTCTGCGTACTCAGGGAGCGTAAAGATCATGTTTTCTTTCTAAGATTTTACAGCTTGCTCATTTGAATCTCACAAAATCTTGTGAAGTAGGTTTTTATTAACCCTATTTTACAGATGAAAAACTCAAGCTGAGAGAGTGACTTGCCCATGGTCACACAATTGAGGTAGCATTTGAACTCAGGTCTTGTAGGCCCCAAGTCACGTGCTGCAATAGTTTCAAAAGCTGTCTCAATGACACCTCAGTTACTAAAAAGAAGAGAAAGGGCCTGGGATGATTCTGCTAAGAACTATGCAAATCCTTACCTCAGAAAGATCCCTACTCCAGAGCCACAGGTATACGTATGTGCAGTACAGGCTCCAACATCTTCTCCTTCCAGCTCAGTCTGGCAGCAGTAGCTCTGGGAGCACAGCATGGTCCCACACACAAGGCACAGGGTGGGTGCTCGGCTCTTATCCCCTCCAGATTTAGGGCACCTTCAAAAGGTCAGGGGAAACACAAGCCAGTTCTTTAACACACACAAGTGTGGTTAGAGCTTTATCGTTTCTCTAGATTTTTTGATTATATATGCTTTGAAAACTTCTAGATAATTGTTACAAGTTTTTTCCTTGCACTTTATTGCAAAACATGCTGGGCTGACATTTTTAGAAATTAAGTAGTGACTTTGAAGGGTTAATTTTATGGGCCTCAAAAAGAAATTAACCACCCCGCCCGGCCCCCTCAAAATGTGATGTAAAATGGTTGAGTGCTTCCAATGGCGTCAGATTTCAGGGTTTAAAATGGTAATAGGGCAAAAAACTTACGAGAAATTAGATGCTTGATTAATGAGACTGCTATAATCATCTGGAAGGTCTATTAATTTGTTAGACTCTCTTGCATAGCTACAACAAAACAGAATATGATGTTAATAAGGATACTAAGGTTACAAATGAGACAGCCCACAGACACCCAGTGAAGTTTTTCCACCTCTGACAACATTAAGTTACCATTATGCCCATAACACCACAATGCTGGCACTGTTGTACACACATATTAATGGCTATCAACAATTCTTAGCAGAGGAAATCTTAAAAAAAAAACCCAAAACAACAAAATGATAGTTTGAGTGTAATTCTTTCTAGACTCGGGATGCCAATCTGAAGCTAAGCTTAGAAGACTATCTGATCCCAAACATTCTGGAAATCTAAGTTTCATCTAGATTTTGCTCAGGACAATGCATGACCTGCTCTGTGGCAGGTTGTTCCAAAGGTTTCAGTCATGCTCTACCTCCCAGGAAGGACACACTACAGGTTCCCATGGCGCCCCCAGTGAGGACTGGCAGTCTGCTCAGCTGGTAATCTACAAGGAGGGGGTGGTAAGAAGGGAAGGCAAACATACATGTCTCAAAACAGTAAGGAAATCTGCTTAGTAGAAAATGTAAGGGAAATGAATTCTTCATACTAAGCTCATGCTCTGTGGCATTCTTGATGCTAAAGAAAATAGCCTGAGCCAAAGCAAATTCCTCCCAGGTGGATGGAAGCAGCTGGAACAGTGAAAAGAAATGCTGACTTTGCATACAAAAATGGAACATTTCTAGGTGTAATTCATTCAATGTCAATTTATCCCTTTAAATTATGACTTATCATTTTTATAGATGGAAAATGTCTATATAAAATATATGACTAAGGAAAAACTAAGGGGGAAAAAGATTATCCTTCACCCTTCTCCGGGATTTCTTATAAATTTTCATTTACCTTATGGCTTGTCTTCCACCTTCCAGATATTTTTTGACTTCATTGTTATTGCACCAGCTTTAATGGGGAGAAAAATTATATTTTTAACTATAATAAAGCAGAATTATAATTTCCAAAATCAGATTTTAGTAACTATCAATAAAAGAATATTTAAATACATAAGCAAAAATAAAACTGCATTAAACTGCAATTCCATAGTTCACATTTTGTTTAAAAGTATATAATAACTTTTGATAACCAAAATTGCCTGTTTGATTCTATGTCCCATTCTGAGCTCATCTAATTAAATATAAGTATTTTTTCCTCTTCTTTTTATCTTTTTTGAGGGATAGGATCTTTATTCCTCTTTATGATTCCAATAGATACCCATTTTAAAATTTATCATTATTATTATTTTAACATTTAGATCACTGATCCATTCAGGATTTATAATGTGGTATCACATAAGTATCTAATTCCACTTTTACTGTGCTGTAAAACTGCATAGCTATTAACTTTTATTGAATTATTCTCTTCAACAACATTTTGTGACCTTGGGTTTATTAAATATGAATCTACTGTATGTTTTTGGTTCTAATTCTAATAATCTATTCAGTTTCTCTGATCTGTTTTATCTAGTATGAGATAATTTTAATACAAACTTATGCTACCAAACAGTAATTATTAAAATCCAGTATTGAAGAAAGAAATCACTTAGCTTAAAATAGTATATTCCCTATACTAAAGAAAGGTGGAAGAAATACTGTATTTGATCTACAAATTTTCTGAATGCAGTATCGTAGGATCATGGCTCTAGAGCTGGAAAGGACCTTAGAGACCATGTAGCCCAATCCCTTCATTTTACAGATGAGGAAATGGAGTCCAATGGAACTTAAGTGACTTACTGAAGGTTTCTCAGGTAGGAAGCACCAGGATCTAAACCCAGGGTCCTCTGACCCTAAAGCAAACTAATCTTTCTACTGTACCAATAATGGTCAGTATTTGAATTTGCAAATACAGGAAAGTATCATGAATTCAAATTAACTGAGGAAAAGCCATTGTGAATCAGTGGCATAGATGAATGATGAGATATTAAAAAGTAAAGTTTTATTACTTTCACATATATAATTGGAAACAACTATAAAATGTTCCCAAGTAAGGATTCTTTGAGGTTGCATGAACAAGTAGACAAACTTCATTTTGATTTTGTAGCCTCCATTCCCATACCATAGGAAGGACCTGGTAGAGGTAGAAAAAGCAAATGCTTGCTCACCAGGAGGTCTGGGTTCTAGTCTTAGCGCTATTTACAACAGACCTATGACCTAGCTTCTCTCGGTCTTAGTTTCTTTTCATATAGAATTCTCATTCTAAGAGTAGATATTTAAGAATCCATCCAATACTAATTCTATAATCTATTTACTAAAGTCTGTAAGGTTTGTGGCTTTAATAAGGTGAAAAATCTCTCTTTCCATTCTGTTTCTGTTATTAATAGGCTTTGCAAATGCTTCAGTCTATGATAGGGAGACATTCAGGTGGAACACCAACTCAATTGGTGGAATTCTAATGATGTTTTTCTGTGCATCTGGATATAAACCTAACAGAACAAGGGAACTTTTCATTTTAACTCAGGATAATTATAACCGAGGGAAATATTTTTGGTTACCTTTCAATTAATGTGTTCATTATCTTGCTGTTTTCTTGAAAAAGGCAAATGAGGTTGTTTGGCAGAGAAAGATAGCTACATAAATGTTCAAACTGATTTGCTCCAATTACTAAAGGGAGATAAGAAAGGAGAAAATGTAAAATATAATTTTGCAGATGGTATAAACATCAAATAAAAAGATGTTATAAAGATTAAAATAAAAAAAATCAATAATGGAGGGCCCTTTAAAAAAAGCTAACAATACAAAGAAAGGAGAAAACATTCCAACTTTTCTAGATAAATTAAAAATGGTGGAACCATATTACTACCAACCTACTACTGTGAAAAGAATATTGGATTGAGCACTGAAAGATCTGTGCCACTGACTTACTGTGTTACCACTAGCAAATTACTTAGCCTTTTTGGGTTTCTCAGTTTTGCTTTTTGTAAAATGGATATAATATGCCTGGGCTTACAAGGTTATTATACGAATGAAACAAAATAAAGAATATGACAGGTTTTAGAAAGTAAAAATTCTTATATAAATTTGAAATATTATTGTGAGAGATGGGTGCATCCTTGCTAAAAGCTAAAGGTTAAAATATATGTCATGAATAGTAAATGTTTCAGGAATCTGGACTATTTTTATTTTTTAAATGTTTTAAGGTTTAATTTTCTTCATTCCTTTTCACTTTGTCCCTCTCCCCCTACCCCCTGAAGAAGAAAAAAAAACAAATTTCTTTTAACAATATGCATAGTAAAGCCAAACAAATCCCTACATTGGCCATTTCCAAAAATTCTATATTTTAATCTGTCTTCCTGAGTCTATCACCTCTCTGCTGGGAGGTGGGGCAGCATGTTTCATCATGAGTCTGGACTATTTTTAGATGTCATTTTTCTTTCCTTTTGGCTTATGATATATGGCCATGTTCACACCTGATACTTGGTAAATGAATTAAATATAAAATATCCAAAAGAAAAGTAAAACATACAATCAAAACAACATTTAAACTGATCTTATTGAGAACTACTGGGATTTTAAGTTACAACTTATACATTTTAAAGTTCAAAATGTTCATGGTCCTTGAAACTGGTTTAGCATTTTTAAAAAAAATTCTAGCTTTAGTAACATTAAATATATTAAAAAATCTACGACATTTTTAAGCTGCTTAAAGATGCTTTTGATATTGTACACTTGGAATAGTATGTCAAATTGGATCTATACAAGTGAGAATCTCAATGTCTCCATGAGGCAGTGCAATATTAACGTAAATTATAGTGATCAACTGTAGTATAATGTATATGTTCCTATACAAATATCATTTCATTTTATCTTCACAACAACCCTGAGAAGTGAGTGCTATTATTATCTCCATTTTATAGATGAGGAAACTGAGGCAGATGGCAGTAAAGTGACTTGCTCAGAGTCACACAGCTAGTAATTTTAATTTGTTTTCATTCTTTTGAATCAATCTTTCCCCAAATATTCACAGCAAAAGGACAGAACAAGTTTTCCAATACCTCACAGCTGAGAAATTTACCTTGGATTTCAGATGGGGCAGGTACTCCATTTAAGTAATGGAAAAACAAGGCAGAGCATCTCAGGAAAGGCATAATTCCAGCTTTGACACTCCTCCACAGATGCCAGCCTGAGGGAATTTCTTTCAAGGCACTTAAGTACAAAATGAATTGTTATTGGGAAGTGTAATGAGAAATGGTCACTTTAGTTAGAACATAGAATAAAAATAAGGATGAATAAAGTTGAATCCGATGCTAAATCTATTTCAGGGAGGCAGTTTAATAAGCTAATGATACCACCTGGCATGCAAGACAACAAGTATAAGCTATAATGTTTAAGTCTCATGTATGGCTTTAATCACTCTCTTGATATACATGATAGACAGGGTATCCCCAGCTGGGCCCTGGCAAGTTACAGTGCCCAGAATAAATCCGACACCCTAGAACCTATGTCAGTGACTTTATGCTACTATTATTTGATTTTATGAAATCTTGCCTTGACCCTTCCATCTTCCTAAAAATGCTACATGACTCATGTAAGTGTTCTCTGGATTGCAGAAAACATGCTGTAAGATAAATTTTTTGTCAAGTTTCATAGATCTGTGATTTTGTTAATGTGGGCACTGCCTCTAATAGTTCATCCAAAACGTTCATCCTGTACAATTCATGTCCATGCTTACCTGTGATTCTACCATAGGAGGTCAATCAAACATGAGGGATACTTCACTTAATATTGCATAAGTATCAATGGGCTATGCTTTGGTTTTTCCTTGCTCTCACTACATGTTAAGCCCACCTCCTTTTCCATTCATAAGGATTTCTGACAATGTCAGATTTTGTAGATTGTACGCTGTACAATTTAAATGCTTCTTTAAAAAAAGCCAACAAATAATAAATGTAGCAGGCTCTTGTATTCTAGTGTGATAAGTGATCTGCTATGGTTTTTCTTGAGTGTTGGGTTTTTTCCAAATGAATTTTCTATTTTTAAATTAAGATTGCCTTCTCTTCCTCCCATCTTCCTGCCCTGCTGCAAACTGGGAAAGCAAGAAAAACAAACCTCCTCTTATGAACATGTAGAGTCAAGCAAAACAAATATATGCATAAGCTATGTCTCATCACCTCTCTGTTAGGAGGTGAGCAGCCTGTCTCATTATGAGTCCTCTGGAATCATGGTTGGTCACTATGTTGATCAGAGTTCCTAAAACTTTCAAAGTTGATTGTCTTTACAGTACTGCTGTTATTGTATAAACTGTTCTCCTTGATCTCCTCAATTCATTCTGCATCAATTCATAAAGATCTTCCCAAGTTTTTTTGAAATCATGCCCTTCCTCATTTCCTACAGTACGATAGTATTCCACCACATCTATATACCATAACTTGTTCAGCCATTCCCCAATTGATGGGCATCCCCTCAGTTTCCAACTGTTTGCCCCCCAAAAGAGAACTGCTATAAATATTTTTGTACATATGGGTCCTTATTCTTTAATCTTATTGGGGTACAGACCGAGTAGTGGAACTGCTGGTTCAAAGGGTAAATACAGCAATAGATTTTTGTGCACAGTTCCAAGCTGCTTTCCAGAATGACTGGAATAATTCACAGTTCCATCAGCAGTACATTTTCCCTAGAGCTTGTCCAGGATTTGTCATTTTCCTTTTTTATAAACTTTGACAATCTGATGGGTATGAGATAAAACCTCAAAGTTGTTTTGATTTTAATTTTTCTAATTATTAGTGATTTAGATATAATATATAGATATAACAGTATCATATATGTATATATGTATGTATATATATAAAATCTATAGATATAATAGTATCAAACTTAAATAGAAACAAAGATCACAAAATTATACAGAAGGATCACTGCATAACACATACTGACTTAGTTTTAAAATATAATATTATTTATGTTTTATTGTATTTTTGCTTTGTTTTGTTAAATGATTCCCAATTATATTTTAATCTGGTTTGGGTTATAGCTGAAAGTGCTGTGGGATACATCAGGCCTGCAGGCCATGTGTTTGACACTACTAATCTAGAGCACTTTTTCATATGTCTATAGATAGATTAAATTCTTCCTCCAAAAAAATATCTGTTCATATTCTCAACCACTTATCAAGTGGAGAATGGTTCTTATTCCTATAAATCTGAATTAGTTATCTATATATCTTAGAAATGAGAACTTTATGAAACTTGCTGCAAAGATTTTTCCTATTTACCTGTTTCTCTTCTAATCTTGCCTTGCTTTTGCTTGTTCAAAAACTTTTTAATTTCATGTAATCAAAACTGTCCATTTTACTTTCTGTGACCCTCTCTATCTCCTGTTTGGTTATGAACTCTTCCCTCATCCATAGATCTGGAAGTTCATTTCTTCCTTGCTCCTCTAATTTATAATGTCATCCTTTATGTATATGTCATGTGGACTTAGACTAACACATTTGGAATTTGTCTTAGTATACATTGGTGAGATTTTGACCAACACCTAGTTTCTGCCAGATTGCTTTTCAATTCTCTTATAGTCTGTCAAATAGTGAGAATTCTTCTCCCAACAGCTGGGATCTTTGGGTTTATCAAATACTAGGTTTTTTTCTTTATTAAGGAAGGCTCACTGGATTGAGGGATTTAAGAGAATATATTTGGAAATAACTAATATAAAAAGAAAAGTCATCAATAAAATTTTGATTAAAAAATCCGTTCCCTGGGGCGGCAAGGTAGCACAGCGAGTAAGAGCACAGGCTCCAGTGTCGGGATGTCCTGGGGATCGAATCTGGGCTCAGACACTTAGCACCCACCCAGAAACACCTGGCTGTGTAACCTTGAGCAAGTTACTTAACCCCAATTGCTTAAGGGTGGCCAGGTGGCTCAGTGAGTGAGAGCACTGGTCCCAGAGTCGGGATGACCTGGGATTGAATCCAGGCTCAGGTACTTAGCACCACACCCAGAAATAACTGGCTGTGTAACCTTGAGCAAGTTACTTAACCCCAATTGCTTTAAAAAAAAAAATCTGTTCCCTTTTCATACTTTAATTAGAATGCCTTTGAGAAGTATATAGATTATTCTCATATTTTCTAAAGATGAGAGATTAGATATAGGGGTTAATGGATAGTGATTTTCTTCTTAATCACTTTTCATTGGTAGTAATTATCTCTGTGACTTTCCTCATTTGGTATCTTCCTCTCTTTCAGTTGTCTTGAGGATTGATCCCTCAAAAACCATGCCACCTCTGTGCATACTTGGTCTAGTCTAGATGGGTTTCAGTTTTATTTTCTTTCTTTTTTTGCTTTTTGGAGGGGAGGGCAGTTGGGGTTAAGTGACTTGCCCAAGGTCACATGGCTAGTACATGTTAAGTGTCTGAGTCTGGATTTGAACTCAGGTCCTCCTGACTCCAGGGCCAGTGCTCTATTCACTGAGCCACCTAGCCACCCTTCAGTTTTATTTTCTTTAGTACTAGTTCTACTTTATACAGCGCATCGAGACTGATGTGTTGTAAATGTAGTGGGTCTACTGTCAATGATCAAGAGGATAGTTTTTAATGATAATTAAAATATAATTATGAATATCAGATATTATAAACAAAATCTTGATAGTTCTGGTTCCTTTTTTATATGTTGTTCCAAGCTGCCTTCTAAAATGCTATCAAGTTGATTTGGCTAAATTGTTATCTTTCCCCAAGCGGTTAACTTATGTATTCTCCATCATTTCTTGCTATTTTACGAGACAATATAGCTCATGATCTTCCATCACTCTCCTCCAAAAGAGTTTTTCAAATGAGTTTATATTTTAAGTTAGTATTAACTAATTTGCTCTGCATGACAAGGAGAATAAATGTTTACAAGCTAAAACAATTTCTTCTGACTTCCTTATTGTGGCGATTGACTTACATTGGTTCAAGTTCCTTAAAAAATTACAACATATGTCAATTTCCCACATTTCACTATCAATAGATTGTTTAGCTAGGTTAGAATTGCTTCAATTTTATGGCTTACCTTCTCATCTTTATTCTTTCTTCTAGTTTCTAATTCTTTCTCCTAATTCTATCTTAATTCTCAATTTGACACAATCTAAAAAGTCAAGTCTGACTTTACAAAAGCAGCTGTTTGGAAGACTCCCATATTTGTAACTGCTTGTTTCCTACCTATTAGAATATATTTCCATGTTTGTGATGCTCTTTAATGCTCATCATATCCAGTGCCTAACTCTCTTATTGAAACAAGTATTTCTGATACATAGAGTATATGTGAGAGGCTAACATAAGTGCAAGTTTTCCCTGTAATCTACAAACCTCTGGCCTTTTTTGTTTATTAATACTGAGTCACGGTATTTGGCAACCCCAACTTTGCCCAACTTTGCATTAAAGTCTTCAAGTGTGTGTTGATTTAATTTGTTGGGTTCATGTTCTTTCTATAATTTCTCTATCTCCTAATCTTCAACAGATGTTGGTAGGTAAATGGCAATTGTCTTCAAGGTGGTCTGTTTATGAATGCTCCCGATACTGCCATGTGTTGACTCAAACCTATAAAATGACTTTTCTTGTTGCCTTTGGATGCACAACAACAAATTCCATCAACTCTCATTATTTTCCTCTCTAAGGAAAGAATCTGTGAGCAGCCCTTGCATTTAAAATCTGATGAAGTTTACGGAACCATTCTCACAATAAGGTTTTTAAAGGTAGAAAAGAAATCCATTGGATTACAAAGAAATCAATTATATTGAAATACAGTTATAATATATTAAGAAACAAAACAAAAACAAGTTCACAGACTCCAGGTTAAGAACCCTTGATTTAGTTATAAGTCCATTCAATCCATGGTCAAAGATCTCACATTGGAGTACCACCGGTTATGTACATATTTGTAGGTGTCCACAAATTGTGTAACTGTGTACTATTGTAAAATAAATATTTAAAATGCAAAGAGGAAAAGTCACTTTTTAAAAGTAATTTCGTTATAAATAATGAAAAGAATCCTTTCTGATCTTAACTGTGGGTAACAAAGTTTTGGGATTGCTGAGCAACTATTTAAGTGAGGAAAACTACCACTTGAAAAAGTCTAATTGAATTAAAAATAATTTTGAATTTTGAGAATTTCTTGGTACCTCTTTCTATTTTCTATAGCAAGCAGCCTAAAGTGCTGCTCAATTAGGGAATTACTGACATGGGTAGTAACTGGATGATATCTGAGGTAAGCAGGAAGTGCTTCCACTCACTGTTCAAGCAAAAAGGCTCCACTCTGCTCCTTGGTCTCACTGACAATGCAAGGTGGATGGTTCACCTACTTATAATTTGAAGGGTCAAAAGTGCCACCTAACTACATCACGAGGAATTTAAATGTAAAAATAAAAAATGCTACATTACAATCATTTGCTGCATGTTAATAACCTTTTCTGCATGGTAAAGCTCATTTGAAAGAGCAACATGCTTTCTGTGTAGTACAGATGTTACCTTCCTGCACAGTGACAGAGTGTTTTGTACAAAGCAAGCACTGCTGACTCTTCTTCACCAGTAGGATTTTCTTGGTCCATGCCATTCTCTTCTAAAAAGATAAGGAAATATTAATGTACTATATTTGCCAGCAAGGTATATTGAAAATGAAACAGCACCAATTAATTTCCAAATAATATTGAGCACTTTATGACTTCAAATAAAACACCAGAGATGGGATGCTTTACTTCCATACTCCCTCTTTCCCCTAGTTACTTAGGATGAGGAGAATCTGATATCCCACAAAAAGGGTCATCCTCAGCTTAATAAGCCAGGCCACCTAGGGACCAAAAAAGGTTTCTGCTAGGGCAGAATAATGTATTCATGAAGAAAATAGTTAAGTAACAAAATACTGATCATGACTCAACTGTGTCTCTGAGAACAGCTTTGAAAAGGTGCACCTATTAGAGAAGAAAGGAGTTAGGATGAGAGGAGCATAGCTATTAGGAGATAGAGGTGAAGAAAGAACTGCTTGGGGTCCTTAACTCTCCTTAAAAACAAACAAACCCTGAATGTTTCCCTTGACTCTACTAGAAATCATACTGCAGTTCATTTTTAACTTTTATCTCATTTCTGAACCTGTCCTGTAGTCCATTCTTATATTGTGTTCACTTTGTTCCCCTTGAGCCTGTTTTTCCCACTTCAGAATCTCCCCCACTACAGAATGCCTATATTTAATCACATGTTCTCTCACAAAGAGTTTCCAGTATAAGGGAGAAAATTGTCTCAAAAAACTATGAATAAATGAACTAAAAAATTACCAATGGAATGTATTCAGAGATAACAATGTATAAGATAAGTGTTCAATCAGAGTAGACTAATATTAACTTTAACAAAAAAGTAAAATATTGGAGCAGCTAGGTGGCGCAGTGAATAGAGCACCGGCCCTGGAGTCAGGAGGACCTGAGTTCAAATCTAGCCTCAGACACTTGACACAAAACTAGCCATGTGACCTTGGGCAAGTCACTTAACCCCAATTGCCCTACCTTCCCCCCTCCAAAAAAAGGCAAAAAAAAAAAGTAAAATATTAATATGATTAGTGAAGCACCTCTTTGGTTTCTGTTGAATATTTAATCTTCTGTCAAAGATGTTTGGATATATCCAGTCTAAATTCTTCATAGCCTCTTTCATTGGGTAAAACTACCTCAATATATTGTTTTAAAATTTGTTGTAAAAAACATCTTACATGAATCATCATGCATTAGCAGTACAGCTATCACACTGTAAATTCTTGGGACTTAAATACACCACCCATTTCTGTACTATCAACAAGTATTTAAGATACTGATATAACTAAATGTGCTTCAAGGGAATTTTTTTGGGGTTGTTAAATGTTTTATTTAAAATACTTTATTTAAAAACTGAAGACTGAAAATCAATGCAACCAACTAAATTTGCTTAGTAACTTATTTACATTTATATTAATTTAAATGTATATGGTATCATAGCAAGTGAGAATTTCTTTTTAAGGCAACATATATAAAAAAAAGTTCCACAGAATTTTACTTTATGCATTGGAAGAATGAATTGCTCCAATTCCAAAACACTTTATTTAAGGTTGTAATGAAGAGTTATCCAATTAAAATTTACATATTATTCATCTTTTAGGTGATTTTAAAAAACAAACTGTGAGATAACTCAGTATTTTCTGAAAGAAATTATCAAAAGAATGTAAGCAGAAGTCATTACCTGTACATGAGGTAAGTAAGATTTGTACGATGTGTGCCATGGTGACGAGATGGAAAATGTGAAGATCTCCAGTGGTGAGGCTGAATCCTGAAAAGTCTTGACATTGCAAAGCAGGGAACGAGAGTACCAAGCTCACCTGGGAAAGACATATAATATTTTAAGTATCAGAATGTGTTCACCTCACTTTCTTCCTTTATTTTTTTAAATTATAAGTTTGACAGTTATCAACAACCATGAACATTTTCACAGATAAAAGGATAGAAAAAGGGCTATCTATGAAATAGGCACTCTACTGCATACCTCCTGGTTTTTATTTAAAATTTTCCTGCATTTTCTTTAACCAGAGTATTTTCTACATTTCTTTATTCTATAATCTAATAATCATCATCTGATCAGGTGATCTTCCTTATTAGAGAGCACAAACTAGAATTCTCACTCATCCTTGGCCAACAATAATCACCTAAGAACCAAAGGATTTAAGATGAACATTCTGTCCTAAATCATTTACTTTGTCCTACAGCTTCCCTGACACAATGAAAACTGCACATATTATCTCATATATTCTCACAACTACACTGTGAATAAGTAGTCACAGCATTTTAGTCCTAGAGGTTGACTTACAACTAGAACTCAAGTCTCCTTATGCCAACAGCTAGAAGACTTTCAACTAGAACAATCTCTTTCTCAGTACTTTTTTTTTTTTTTAGGATTTCCAAAAGAGACTTCATTTGAACAATCAAACTCTAATATAAAATCTAAAACAGTGACAATTACAAGTGATAATACTTCCCTACCCACCACTCTATCTGCTCCTGCCAAATTAATTATGTGGGTAACCCAGCTTTATAGAAAGGAATATCATGAACACACTTACCAATAAATGAAACATGTCAATGTCTAATATGCATGGAAGATTTCCGTATTTCTCATTAGGCACTAGTGCTGAGCAGTAAAAACAAAAATGAATTAGTATACATTATATAAATTAATTCACAGAATCCACATATAGCAACACCAGGTTTTCATTTAAAACTTAGCAAAATCTATCTAAATCTAGATTTCCACAAAATAAAAATGAATCTAATTTGTAAACAGAATTTAGTTTGTTCAGAAAGGGACATATGCTTAAATATTATTTCAGGGCTTGCTCTACTTAAAAGAAGTGTGCTAAATATGAAAATTTTTTTTACTAAGTAATATGCACATTTATTATTTTTATATTAATTAACAAAAGCATTTAAATATATTAAAACTTACATGCAAAAAGTTTACAAAAATGTTCCTGCACCACAGAAAATGATGCTGCTGTCCAATGTGCAGCTGCAAATCTTGTTAATGACTTGAGACAGTCATCCTGAAAAGTGAAAACTGAAATATAATTATTGAGAAAAACTACCACAGATGAATTATTTCTATTTCTTCAGAGACAACTATTTAAAATGTAGAAGAGAGAATTTTATTCTACTTGGGAAATCACTACAATAAATTCATATTATTTCCCAGCCTTTTGATTTGGCACAAGAAGGTAATATCTCATTTAAAGTTACGTTCATGCCACAATTATCATACAAATGGTTTAGCGGACAATGTCTTGATTGTGACTTTAATGAACAGAATTGAGTCTCTCACACCCTGAAAGACTTCAGTGTTTGAGATAATAAGAGGACTGGAGCATGTCTGTGCACACATCTGAGAAAATATAGACTTCTAGGGGAATTACAGAGCAGTTAGGTGGCACAGTAGATAGAGTGTCAGGCCTAGAGTCAGGAAGATTCATCTTCCTGAGTTCAGAACTGTTCTCAGACACTTCCTAACTGTGTGATCCCGGGCAAGTCATTTAACCTTGTTTGCCTCAGTTTCCTCATCTGTCAAATGAGTTGAAGAAGGAAATGGTAAACCTCTCCAGTATCTTTGCCAAGAAAATCCCAAATGGGATCACTAAGTAGGACATGATTGAAAAGACTGACCAACAAGAACTGCAGAACAATAGACTACACTTAGGAAGGACTCCTTAAAGTTTAAAAGACTGAAAAATATCTGTCAAACACTTCACCTAAAGCTGGCTGAGTAAACTAGATGTTCTTTCCATTCAGCGCATCTCTGACTGTTCATTGTTTCCACTTCTCATTTCCAGAAGTAAAAGCACACTGTTACACTCAAAACAACTCATTTAGGTGTAGGTTGCTATCCACCAACTTATTATAAAGGAGTTTAAGAGATACAGGAATGCAACAGGACAGGAACAATATTTTTGATGCCACAATCATTCCTTCAAGTCCCCAAAGGCTAATAGAGAGAGCAGTGAACATTAGCCAGTTGGCAGCTGTGCTGCTATATATGTAAGTGATGTCTATTTTCAGTTTCTGTGATTTATTAACATAAGAACAAGAATTCAAGGGAACTCATTTACTTATTTATGGCTAAAATAAGAACTCAGTCACATCTAGAACTGCCACACAAGAAAAGAAAGAAGTTTCATCCAAGAAGGCTTTACTTCTCCTCATGGGCTCTCCTGTCCTCAGGTTTCATTACCCCTGAAGATCCTCTTACAGCCAGTGTCAAACTCAAGGAGAAAAAGGGCCCCTAATTTATACAGAAAGATTCCTGCAGGCTGCACATTGGCTTAGTTTTAAAATGTAATATTATTTATGATTTCCTATATTTTTTTAAACTTATTTTGTTAAATATTTTCCAAATACATTTTAATCTGATTTGGGCTCCACAGGCCCGACTTCTGCTCTAGAGCAAGGCAGACAGTTAGTTTGTTTTTGGTTTTGTTTCACTTTTTCTTTTTGCTGTGTTCATAGTAGAAACAGCACATGCTGACTGATGAAGGCTATCAAGTCTTTCTTAAAGTTTTTTTTAAATGTATTTTTTTTTGGAGGGGGAAAGGCAAGGCAATTGGGATTAAGTGACTTGCCCAAGGTCACATAGCTAGTAAGTGTGTAAAGTGTCTGAGTTCAAATCCGGACTCGGGTCCTCCTGACTCCAGGGACAGTGTTCTAACTACTGCACCACCTAGTTGCCCCCTAATAAGTCTTCATGAAAAGTAAATTAAATAATTTTAAGTACCATAAGAGAACAGATTTTAATATGAAGGGGATGAACCCAGATATAAGTGGCTATTTCATAATTAAAAAAAAAATTGAACAGTAGCTGAAACTTACCTCATCCACAACTTTCACAGAATCAAGGGCAATGTGAGATCTTACCTGTCGGCAAGGCAAATGACCAAATAATGGTTTTTCTTCATCATTTAATATTCTTTCTGCAGAAAGCAATATAATGGTCAAATTTAGGTGCTAGAATTTTTAAGTCACTTCACAGTAATATATTAATATTGAAGAGCTAAAACTGAAATGGTGTTACTTCTGAACCATAAGTAGTCATAGTCCCCAAGGTGAGATTTTTTTTTTAATGTTCGCTCATAATTTACAATCTGTCAGTCTGGATATTACTACTGAGGTAGTTCCATATCTTTCATTTATATTACTATAAATTCTGATTTACAGTGGGCCTTAAAGAGGTCAACTGCTTACCTATGGTTTGAATAGTATATGCACAGCTACCCCAACACATTATGGGGACACGGGGATCCTCTTCATTGGGATGAACCTTTAGTCCTACTTTGTAAGTGGCTGTTCCAAATGTTGTTAGCATTTCTTTAATACTTTCAGAATATGGGTTCCTGAGATAGACAAGTAGTATGGCGTTAGTTCCAAAACACTGTATGCTCACGCTTTATTAATTTAAAAGCAAGTTTTCTTGGATATTATTCCCTCTATTTGGTTCATGTTCAATATGTAAGTTGTTTTTTTTTTAAGCAATCGGGGTTAAGTAACTTGCTCAAGGTTACACGGCCAGTTATTTCTGGGTGTGGTGCTGGGTATCTGAGCCTGGGATTCGATCTCCAGGTCATCCCGACACTGGAGCCGGTGCTCTTACTCGCTGAGCCACCTGGCCACCCCTAAATATGTAAATTTTTAAGTTTTTTAAACATTAAGTTTTTCACAATGTACTTCACATATGTAAATGTGAATCAGCTATATACATCTTTGTTGTGAGAGGAAAAAAGCAAATGAACCAGAATCATATATAATGTTTAACTTTGAAAACATAGGAGTGAGTATATTGAAAAATTTTGTGGTTTATCAAGTAGGCCTTAATAAAAGTAGACAGTATTAAAAAGTAGATGTCCATCTACTAGGTAATGGTATAGTACCCAAAGGGAATGGGACATTATTGTGTAGTAACAAACAACCAATATAAGAATATAGAGGAACATGGGAGGACATATTTGAAAATGAAAGTCATATAAAAGTAAAAGGTATCAATAAAAATAGTAAGGTACAAAAAAAAAGTGAACTGTATATTTATAATGCATACTTAAGATGATAAGACTTACTTTGGTCGAAAATCAAGCCTAAATCCTTCAGGGAGCTGTAGATCAATCATACTTTCTGAATTTTCAGAAGATATAGTACCTAAAAGAAAAGCCACATATTATATATGTGTGTACACACACACACACAAAACCACTAAAAATGGTCTTTCTGGTTGTCAAAAGGAATGTCAGTTCAATGATTTATATTTACATATAAAATCCCAGAAATTCTATGTAACTTAATTTCTTATAACTGCGGCATCAAACATGGGGTTGCCTTGCTTCTTAAACCCCTCTTCAGAATAAATATGAAATGCCAGCTGACAGAGTCACAATTTGCTGATTGACTGGCCCCAAGGACTCTTGAAGCTGTGAGGAATAGACATCATGATGTTGGAAGGCATAACTGGGATTCCAAAAGGATCACAACAGGCTGGAATAATGGCTTAAATGGAATAAAATAAGGTTTAATTTAAGGGATAGATACATTTAAGGGATAAATGTAAGATGCTCCCAAAAATCAACTATACAAGTAAATGATAGAGAAGATGTAAAAGACACCTCAGAGAAGTACAAGATCAGTGAGTTGATCATATGACGTGGCAGTTAAACTAAGATATTCATACATTCTCCTTAGGCTGCATCAATGTGCGGTGTGTTTGTGTGTATCCAGAATACGGTCTGACACACAAGAACCCCATTTCACTCCTGGCTAGACAACATCTCAAGCACTGAGTCCAGCTCTAATAGTCACATTTCAGCGGGATACTGATCAGGTGGCACAGGTCTACAGGAAGACCATCAGGATGACGATGAGGACCTGAATTAGAACCGCCCAAGTTGAGGCTAAAGTAAGTGGGAATGTATGCCCTGAGGAAGAGAACAATGGGAAGGGCAAGTCACTGTCTTCAATTACTAGAAGAGCTTCCACGTGTAAAGACTGTTTTGGGCTCAGAGGGCAGAACTAGGTTCAATGGTAGAAGGCACAATGAAAAGAACGCTGAATTTGCAGACAGAGGATTTAGGTCTGAATCTTGGCTATTTCACTTAAATCCTAAGGTACAAAGAGACAGATTTCAGCAGGACATAAAGAAAGCCTCCTAACAATTAAATGTTAAAAAATGGAATGGTTGTCTCAGGAGGTGGTTGTCATCACTGTCACCATACATCTTTTTTGAGATAAACTTGACTTTTTGATGGGAAGACATAAGGAGGGAAACTAAGAGAGGTCAGACTAAGCTGCTTTGCTTCCTTAAACACTGATTCAATTTTTCCCATATTTCTTGATGATGAAATAGTGCCAATAATAATACGGGTGTGTTAATAATAACTAACTTTATATAGCACTTTAAAAAATTTACACAGTGCTTTACAATATCATCTCATTTCAAAACAATCCTGTGAGTAGGTACAATAAGCATTATCATTTCCATTATACAAATGAGATTAAGAAAGAGGGACTTTCCATTATCACACAGATAGTAAGTGTCTACTAGGATCTGAATCCAGGCCTTCCTAACTCAAGGGTTCAGTGTTTTGTACATCATGATGACTCCTCTCTAATATGTATTATTTCTCGAAGACAAAAAATTAAATTTTATATCATTTATTCCCAGTTGCTCTGAAAAAAGAGTGACTTAATATCTTTGCTATAAGCTTCACATGTTTTGAATGAATAAGGAACTAGATAGCAAAGCTGACAGTTTTAAGTCAAAAAGTGACAAGGAAGATTTTCTAATTAAAACAATAACTCAGACAGTCCCTATGGAAGTACCCTTGAGGAGAAAATGAAACCAGAACTTACTAAGTGTACTTTCTTCTTTCTGAAGAAGCTGTAGTGCTTTTATCTGCTGAGATACTGTTCTAATCCACTGAACAAGATTTGGTTGGTCGGAAATATCTAGTCTGTCACAAACGATAAGCAGTATTAAAAAACAGGCAAGAGTAAGATACTAAACATAGTAGTTCTTCAAATAATCACATATACACTTCAATACTTTCAGCTAATTACAAGGAAAAAAATAACATTTGAGTTAGTAAATGAAAAAAATCATATACAAATGGTTTCAAAACAAAAACAACTATTTATCAGTCTACTATTAATAAAAATAATTCAGTATATGTTTGTCTTCATGTTTTTCAAGAGTGAAATTCTAAACTTTAAAGCATTAGCTACTCCTAAGCTCTCTCTGTCTATATGTATGTATGTATATACCCACATATATATGTACATATGCATATAAAATAAAAAACCCAAGACCTCTATATCTGAATTATGAATAACTCAAAAGAATTTTTTTGCAGATTAAAGTAAAATACTAGAGATTTATTTATTAACAATGAGGTATAGTAAATTAAACCCTGATACTATAAGAAACAATTGATCACTGTTTCCTCACAATAGGTCACTTTTCAACATATAGTTATCAATGACAGACCATACATCATCCCTTTCCTTCAAAATAAAATCTGTAATGAGAGAAAAAGAATCAAATATTCAACCACATAAAAGTGTAACTTAGATAACATAGCTTGAATTATGGGTTCTACTACAGAATAACAAGTTTCTAACGTAGTTCTCTGAAACTTTTAATCTTTGTTTTTGATATCCTTCATCCAAAAACCAGACTCATCTTAACATCATATTACCTTCCAATATTTAAAAAGTCACACCTTGAAATTAGACTTAAGGCAAAAAAGCCTAATTCCTTTTCTTATTCAACTCCTTAAAAATCTCAGTATTACAGTTATGTGAAGAGTGGATTTGATTTTAAATTCTTTTAAATAACTCAAACAGTAAGACATGAAGTACAGATTATTCTTAAAAAAAAACTATTTAAAATGCTATATCATTAATATAACTTATCATTAATATAACTTGAGTATATATGATGTTCTGGGTATAGTTCTACATTCTTGATTTTCCAGTCCATTTATAACCTTGTCATGGCACATCCACAAACCTTGCATAATAGGGGGCTGAACACATTTGTCTTATAAGAAGCTGACCTAACCAACAAACTGGTAGTAGGAAGAAAAAGGAGCAAAAAAAACCCCAAAATTAATAGGTCCCTCATCTTCCAATTGATAAATGGTTAAAGGATATGAACAGGCAGTTTTCAGAGGAAGAAATTAAAGCTATCTACAGTCATATGAAGATTACTCTAGGGGAGGCTAAGTGGCACAGTGAATAGACCACTGGCCCTGGAGTCAGGAGGTCCTGAGTTCAAATCTGACTCAGACACTTAACACACAAAAAAACTAGCCGTGTGACCTTGGGCAAGTCACTTAACCCCAACTGCCTTCCAAAAAGCAAAGCAAAGAAAAGAAAAATGCTCTAAATAACTACTGATTAGAAAGATGCAAATCAAAACAACTCTGAGGTACCACATCACACCTATCAGAACGGCTAACATGGCAAAACAGGAAAATGACAAATGTTGGAGAGGATATGGGAAAGTTTGAACACTAATTCATTGCTGGTGGAGCTGTGAACTGATCCAACCATTCTGGAGAGCAATATGGAACTATGCTCAAAGGACTATAAAAATGTGCATACCCTTTGACCCAACAATACCACTTCTAGGGCTGTATCCCAAGAGATCATAAAAATGGGAAAAAGACCCACATGTACAAAAATATTTCTAGCAGCTCTTTTCGTGGTGGCCAAGAATTGGAAATTGGGAGGATGCTCATCAATTGGGGAATGAACAAACAAGTTGTGGTATATGTATGTAATGGAATACTACTGTGCTATAAGAAATGATGAACAGGAAGACTTCAGAGAAACCTGGAAAAACTTGTATGAACTGATGCTGAATGAGGGGAGCAGAACCAGGAGAACACAGTCCCAGCCACAGTGTGTAAGAAATGATTTTGATAAACTCAGCCCTTCTCAGAAATGCAAGGACCTAAAACAATTCCAAAGGACACATGATGGAAGATGCCAGCCACATCCACAGAAAGAACTATGGAGTCGGAATGCAGAATGAAGCAGATTATTTTCTTTTCCTTTGGAGGGTGGAAGGCAAGGCAGTTGGGGTTAAGCGACTTGCCCACGGTCACACAGCTAGTAAGTATATCAAGGGTCTGAGGTTGGATTTGAACTCAGGTCCTCCTGACTCCAGGGCCGGTGCTCTATGTGTTTTTTTTCTTTCTCATGGTTTTTCCCATTCATTACAGTTCTTCTATGCATCCTTACTAATGTAAAAATGTGTTTAATAGGAATGTATGTGTGGAGCCCACATCAGATTGCAAGCCATCTTGGGGAGGGAGGGGAAGAAAATGTAAAACTTATGGAAATGAATGTTGAAAACTAAAAATAAATAGTTTAGTAAATTGGGGGAAAAAATTAAAAAAAAAATTTAATAGGTCCCTAAACTCTAAGGAGTTTTTAGGAAGCAGAGGAAGGAAGAAAGTTGAGTCTGACAGAGTATGAGAGCAAAAGAGCAAAAAGAGGTATGATAAACTAGAATACCTGTTAGATATACTTCTTGGAGGCAGAAGCAGAGGAATAACAGTATTGCTTAAACATTCACAAAGGGGACAAAGGAATTCTCCATTTTCTACATCATAGCTTGTGTGCACACGTAATCTCTGCTGTCTTCTTTGTTCCTTTGCTTGTACAGCATCAAAATACCTTTAAAGAAGGAGTTTTAAATATTAACAAAACTGTTAGGTCCTTCAATGAAAGTCATACTTTTAAATATTATTCTTTATGTATATAATTTCCACAAAAGATCCAGCTCTGGCACCAACTAGCCATGTAACCTTGGGCAAGTCAAATATTTCTGGGCCTTACTCTCATCTGTAAAAGAAAGGTGATAAGCTAAATAATAACATTGATCCTAGCTCTTCTATTCTATGAGCCACAAGTAACAATTCAGAACAGAGATGAAACTCTGAGAATCACAGGTTTTACTCCATTGCTCAACACTTGGCAGCAGGAAACTGTATTATTAAGAAACTCCTTATTTGCTAGAACCCTGTGAAATTTTTAATATGTTTATCAAAGTAAACACATAATGCTATTTTTTACAAAGAGGTATCCTGGTTTCTCATGCAATGATTTCCCCAAGTTTTATCCCCAGCACGGGTATGCCACTCTTTGGCGCGTGAATAGTGAGTTGTATTTCTTATAGAGGTGGATTTTTATTCATCTGTATGAAATGTTCTTCATAGTATCCCAAAATATGTCTACGACAATGGGCACGTTCTCTACCCTAGACTTAATCACTTCCCCCTCTTTACGTAAACGCTCTCTGCAATAAAATATTTCTATGTTCACAATGGTCAAGTAATCCCAGATTATATGTACTTGGAGGGAAGGATATAAATAGTGGCACAAGTAGTAAAGATGATCCAGGGCTATATAATTCTTGCCTTATTTCCCAAGAACTCCAGTTGGCTTGGGGAAACTCAAAAGAATCGTATGGCTGGCTTAAGCCCTACTCTATACAAAGTGGCATGGCTAAGGTGGTGACAGCACTAGGATAGGGTCCTTTTGAGCAGTAGTGAAATAAGCATCTAATACTACTTCCTTAGGAGCCAAGCTCATTTAATTTGGACCTAAAGACAGAAAAGATACTATTCCCCAATTATAGTATTTAATATTTATCACTATGCAGCATCTTCCTTAGAAGGGAATAAAGGGTTATATTTACTTGCAATGCTACATTATTTATAGGTATGTATCTATACAATCACATGAATGTTTATAAATAATTTCTTTTATTATCAATAAATGGGTACATCAACTTTATAATTTGTCTAATAAGGTATTTTGTCTTTGCAATTTTGGAGTTCTTTTTTCTGGTAATGAACTTCCTTGCTTAAAAGTTCAATTTTGAGAACGGAAATAATCTTTACATTTACTAATTTACTGATCAGCAATTACCTTTGCCAACAATGGGCATGCATTATGTGCCCACAGCTACCAGTGTGTGTTCCACAGGACAAGTCAGGATGCATGAATAATGGATCATATTTTTCTAGACAAAAAGAAGAAAAAGCATTTATTCTTCATATGAAAAAATGTGCTCCCCAAAGTTCTATTTCAATTCTCTATCACAGCTTAAAAATGACCCTAGCTTCTCAAAGGCTAAATCAACCAACAAGTATTTATTAAACACCTACTATAAACTACTACTTCCCTGGTGATAGACAAAAAAGTAATAATCTCTTGCCTCAAACAGTTTGGCTTACATTCTAAGGAGTGGGGGGACAACATGCACATAAATATACAAATACAAAATACATATACTATAATGCAGGGTAATTTTGAGCAAAAGGCACTGACATCTGGAGGGGAAGGAGAATCAGGTAAGGCTTCATGCAGAACGTGGTGCCTGAGCTGAGCTTTGAAGGAAAGTAGGGACTGTAAGTGACAGATTCATACAGCAAGAAGGGAAAGATTCACAGGGCAAGACAGTACATTTAAGAAACGGGGAACAGCATACAGAAGACTGAATATCACATGTGAGAAATAACAAGGCAGTTTGGCTGGACTGTATAGTACATGATGGCAAATAATATATATTAAGACTAGAAAGGTAGAGTGGCTCCAGCTTGTGAAGGAATTTACATGCCCAATAGAGGAGTCTGTATTTGATCCTAAAGGCAATAGGGAGCCACTAGATGCAGGCGTGGGGAATCTGCTGCCTTGAGGCTACATGTGGCCTTCTAGGTCCTTGGGTGCAGCCTTCTGGCTGAGTCCAAGTTTTACTGAACAAATCCCTTTTTTTAAGGAGATTTGTTCTGTGAAGTCTGGATTCAGTCAAAGGGATGTACTTGAGGGCCTGGAAGCTACAAGTTCCCTACCCCTGCCTAGAGTTTACTGAGCAGGGTAGTGATATGGTTAGACTTGTGCTTTAGGAATATCAATCTGATAGCTGTGTGGTCAATGAGGTGGAACAGAGAGAGACTTGAAGGCAAAGAGACCAATTAGAAGGCTACTGTGATAGTTAAGGGCAAAAGTAACAAGGACCTGGACTAGAGTGATGGCTGTTGAGAACAAAGAGAACAGAACTGATAGATGTCGGGGAGGGAGAATGAGGACCTGGAACTTGATTAGATATGTGGAATAAAGGAGAGTGAGGAGCCAAGGATGATTCCAGGGTCATAAACCAGACTGACTGAAGGGATAGTTTATTTTTGATAGAAATAGGGATGTTTGGAAGAGGGGTGGAGGGGATAGACAATGAGTTCTGTATTGGAGTTTGAGATGCCTATAGAACATCCATTCAAAATGTCCAAGAGGCAGTAGTTGATGCAAGAGAGGCTAGGGCTTGATATGAATCTGGGAGTCAACTGCATAGAGATCATTAAATCCAGGAAAGCTTATGAGAGTGTAGTAACCAAAGAGAGCATAGAAGCAGAAGATAAGATGTAGTAGGTCAGAGCCTTAGGGTACACTCTTAGGGGGTACAATACGAATGGTGATCCATCAAAGGAGTAGTCAAGATAGGTAGGAAGAAAATCAAAGGAGGGCAGTATCATAAAATCCCACCAAGTCATAAATGTGTAGGAAGCCACATGCTACAGAAAGTTCAAGTAGGAGGAGAATGGACAAAAGACCACTGGTAACTTTTGGAGAAAATCAATCAATGCCAGATATGTACCAAATGCAGGAGATACAAAGAAAAAGCAAAAATTCTCACCTCTCAAGAAGCTTAAATTCTTTTTTTCTTTTTAAAAAAAATTTTTGGAGGGGGGAAGGCAAGGCAGTTGGGGTTAAGTGACTTGTCCAAGGTCACACAGCTAATAAGTATCAAGAGTCTGAGGCCTGAGTTGAACTCAGGTCCTCCTGACTCCATGACCTATTCACTATGCCAGCTAGCTGCCCTGAAAAGCTTACATTCTAACAGAAGAGACAAATATACAAAAGTTAGGACATAGAACATACAAACAGAGTAGATGGGAAGTCTCTTGCAGGACATGGAATTCTAAGAGGCAGAGGTTAGGAGGCAGCACATTTTAGACACAAAGAAAAGCTAATACACATATGCAGAGAAGGAAGATGAATTATCATGTGTGAAGAAAAGGCAGGCAGTAGGCAGGTATTACTAAACTATAGTGTGTATGGAAGGGCAACAAGAATATACTGCTTCTTCTAGGATTTGGAGGAGAGATAGCTTGAGAGCAGGTAGAGTTAAATGAAGCTTTTAAAAAAAATTGAAGTTGGAAGAGATACTGCTTGGGTATGCTTGTAGACAGCAGGCAATTGGTGAGTTGAAAAGGAGTACAACTGTTGGTGGAGCTATGAAATGGTCTAACCATTCTGAAAGTAATTTGAACTATGCCCAAAAGGCTATTAATCTGTGTATGAACCAGCAATAATGATGCTAGGGCTATTCCCTATGGAAATCAAAGAAAGAAAAAAGGCTCCATATGTACCAAAATATTTATAGCAACTCTTTTTGTGGTGGCAAAGAACTGGAAACTGAGGGGATGCTCATCAATTGAGGAATGACTGAACAAGTTGTGGTACATAAATGTGAGGACATACTATTATGCTGTAAGAAATGATGAAGAGGAGGGTTTCAGAAAAATCTGGGAACTAATGATAATGAATTAATGCAAAGTGAAGTAAGCAGAACCAGGAGAACAATCTACACAGGAATGCTGCAAAGATAATCAACTTTGAAAGACTTAGTAACTCTGATAAACACAATGAACTATCACAATTCCATAGGAGTCATGATGAAATATGCTATCCACCCTCCAGGTAAGAGAACTAAAGGGCTCAGAGTTAATACAGAAATTTGTTTTTGTGACTATACATATTTATAATAGGCTTTATTTTTCTTGCCTTCTTCTTGGGTAGGGGAGATGGAAGGGGAAGGGAGAAAAAAAACTCTTGTGTTCAAAAAGAGAAAGGAGTACACGTTCGGGTAGGCAGGTCCTCTGAGATTGTTAAGAACTAGAGTATGGCCTCAGGGATAGAGTATCATTGAAGACTGGCCTAGCTTAGTTCACAGAGTCTCATCATCACAAAGTTGGTCAACAGTTGAGGAGCTTATTCTTATCATAGTAACTAATGAAACCTTCTATAAGGGTTGGAGGGAATACCTCTACCAATGAAATCACATATTGTTGGGAGTAATGAAGTGCATAGCTTCAAGCTGTAAAAATTAATAAGTACTGGCTTATTAATAAGTATTAAGAAATGAATTATTTTACCAAACTATTTACAAAGCAGAACTTCAATAAAAAAATTTTATAGGGCTGATCAAATCAATAAAGTATCCCTGAATTATCACCTAAAATTAGTACTTGGTATTTAAATAGTTATTTATCAAACTTGTTAGCAAATCCAAAAGTATGGCACATTGAAAGAAATGCCTATGTCCATGCCCTTTGTCAGGTTTCTTTGTAGAGGGTGGAACATTAAATATATAAATAACATCAGATTCCCCTAATTCACTGATAGATTTCACTATTTTTTTCTTCTTTTCTTCTTAGGAAAAATAACAAAATCCAGCAACTATTTGTTGGCTCTCTGGGAGGGGGTAGGAGGAAGGATACTGGAGAAATACAGGCAATGTAAAAAAAAAAAATATATATATATATATATATATATAAATAAAAATAGAAAAATTAGAAATTTATAAATATTGTAAAATGAAAAAGGTTAATAAGCAACAAGGCAAAACAACATATCAATTACTGAATTGGAATAAGATTACGGCTATGCCAGAAGTGGCATACCTGGATCCTGAATAAATTGATTTCTGTTTCTTGACAACACAGTTGAGCGCTGAACAAATGCCGCCAGCACCATAGCCCTGTTGTCAGCCTTAACCTCCTGCTCCTCTTGACACAAAATGCAAGTGACGATCTGCCTCTGTTCAGCAACTTGCGTTTGTTCTGGGCCCAAGGCTATGAGGGGGGTGTCTGAAATCATAGGACTAAATAAAAAGAAAATTGTAAATACATGGTTAATTACGTTGTAACGAATGATCCTAAGACATTCTGGTAATTACAGTATATTACTCAATGGAACTACAGTTATGTTACTTGGCATTTAAGTAAATGAATGTACCTATTCACAAACTACTTGCTAACAAATCAAAATTTCAAAGATTTACTCAATTCAGCAAGAGGAAAACATTAAAAAAAACCTCTTCTATCAAAATGAATCAATGTGTATATAACTTCAGATTCAAAGTATGCTTAAATCTTACAAGACTGAAAAATTAATATGAAACTTGAATCTTCTTCATGAGAATTTTATCAACTATTATTTACCCTAAATAATTGCTTGAATCCATTTCCCGTCTACATCCTGCATATTTCTTTACTGTCCTTTAGTCCTTCTAGACTGCCATGTTCCTTCTGTAAGACTGCTTCCTGCTGTCAGAAAATTAAAGGTCCATTGTTTCTTTAAACCAGAGGTTCCCAAACTTATTTGGCCTACTGCCTCCTTTTAAAAAAAAATAAACAAAAAAAACTACTCAGTGCCCCTACTTTCTTTAACCCTTTAATGGTTTAAAAAAAATGGCATCATTCAAAAATATATATGAAATATATATATTTTTTAAATGACACATCTTAAATTTAATAATTTATTGCAAATTTGTGGTGTTTTTTTCCCTGAACCAAAATTCTGGTGATGCAATATTGTGTCATGTAACTATAGTATTGTATTGTAAACATATACATGCATATGTTCCTGCTGACACATGCTGGACTGCCCAACAATGTACTACATGCTCCCTGCCAACATTTGCTTGTTAAAACCTGTTGGTGGACTTGATTACTGATGGACATAACTTGCATTCTGTGTGTTTATTTGGAAAATAATGTAATCACTATGATTAATATGTAACTCTGTCATACGACAGATGAAATATATAGTTTTTCAAAACTTTCTTCTCTTCTTTCCTTATGCTTCTGCCATCCCCTAATTTTTATTCAACACCCCCCTCCCCCATGGACCCAAGGTTACTACTGTCCCCTGAATCATTCCAGTACCCCCAGGGGTTGGTACTGCCCATTTTGGAAACCTATGTTTTAAACCATCAAATACTGTAAATTTCTGCCTTGGCAAAAAAAAAAAAAAAAAAAAAGGAAACATAATGTTATTTTAATTACAGGACACCCTGAGCTATTCAACAATCTATTTCATCTATACTTTACACTATTTATGTTAACTTAATAATATATCTTAAAACTCTGTCACCATTTGATCCCCACTAGCAAAACTTTATTAAAGTCCTGAAGGGACTTTGGATAAAAATAGGAACCTTTTTTTTTTGCATAAAAACTGATGTTAGGGAGTGGAATACAATTTAAGTCTCAAGAAACTCCTTCTAAAATACTTTTCATTTATAACAAATTCCTAGATAGGAATATGGACAGGGCATTTCATAAAATCTGAACTAAGGATGTTTAGATCAAGATGTTAAATACTTTGGATTGAGAGCAATGGGCAGGAGAAAAGAATTTATACAAAAATCTATTTTTAAAAACTAATCAAATCTACATTTTTAAAATGCCCAGTTAAAACATTAAGGTGAAATATTTGAATTATCTTAGTCTAGAAATGAGAGGGCATAGTTGAGAGAGAGCCAGATATGAAGTCAAGAAGCTCTGAATTCAGGCCTTGTCTTTGATACATATGAATTCCGTATGTACGGCCAGGTACAAGTAGTTCAACTCTATAATACATGTTATAGATGAGCTGCTCATCAATCCATCTCCTAAAAAGGCTAGAAATATTTCTTTACCTGTTATCAAGAACAGTGGATGTAGAAGCATCTAATTCTAATGTTTGCTGAAAGAGTTCTTTGTTTTCATCTATGAAGTGTCTTTGCATTTCAGACATTTGAGCCATGATCTTTTCTCTCCGAAGCCTAGCTATTTCAGCTTTTCTCTTCCTCTCAGCTTTGTCTTTGTCCTTTGAGTTCTGAAATGAAATTCAATTAGGCATTTTGGAAGCTTAACAATTAGATTTAAATTCTGTACTACAGCTATATATCTTCCTTGTCTGGGCAAAGGTTAGAGAGATCTCCACCATTAAGCCTAAAGTATAAGACAGTAAAAGCCAAAGAAAGAATGAAATTAAGTACAAATCAATACTTTTAAAATAACATATGGCAGTTAATTTCTTGACATTCAAAAGGGTAGTTGGTTATCAGTAATATAAGATGAAATTAGAAATTTCCTTTGTTTAAGAGTTACTATGTCAACGTATTACTTATGCCTATACTATCAAAAATCATAGTTTACCTCTTCCATTATTGTTCCTTCTGCCTCAGCCACTGGACTGGTGGAAGAACTCTCTCTTATCTTTTTAATGGAATTAAAAGTCTATTTAAAAAAAGAGAAAAAAAAATAGATATGAAATCACTTTCCCAAAGAGACACAAAGAATTCATCCTGGCAGTGTGACTCAAACCTATGGTTTTTCATATCCAAGTCCAGCATGCTTTCAATATACCACATTTCTTTTCCCTAATCCTTTTGTCAAAATATTTTGTATTTGTAACCCTAATGTTTTGCATATTGTTTCACACATATTAAATGCTGAATTTAATTTAATTTTTCATCATTCATAATTAAATTTTTCATTCATTCATCCATAAACAGTCAATAATTCATGCTACCCATGAAAAGTGCTAACAATAATGTAGGAAATTTTACCTTCAATATCCATCTAATCATGTCCTTGTGAACTTCCAAATAGGGGGCATTTTGTAGTGTTTCTAGCATAGCTAGTATGCTTGGAGAATTGGTGGGTGCTTCTCCAGGTTCTAAGAAAAATAAGCAAAAGAGAAGAGGAAAGTTGATAAATGCTGTTTATAACTACATCTTTTATGCCTGGCATTACTAATGCTGTTAATAGTAGTAACAACAATATAATAAGGGAGATGTGACTTCAATGATGTGGGTACTCTCCTTCAATGGCAGAAATCACAATTTATCCATACCTTCTCATTTCATGCAACTTTTGTTTACAGGTCTTTCTGTAACTCTACCACGGTGAGTCTACTCACCGTACTAGTGTAGGCCTTCCTACTTTAAGGGTACTGAAGGAGCACATGGGCTATCCCTCCTTATCTGAGTAGCCTACCTCCTTTTTTGAGCATACATTTCTCTGACATCTTTTATACAGATCCTACTGTGTCACCTTCATTGGTAATATGCTATCACCTATTACATTAACAATATATCTTTCCATGGTCCTGTGCGTGACCCGCAATTTTAAGTCTTCAGGAAAGATATTCTATGTCTTGTAGTTATAAAAGATCAACGGAAGAACACTATCATGTCAGAAAAGATGGATTCTTCTTTTCAGGGAGCAATTTGAGGTTATAAAAAGCACTGCATGTAATGTAATCAAGTCCATTTTTCTCTTCCTAGTCAATTCTGGGACAAGTTCAATGTTCAACTACACAGTTTTTCTGAAGAAAACATATTTAGTCCTATGGAAAGCACATTCAACTGCAAACTACAGTATGGACAATAGGCATTCTCCATCTATTTGGTTTTTCCTGGGTGAAAAATTAGGCTAAAATCTTTGGAATGGCTCTGGAATTCATTCAAAAGGCTCTACTTTTACTGTTGAAGGCTTACTATGCACCATATACTATGTTAAATACTAGGGTACAAAAAGGGACAAAGAGTTTCTCCTCTTTTTCTTTTTTAAGCAATTGGGGTTAAGTAACTTGCTAAAGCTTACATGGCCAGTTATTTTTTGTGTGGGTGTTAAGTATCTGAGGCCGGAACCGAACCCAGGCCTCCCAACTCTGGGGCCAGCGCTCTTACTCACCACGCCACCTGGCCGCCCCTAGAGTTCTCCTCTTAAGGATTTTATATTCTAATGGAGAAGACCATAGTCTTCGTCATTAGAAGATATGTACATAAATAGGTACATACAGATATAAGGAGAGTAGATGAAAAGATGGGATGCAGTGAGAAGGACATCCTGTAGAAAATAGCAGTTGAGCTGAATCTTAAGGTAAGACAGGAATGCTAAGGGTAAAGGTGAGGAAGGAGAGAATTCAAAGTATGGGGAACAGTCAATGAAAAGGCACAAAGATGGAAGGTGGAGTGTCCAGTGTGAGGAATGGCAAATACACCACTGTGGTTGGACCAGAAGTGGAAGAAAGATATCAGATGATAGCTTGCTGGAACAGTAGGATCTAATGAGGACTTTTAGAGGATAGAGGAGACTTAGGTACATTTATTGGCATTATGAAAGGAATCAGTGGATAAGGAGAGATTGAAGACAAGAGAATGGAGATGACAGAAGGGGCAATTTGATAGAAGAGATAAGATCAAAGGTGCATGCCTTGGCAGAGAGATTAGAATGAAGAAAAAAACAGTGGGAGATGATGTCAGAGGGATGTGAAATAAGCAGAAAGTGAGGAGAAACAGCAGCAAATTGTCTCCATTTTGGGAGTAAATTATGAGGCAATGATACTATTTGAAGAGGTGGCAGAAAGAGGAAGTGCTGTGGGAAGCTTGAGGAGAGAAGCTGTTTGGAAAAGTACTATGGGACATTGAATAGAAAGTTGATTAGGAAAGAAGAGAAGGATTATCTTGCTGTAGTGAGGGACCAGGTGATATAAGATCATATAAATTTTTACTGAGTATAGTCTTGTTTTGTGACTTTTTCCAGTTCAGGAACATGTGAGTGACTAAAGAGAAAGCAGATAATAAGAGTAATCCAAGGTTGGAAGTTTGTTGAGAAAGTATAATGGCTAGCAAAGGAGTACTTAGAGCCTTGTTTCAGTTCAAATGTCTTTGAGCTTTGCCCCTGATTATATCAAGTCTTTGTTAAGAAACAGAACCTGTGAAGCCCACAGTGGGAGGGACTTGCCAAAGACAGGAACAGGAAGGACACAAGAGGTGGGCAGAACAGGGAGGAGCTAATGACAAATAAAAAGCTTGAGCATAGCTGGGACTGAGCAGAACTAAGAATGCCTGTAGTGTCCAGCAATCTGTCTGTTCTGTCTGTGTTGATTTGTATTTGTATACTTTGTCAGACAGAAGCCTTCTGTTGTTTGTGTTACTTTGTCAGATGGAAGGACTCTATCTGTTGTGTTACTTTGTCAGATAGGAGCATTATATCTGTTCACTTGTGTTGATTTCACAGGCAGAAAGTGAAATGAGATGATAGTGCCAACAATGTGTGTGAATGTTGTAATTCTGCTAAACTTGATGTGTATAGCTATTGCTGTGGCTCTGTTAAGTTTTTTCTTCCCAGGAACAGAGACATTGAGGGGTTTAAAGTGGATTGGAACAGGAGCTGGGAGCTGCCTCTCTGTGAGTCCAGGTGACAGTTGGATTAATTCTGACAAGACCTGGGAGCATGGAAGAGGAACCATGGAATTTGGGAGTCAGCTTCAAGTCAAGATGAAAGGACATTTCCTTGGATACTTAGTGCTAACTGACAAGATCATGATTTAATGTGACTTAGAGGTGGGAGAATTTGTACTTTGTATCTTGAACTCCTTAAGGATGATTGAGTTAAGGATTGGAAGCTAGTCTCCAATCAAGAAAGAAGACTTTCTGACTGAGAGATTATGCCAAAGTGACCTAGGGGTGGGAGACCTTTGTACTTTGTATCCTGAATGATATCTTTTGTGGCCATTTTAGTGATAAGTTATTATGTTATATCATTGTGAATGCTGTACTTTGGTTTCTGTGAATGTTTTACTTTAGTTTACTGCTGAATAAATAGAAGGTTCACTATACTATGTGATCAGAACCTTAAAGCTACTCACAGCAGCAGTCCTTTGGAAAGCTGCTTGTGCCTGGCTTTATAGAAAGGTTATATGAAAAGGGGGCAAGGGATTTTAGAGTAGAGCATAATGCAGAACTGAACTGGTTTACTATGTGGTTAATATTGGGAAGGAAGGAATTCCTTAGTACAGCCAGTGTAGGGATCATAATCTGTCAAAATACTAAAGGATGGTAGAATTGAAGGTCATGATTAGGGTGAAGAAAGGATTAAGGAAAGAGGGACAGAATGAAGAAATATTATGATCAGATAAGGGAATTTTAGAATTTATGAAAATATAAGTAGAATAATTGTGAATGATGGCAAGATCAAGACCATCTCTGTGTGTACCTGAATTAGAAACAGAGGATTCATGGGAGTTAAGGGGACTGAAGAAATGTGAAGTTAAGAGTATTTGAGGGAATTTCAACATATATCATGAAGTACCCTAGTAGGAATGCAGGAGTTTCAATCAATAAAATGTCATCTGAAAACAAGAAGATCTATTTGGACTCTATATTGGACATACTCCATGATGGTGACAATTTTGCTCAGCACGTTTTTGTTGTATGCCTCATTTGATATTTATAATCTAAAGGTAAAATTAAATCATATCTGTTGATGCATCTTTTGATCAACAATCAAACATTTATGAAGTGCCCCCTCTGTGCCAGGCACTATGCTAAGCACTGAGGATACAAAAAGAGGCAAAAGACAATCTCTGCCCTTAAAGAGTTTACAACTGAATGGAAGAGACAAAATGCAATAAAATATATACAAGCAAGCTATATAAAAGACAGACAGGAAATAATTAAACAAGGGAAGACACTAGAATTATAAAGGGTTAAGGAAAAGCTTCCAGGAAAAGATGGGATTTTGGTTGAGATTTAAAGGAAGCCAAGGAGGTCAGTAGATAAAATGGAGGAGGGAGAGGATTCCAGGGACGGGGGACCAACAGACTGGTTCAAAGAGTATGTGTTGAGGAGTAAAGTGTAAGAAGACTGGAAAGGAAGGAAGGTACTACTAGGTGATGATGGATTTTGAATGCCAAACAAAGCATTTTGTATTTGATCCTGAAGTTAATAGGGAGCCACTGGAGTTTTACTAAATGGGTATAGGGATCTGTGGTAGATGAGAGGTTTGGCATGATTAGACCTATACTTCAGGAAAATCACTTTAGTGGCTGAATACAAGATAGACCCGAGTGGGGAGAGACTTGAGGAAGACAGACCCACTAACAGGCTATTACAATAGTCTAGGCATGAGCATGAGATGATGAGGTTGGTGGTAGTCTAAGAGGAGAGAAGGAAGTGTGCTAGAGAGATGTGGCAAAGATGAAACTGAAAGGCCTTGGCAACAGAATGTGGGGGGTGAGAGATAGTGAGGAGTATAGGGTGACTCCTAGACTGTGCGCCTGAAAGACTAGGAGGGTGTTGCCCTCTACAGTAAGGAAGGTGGAGGAGGGAGGAGGGAGGCCTTAGGGGGACAGACGACGAGTTGTTTCAGACATTCTGAATATAAGATGTCTATTAGACATTTAGTTAGAGATGTCTGAAAGGCAGTCAGAGATGTGAGAATGGAGGTTAGCAGAGAGTTGGGAATTTAATAAGTTTTTTTACATGTCTTTTGCTTTACCAATCTGAACACTAGGTTACCAAATTCCATTATTTCTGATTTTCCCTTGTCTTATATGCTTATTGATCTATCCCTATTTTTCAACTAATACCAGATGGCTTTGATGTCTAGTGCTTTATAATACAGTTTGAGGTTTAGAAATGCTATTCTCCCTATGTCCTTAGCTCTTTTCCTTTTTTCTCTTGATATATACTAGACCTCTTATTTTTACAAATTATTATTTTTTAAAATTTTAACAAGTTTCTACAAAGTATGGTTTACCAAGTCAATTGCTTTTTTATATTCAACAAACAATGGGATCTTCTGTTCTCTGTACCTTTCAGTCAATTATGTGACTCTAAGATGTTGTTTCCTATAGAACATCATTTGTGAAAGTGCGTCTATTCCCTTCACATACCCTCCTTCAGGATGACTGTTTTGAATGTGTAGATTAGTCTTATAAAGATTTTCTAGAGAAGGGGAAGTGGATATATAGGTAGGTAATTTTTGATGTTTTCATGACCTCCTACTACCTCTCTCCATAGAATATCACATATGAATTTATATCTAAATTGGTATTACCTTCGGCTGTCATTATACTGCCACTTGACAATGAGATTAAATATTTGTTGGTGAGGCAATTAGTAGGGCTTTTTGCTCCTTACAAATGGATACCATTTCCACAGAAAGAATGAACATTTGCTATCATTCAGGGCACTTATTTAGCTTCCTAGATCCCCATGGTGGAGGGGATAGAATTGTTTTGTCTCCACAGGGCAGACCCAAGAGCAATAATTGAAAATTGCAAAGGGGACAATTTAGTCTTGATGTGAGGGAAAACTTACTAACTGTTCCTAGCTGTCCAAAAGTGGAATGAGCTGCCTTAGGAGGTGATGGATGCCTTTCTTAGAGGTCTTCAAGTAGAAGCTGTATCACTTTTCAGGTGTCTTATACTGAGGATTCCTTTTATGTATGGGTTTGGACTAGAGAGCCACCACAATGCCTTCAAACTCAAATTTTGTGTTTCTGTGAGCTGTTTTTTTTTTTTTATTAAGCAATCAGGGTTAAGTAACTTGCTCAAGGTTACACGGCCAGTTATTTCTGGGTGTGGTGCTGAGTGTCTGAGCCCGGGATTCGATCTCCAGGTCGTCCCAACACTGGAGCCGGTACTCTTACTCGCTGAGCCACCTGGCCGCCCCTAAGCAATTGGGGTTAAGTAACTTGCTCAAGGTTACATGGCTAGGTGCTTCTGGGTGGGGGCTAAGTGTCTGAGCCTGGAATTCAATCTCCAGGTCGTTCTGACACTGGAGCTGGTGCTCTTAGTCGCTGTGCTACCTGGCCGCCCCTCTGTGAGCTGTTTTAATAAAAGGGGTGTCAAAATCTGAAAACTTGTAGGCATGTCAATGGAAATGAGCTTGAAGACGGACTTGTGACCAAATGATGAGGTAAATTTGATGACTCCATTAATTTTCCTTTAACTGGCCCCATTCTTGTAATCTGGGTTTCAATCTGATCATAAGACTTAAGGTTCTTTCCAAAGTTACTTATAATTTTAAAATTAAATTTTTAAAAAATCTTGTTTTTATATTACCTGCACTTCTCAATTTATCTTCCAAAAAAGATGCAAGAGTGATATTCCTCAATATTCTCCACAGTTCTGACCATATATATCTGAATTGTCCTGCTGAATTCTAGTGATGCACCATAAACTTTAAGTTCATATAAAAACTCCTCTGTTTTGGCATTTTTAAGCCTTTCAAAATATGTCTTCAACTGCTTTTCAGCATTATGATACATTTATTTTCCCTAATGTACTACAAAGTCCAGTCAAAATAGCTTTCTTGCTATTTCTCCCACATGATTTTTCCAGGTCTTTGTACAGGCTTGTCCTCCCCTGCTTAAAACGCATGCCTTCCTCACTTCGTCCCTGAAATGACCTTCTATTTATTTTCTACATATTTTGTATATATTCGCACGCATACATGTTGTCTCCTTCAATAGACATGAGCTCCTTCAGAGCAAAGACTACTTCACTTTTATCTTTCGTCCTGAGCAACTAGAAGTATCTGGCACATAGTAGGAACTTGATAAATTTTTGTTGATTGTTTTTGTCTTTGGCATTCCAGCTACTTCCCAATATATCCCCCTCCCCACAGTTTCTTCCCATGAAAGAAAAATAGCAAAGCAAACCTAACCCCCCAAACTCCATTCTTAATGGTATGTGTTAACATTTCACACTTCAGTTCCTCAATCCTCTATTGAGGAGGGAAGTACGCTTCATTGACTGTTCTCTGGGACCAAAACTGGCATTTTCATCTTAGCTTAGTGACAAGTTCAGCTCCTATAGCTTTGTTTTTAAATTATAGATTAGATTTAAAAGATAAAGTGATGATTTTTAAAAACATATCAACTTATGTCCATGTCTTCCAGTCAATCATCAAGCATTTATCAATTGTCTACTATGTGCCAGGTATTATGCTAAGCACTGCAAATACAAAGAAAGGAAAAACAAACCAGTCCCTGCTCTTAAGGAGCTTAAAGTCTAACAGACTCCTGTATCTATGGATGTACTAAGCAATTTTTAAATAAAAGAAACACATCTAGATTTGTAATTGCACACAGCACAATGATACTTAGTAAGCAAATGAATACTTAGCCTCAATTCATTTAGTGCCTCTTATGATCAATTACTAGAGAGTACATAGTTTATTAAGAAGATGCATAGCCTTCATTTTCACAAAGGGAGGCAAAGTAGATAAGAAGCTACCCTTGGGGTTATGAAGAGTTGGCTTCCACTCCAGACCGTGGCCTCTCTCTCCCATCCCCCCTGTCCCATCTCTCTGTCACTGTCTCTGTCTTTTCTTTCGATCCTGGCCATGTGACCCTGGGCAAGTCACAAGTCACTGCCAGGCCTCGAGACAATTCTAGAATACTGTTGGTCAAAGAGAAGGTGCTAATTTGCATGGGTAAAGGAAGTTCCTCACTGAGAGATCCCCATACCAATGAAATCACATGTGTGGTCAAAAAAATTAAGGAATAAAGTTAAGACATACTTGATATCTTCTGAGTGAAAGTAAATGTCACTATGGACTCTTCACTGACATTTTCTAAATGCTGTTTTTCCTCTTGCAGTGCCATTCCAACCAAATGTAAGACCTAAAGTAAAACAGAAGTTTTAAGAAGAAAATATCCAATTATTCAATTTTTATAAGACCAAATTGTAAGCTATTAAAAAAAACTGAACTTTAAAGACATACAGATTGGGTTTCAAATGAAATTTTAAAATAATTTTTCTAATAAGGAAATCTAAAGAAAAAAAAAACCTATTAATTCAACTTCACATAAGAGGAAAATACAAAGGTCAATTCTTAGCTAAATTTAAAAACACAAACCCCTTGATGGAAGGAACTTTTTAATTTCGTGGTGCCTTACAAAGAGTAGGTAATCAATAAATATTTGTTCAATTGGAGTTGTCATCCAAAATCCCTTCTGAAACAGCTGGCTACTGATGCTACTTCATGCCAAAAGCCCAGTCCTCTGCATTTGGTACACATGCTACCAGGTAATAATCACAAGAGCCTGGAATCAACTGTCATCTCTAAGCCCATGCCGATAGAGCCCAGTCCCACCTTTCTACTAGGTCTAAGCCAACATCAGAAAGATTATTAAAAATCTTAAGCATTTTTTTTTTTTGCTTTTTGGAGGGCAATTGGGGTTAAGTAACTTGCCCAAGGTTACATGGCTAGATTTTTTTGTGTGTGTGCATGTTAAGTGTCTGAGGCTGGAACCGAACTCAGGTCCTCCTGACTCTGGGGCCGGCACTTTACTCACTGCACCACCTAGCCACCCCCCTTAAAGAATTCACCCATCTCCTCTTATTTTTATTTATTTTTTGCTTTTTGGAGGGCAACTGGGGTTAAGTGACTTGCCCAAGGTCACACGGCTATTTTTTGTGTTAAGTGTCTGAGGCCGGATCCAAACCCAGGTCCTCCTGACTCCAGGGCCGGTGCTCTATATACTGTGCCACCTACCTGCCCCCTTAAGCATTTTTTAAAGACATAACTTTTCTTCTGCAACCCAGTCTAAATATTTGAAAAGGTTTAAAGTTTTCTCTTACATCTTATAAGAGAACCATATGAATTTCTTGAACCAACATAGCTCTCCTTTATTAGGAATAAAGATGTGATTTTTCTCCTTCTTTGCATATTTCCTTCCAACTAGGTTCTAAAAGCTACAACCCTAAACCAAAGAAAGTTCACATTTACATGGAGGTAGTAAAATATGTGAACACATTTTTCTTCAGAGAGACACAGGATAATAGGTAGCATTTACAATTTATACTCTAAAATACACTGTTCTGAGTTTTCTCTGTTCAACCACAGTAGCATTAAAACCTTCATTAAAATATCTTGATTGAGAGAGGGGAACAAATGAACAAATTGTCTAAACAAACAAACAAAAGAAGAGGGTCAGTGAAATACTTTTAAAAATGTACAGAAGAGAATAGAAGGTCAGAAGAAAATACAGACAAGGAGGACAACTTACATGTTGAACTTATCATATATTAAAAACCTGTATATATTAGGTTCCATATATACATATTCATATATATATACATATTCATATATACATGGTTTCATGTAGAAAACCTCTTTTTCTGTTTTACTTTGCATCTGTAAATGCTGATTATTTGGTGGCTGTTAAGTTAAAAATAAAAAAAAATTAAAAATGTGTTCAAACCTACCCGTTGTAGCATGGACTCTGACCAAGCATATCCATTATGTTCTACAGCCCACTGCAGTATTGTCCCCATGATGCACAACATAACATCTGATTGCAAAATATTAACTAGACTTGCAAACAAGGGACAGAATGGAGGCAAAACAGGAGGTGGAAGTGCTGAAAAACAAATTTATTATTAGTTTCTTCTCCAAACTAATCTTTTTCTATGTGATTTCAGAGTCTAATTAATTCTCATTTGGATAATACAGTACCTTTTTAGCTGATTTTCTTGCTATCCATCCTATGCCCTGGCAGCCCAGATTAATCTTGGGAAAGCAAAGTTTCTATCACTTGCACATTCTCCGCAACACTCCAGATCAAAAACTTCCAAGGACTAATTATTTATAGAATGAGGTGCAAACTTTTTGGCTCAAAATCCATACTTTGGTCCTAACCTCTTCTTTTTCAGTCTCACTGCTGATCCCTCTGAAATCTATGTTCAGCAGAAAACTAGGTCACCTCTACCACTTCCAAAATGCTTTCCTGTTCTTGCCTTGAAATTCTCTCCAAGAGATGAACTCAAGATGTAGAATGAGACATAAATTTTTAGAAATGGACAATATGGGAATTGGTTTTACTCTATGAATTTTTTTAAAGTAATGTTTTTGTTTTTCATTTATTCTGGAGAAGTGGGAAGGAAAGAAAAATGTTTGTTGGCTGAGAAAAAAAAAAGAAATTTCCTCTTCTATATTATCTTTGCTCACATATCCCCTTTCAATGTTACCTTTCTTGGAGTGCCAGACCTGTGCCAGATTCAGCTTCATTCTATCTCTTTTATTTCCCACATTGAGAATGTATCTCCCCTTTCAGAAGTCCTACTTTCCTTTTAGGTTCAGCTCAGATGCCGCTTCCTATCCTGGGACTTTCCTAATTTATTCAGTTATTAGTCCTTACTATCTCATCTCCATGCACAAAATTACTTCGTATTCACTTTTGTATTACTTACTGATCTACAAGCTCCTTGAGGGCAAGAACTAGTTTTTTACCCCCAGCTCACATCATAGTGCCTTACACATAGAAAGTGTTCAATAAATACTTCTTAAATGAAATCAAATCTCCAACAACTTGCATGCAGTACATACCCAATAAATATCTCTGAATAAAAAAGAGAAACTAAAGATGCCCTCTTTGGAAGTCCACCTACCTGTATCTTCCCTATTTTGCCTTTTTAATTTCCTTTGAGCTTCCTCAGCCTAAGAAAAATTAAAGATATTTAGATCAAAATTCAATTATAAACAATATCTGAAAATCCTAGCTAACGACCAACCAATTGTACAAATTATCAATCACACGAATTATTAGCAAAAAAGAGGATTATCATTTAGCCTGAGCAAATTTTTATCCTTTAAAGCTGTTTTCAACAAAAGTTGTGAGAACATTTAAACAAATCTATTTTTAAACAACCAAAGCACCTTTACTGCAAAAAAAAAATGGGGGGTTTGGAAAAGATATATAAAACAAACTTGCATAGCTTCAAGTAAAGTTAGCAGCAAAGAAGCAAATCAAAACTCTAATTATGAGATGAAAAGTTTAGCCCCACTTACTGAAAATTACTGAGTTTTTATAGTTCATAGCTAGAGGTAGCAGGAAGAATTTGAATTCATAGTCAGAGAACCGAGGCTAAGATCGTGACTATCACTTACGATATGTGTGATCTTTGGCAAGTCATGAAATCCAATTAGGTGTTAGTTTCCACATTTTTTATATGAGGAATTTGGGTTTATGATCCTCAAGGTCCCCCCTTTCTAGTTCTAGATTATATTACTTTATGAAAAGTCCAATTAGAATGAGAATCTATAGAACCTTGTCCAAATTTTAAACTAGAAGTTAAAAAAATGAGACTTCAATAAATTTTCATGAAAAAAAAAAACACTGCAATTAAAATAATTCATCAACCATTCAATAAGTATTGTAAACTGCTTATTTTACATCAGGCATTGTGCTAGGTGGTAAGGATATAAACATAATAAAATAATCTCTATATAGAAGCAGCTGACATCTTTTTTTTTTTTTGTTAAGCAATCGGGGTTAAGTAACTTGCTCAAGGTTACACGGCCAGTTATTTCTGGGTGTGGTGCTGAGTGTCTGAGCCCGGGATTCGATCTCCAGGTCATCCCAACACTGGAGCCGGTGCTCTTACTCGCTGTGCTACCTGGCCACCCCACAGCTCACATCTTAATGAGAGAGAACAAAGACATATATAAGTATATGAAGGAAAACATGTGAGGAGAATATAATACAAAAAATATAAAGTTGTCTGGAAGGGAGGGAACTAGCAGTTAGGAGAGTTAAGGGGAAGCTTCATGTAGTAAGTGGTTCTTGATCTGAGTAATGAAACAAGACAGGGATTCTATGTGGAGGAGGAAAGTACTATATTCCAGGCAAGAAGGATGGATAACCCAACAGCACAGAGATGAGAAATGGCAGTGTCACCTGTGAGAATCAAGGAGATCAATTGGCTGGAGAGCAGAGTGTGGGAGGGGACAGTAATGAATAATATTATTAGAGAGGCTGGAAAAGGTTGTAAAGGACTTTAAAAGTTCAAAAGAATTTATAATTGATTCTTGAAAAAATAAGGAGCCACTGGAGTTTACTGAGTAGGGGTATCACAGTCAGATCTTCACTTAAACAAAATCATTTTGGCAGCAATGAGGAGGATGGACTGGAGTGGGTAGAGACCTGAGGAACCTGCAACAACAGCTGAGTGAGTAGAGAGAGAATGGGTCAAATTCAAGAGATGATATAGAAATAGAAATGGCAAGATTTGGCAACTGACTAGATATATGGAGGGAAGGAGAATGAGGAGAAAGAATAACACCCAAACTGTGAATAATGAACATTTTATAAACTGATATAAAATATAACAACCTATAATTTGACTTTAAATTGCTAATAATGGAAAGCTTCTGAGTACACATGTTTTCTTAATTACCTTAGATTGCTCTGCCCTTGAGAAGTGGTAGAAATATAGATTGAAATCTTTAGTGCATTCTGGCTTTAGTTCATATAGGCCTCGTCCTGTTAATCCAGGTTTCCTATAAACAAAAAGTAGTGATATCAATTGTTAACTGCTAAATTTTTAAAGTATAATCATCCTTGGACATTCTTTCAAAGCTTCTGATCTTGGATGAAGAATCTAGAAGGAGCTAACCCTAATTTCTTTTTTTTTTAATTTATTAATTTGTTTCCTTTTAGTTTACAGGATTCAATTCCACAATTCCTTGAATTTCACATTTTGTCCCCCTCCCTCCCCTCGCCCCCATGGTGGCTTATAGTCAAGTATAGGATCTGTAAATACTTTCACATTATACATTGGTCAGGTTATAAGGACAGATTGTACCAGCTGGAATGAAAAATGGTAAAGAGGACATAAAACCAAATAAGAGAACGAAAAAAGATCAGGTATTTTGCTTCCACCCGGATATAAACTTAGTTCTTTCTAGTTCTTTCTCTGGATGCACATTTTTCTCTCCATCATGCGTCTTTTGGGATTGACTTATATCCCTGCATTGCTTAGAAGAGTCCAGTCTATCAAAGTTGGTCATCACACATACGTTGTGTCTGTAATTGTGTACAAATTTTTCCTGGTTCTACTCTTCTCACTCAGCATCAGTTCTTTTAAGCCTCTCCAGGTAAATATGAAGACTGCCTGCTCCTTGTTTCTTATAGTATTCCATAACATGCATATACCACAACTTGTTCAGCCATTCCCCAATTGATGGGCACCCCCTTAATTTCCAATTCTTTGCCACAACAAAAAGAGCTGCTATAAACATTTTTGTACATATGGGTCTTTCTCCCATTTCTATGATCTCTTTGGGATATAACCCTAGGAGTGGTATTGCTGGATCAAAGGGTATGAAAGTATTTATAGCCCTTTGGGCATAATTCCAGATTGCTCTCCAGAAAGGCTGGATCAGTTCACAACTCCACCAACAATGCATTAGTGTTCCAGTTTGCCCACATCCTCTCCAGCATTTGTCATTTTCCTGTTTTGTCATCTTAGCCAATCTGACTGGTGAGATGTGGTACCTCAGAGTTGTTTTGATTTGCATTTCTCTAATCAATAGTGTAACCCTAATTTCTAACCTTTACAGTTCTTCCAGGAGTTCTTATCAAATAGAAGTCTTTTCTATACATAACTTACGTGTCATATTTATCAAACACTGAGTGAGTTTTTTTTTTAAATTGCCTCTGGCTCTTAGCTAATCTTTATACTCATTCAATCTTTCACTACTAATGAGTAGTTTTGACGATTATTGCTTTATAATATAGTTTGATGCTTAATAATACAATTCTCCATTCATTCCTATTTTTCTCCATTATTTCTATTGAGATAATACTTTATTCCTCCAAATGAATTTTGCATCTTTTATCTAGTTCTATTAAGTATTCCCTTAATAATTTGAAGAGCATAACACCAACTCTATAAATGAATTTACATAGTATCATCATTTTTATTTTATTGGCCTAAACTAACCAAGTCTGCTGAATTGCTATTTAAGTCTTCGTTTCTGTGGGATATTTTGTATTTGTATTTACTTATGACTTTTGTGGGACTTGGTATCTGTGGGACTCCTAGATATTTTATATATTTGATAGTTAATTTTGAAAAGAATTTCTCTAATTTTTCTTTCTGGTTTTTGTTAGGGCTGGATTATACTAGTGATTTTGTATCTGCTACTTTGCTGGAGCCAATAATTTTTTGATTAGTTTCTACACTGATTCTAAGGTTTTCTGAATACATCATTATGTTTTCTGAAAAATAGGAGAGTTTTGTCTCCATTTTTGCCCATGTTTATGCCTTTAATTTTGTTCTTGACTTACTGTTATAGAATTATTATCTAGAAGTATATTTATAGAAGTATCAGAGTACACTGGAAAGGTTAGACAGCAAAACTTGGGAGTAACAAAACTTAAGTTCAAATTCTTTCTTTGCCAATTATACCACATATATGACCTAGAACAAGTTATTTAACCTTGCTGGGTCTTCTTCATTTTAAAAATAAGAATATCAGAGCTGATGACTTCTAAGGTCCCTTCTAGCTCTAGATCCATGACCTTATGAACTATGTCAAATAACAGCATGGAAAGGGGGCAGTCATTCTTTTACCTAATATGAAAGACTGGGAGTCTTTCTAATGTTTTCCATCACAAATTATGCTCTTGGTTTTAGATATATCTATTTTATATCACACTAAAAAAGGGTCCCTCAATGACTATATTTTTAAAGAATTTTCATATGTGAATTAATTTATTTTGTGAAAGGCTTTTTCCTGCATTTATGGAAAGTGTCATATGTTTTGTTGTTCATATAATTAATTATGCTTCTTAAAATTTTTTATTTAACTTTTTTTGTTACAATGTAAAGTTAAATTTTAGGGAGAGAAATTTCCAGAAATCATTGTGACATAAAAACAAAAGGCACTAAGAATTTTTTTAAAGAGAGATACGAATGCCATAGTATTTCTTGTGCTATGAAGGAAAATGATTAAAGTACAAGACAATGTTTTTCAATATGAATGGAATTATATTTGCTATAGCTTTGAAAACAAATTTCCTACATCCTATGAGGGTTTTTTTCCCTTCTACTTTATTCAGATCAGTGGTCATTTTAAACATATTAATGGTGATACATTTTGGAGTATGATTAAGATAAAGTATGATTAAGAAACTTTTCTAAACCTCAAAAAGCTGAAGTCATTAAAAACTACAGTTCACACAGCCTGGTCAGAAAAGCTGAATGCCAAAGAGAACAAAGAAAGATAATTCAAGAAGTACAAATCACTCATTTGAAACAGGTACTTAAGTTAACTATCATTTGTTTTTGAAGGTAATCGATATATAAAAAAAGTCACTCGTGGATAATTCAGTGAGCTTCAATGGTAGCAGCCATATTGATTTAAATGAGAATTTCTGTGTTTCCTGTAACCCTAAATTATTATGGGAAGCAGGATTAATTTAATTTTTTAAGGCAAGTTATAGAATTTTGGGTCAATCAAGAAGTTATCACTCAAAAATATGGTGCTGTGAAATTAAACTTCACACTTCACTGCTTACTACTAGAGAAATTAACCATCTTCAGAAAATAGAATTTTAGAATATAATATTACTTTAGAAAGTATTAACTTACTTGAAACAGGCAACTGCTTCAATTACACTCTCCATTCCCGTCTCCTTGTTCTCCTGAATGGCATAATAGGTAAAGAAGTGTTTCATATCACATAGTACCAGAGGCTTCATACACAATATATGTATTTGTATAAGATCTTCTTGTGTGCTGACATTTACAAAACCTAATATAACTTCAAAGAATAGCATCAAATGCCCTTGCCATATGGGATCAAGGTCTGGAAGGGGTCAAATGAAAATATTAATCCATATTAATAATAATTACCGACATTTAGTATCTCACATTAAGGTTTACATGCATTTTTTCATACATACATGCATCACCTTAATCACAACTTGAAAAAAAATTTTGTAAAAAAATAATATTTTTGGAGTAATGTATCACTTTTTATCTAAATTGTTTTTCATAAAACCAATGGCAATATATAGGGCATCTGGTATCTCTAAACATGGTTTTTAAATATTCCTCACTCAAAGTATTAAGGAAATTTAAAATTCATTTTTAATTTAAAACACATTTTCCTCAATAAATCTCATTCCAGTGCCTCACTGGAAGTGACAGCTTCTATCAAGCTGAAACAGTTTTTGCGCATGGGACAAATGATACTTGTTGTCTAAGGATCAGATTAGTTAAGATTGAATAGGCTCATCAAACTAATCCTATGATAATTAATTTTTCATCAACCACCATTCTGGAAAACCATCCACTGAGTCAACAGAGGGGTTGTAATCCGCATCTGTGGAAGGAAAATCTTCCCTCATCCCACTGCTCCATGAGTTACTAAAGTATACTTACTACCTTCATAGGTTCCTACTCACTATAGGAGAGTGGGTATGCAAAAACTTTTTATTGCATTGTAAAATATTTTATTATATGATAAATATAAAAAGCACAAATCTTTAAGGACTTTCTATTTGCTCCCTGCAGCACATTCAAGTGATGTATTTTATTTTTAGTTTGGGAAAACTTAAAGAAAAAAATAGGAAATTGATGCTGATATCTCTGATATGTTGTTCTATGTACTGTGAATTTTTAGATACTTACATCTTCTGGCAAAGCCTTTACCAGTTCACTATGTGCCATAGGTCTTATGCTCAGCTGATGGATAATCTCACGTTTAATTTCATCTGTAGCATTTACATGTCCAACTCCAGGACTAAATCTTTCTCCTGTTAAATTGGAAAACAATATATAATCATATACATTTAATATAGCTACAATGTTTGTAACTCAGGCAATTATTTATATTATATTTTTCTATTTGTATCCCTCTGCTTGTCTGACTTTGCAATGGGAAAATGGTTTGGCAACTGTCACCAAAACCAATGGATGTTTAAAGAATTCTTGGGTCCAAAAACAGGCAAGAAAGAGGCGTGGACTTGGAAAATAGGTGGAAGGAGGCTCACATTTAACTAACAACCTCAACTGTACTGAATCATAGTAATGTCAGTTAACTGTAGATTGCTGTCTTGGCTGGATTGAGGGGTTGGGAGTAGAATGCAGTAAAGAAGTATATGGGGCAGCTAGGTGGTGCAGTGAATAGAGCACCGGCCCTGGAGTCAGGAGGACCCGAGTTTAAATCCGGTCACAAACACTTAACACTTACTAGCCATGTGACCTTGAGCAAGTCACTTAACCCCAATTTCCCCTCCAAAAAGCAAAAAAAAAAAAAAAGACAAGTATAGGTATGGGCAGATGGTAAAAACAGCAATTAAAGAGCATCTTCTCATTTCACCTGCTACTTGGTTAAGTAAGGGAAAAATCCATCTATGTTATGGTAAAAACAAAACCAAACCTTTGTTTTTCACCATGTTTTTCCCTTTTCACTCCCCCTGACAGTAACTACAATTCTTTTCCTGTAAAGTGCAGAGGAGATGTTATAGGGGACCTAAAATAGCAGAGGATGAGGGGAAAGACAGGAGGCAAGAGAAAGCAGAGGAAAAAAGGAAGGATAGAAAACCTTTGTAACCATAGTTCACTAATTAACATTATTATCCCTGGGGCGGCTAGGTAGGAATAGAGCACCAGCCCTGGAGTCAGGAGGACCTGAGTTCAAATGCGGCTTCAGATACAACATAAAAACTAGCCGTTTGACCTTGAGCAAGTCACTTAGCCCTAAATGCCCTGCCCATCAGTAACATACCAGGTGTTATTAGAATTTCTGAGCTATGTGCAACTGTAAGACCCACCCAAATTTATATTTGTGATAGATTAAAAAACTTACCAACAAGCATTATAATGAGGTACAACATTTCTTCTATCAGAGTATTATTTTGCTGAACGACATCCTATTATAAATAAGGGATGGAGAGACAAAGGGCAAAAGTTTGAAAAAGCACTCTTTATGGTTTATTTACAAAAGGAAAATGATGCATTTAGGCTTTCAAATAGTAACCAAATATTAAGTTGTATACTGATCAATTTTATATATTGCTATATTTATATGTAAATGTATATATGTATATGTGGGGGTACATATATCTGTATCTCTATACATGTGAGTGTGTGTTCCTCAATAAGTGAATCCAACATCTCATACTGTTTATAAATTTAACAACTGCCAATTTTACTTGGCACTGACCATTCTGCATGATTCACACAGATCCCACATAAAGCTCCTATGCAGTTCAGTACTTTGGTACGTATTTTAGAAATGTGAATGGAGAGTGATGAGGGGTAGTCAAATGAAAAAAATATAATTAGGATCCCTTGACCTCATATTACCATGGAAGCATTAGAGGAATGGCATCTGTTTTATTTGACTATGCTTAATAAACATTATCTGATATTGCACAGAATCTGAAAGTCATGGAGAATGTCAAAGGCCATCTAGTCCAACTCCCAATTAAGAATATTTTCTTTCTTACAACATACAGGAAAAGCAATATATTGTACCACTTCAAGCAACTGTTTGAAGACTTCTATTAATAAAGAACCTACTATATTAAGAAGCAATCCAGTTCACTATAGATTATCTCTAGTTGTTGGGAATTTTCCCCCTTATATCAAGCTACCCACTGCTCTTGGCTCTATCCTATGGAACTAAGAAGAATAAGTCTAATTCCTCTGACAGCCTTTCAAATACTTAAAAATAGCTAATAATGTCCTCCCTCAAGTTTATTTTTCCTTTAGGTTTAATATCCTGAATTCCTTCAAACAAATTCTCATCCTTCAAGCTCTGCCCCTAGGGCAGAGTATGCCGCCCTAGTCTGGATACTCTCCAATTTATCAATATCCCCCTCTATATGCAGTACTCAGAACTGAACTTAATACTCTAGATATATTATCTAAGGGCAGAGCACATAGGAACTATCATCCCCCCTAGTCCCAGACACCAGGTTCTTCTTAACATAGCTAACATCGTGTTAGTTTTTTTGGTTGTTACATTGCACTACTTCATGTTAAGATTATAATTCCAGGATGCTGTTGGATTTTTTACATTCTTTTTTAAATTTTGAGTTCCAAATTCTCTCCCTCTCTCTTGCCCTTCCTACACTCATTGAGAAGGTAAGCAATATGATATCCATTATTCATGTGAAATAATGTAAAACACATTTCCATATTAGTCATGTTGGCCCCCCAAAACAGGGCAAGAAAAATAAAGTAAAAAATATGATACTTAAATCTGTTCTTGGAGTTCATCAGTTCTCTCTCTGGAGGTAGACAGTAGTATTTTTCATCTTGAGTCCCTTTGGAATTATTATGGATTACTGTATAGATCAGATAAGCTAAGTCTTTCAGTTAGGCATTATTGCAAAATACTGTTATTGTGCACAATGTTCTTTCGGTTTGTCTCATTTTCACTCTGCATCAGTTTGTAGAAGTCTTCTCAGATTTTTCTAAACCTATCCCCATCATTATTTCTTATAGTACAATAACATTCCATCCAATCATATACTACAACTTGTTCAGTCATTCCCCAAACTGATAGGCATCCTCTCAGTTTCCAATTCATTGATACCACAAAAAGAACAGGTATAATTATTTTTTATAGATAGATCCTTTTTTTTTCTTTTGGATCTCTTTGGGATACAGACCTAGCAGTGGTATTGCTGGGTCAAAGGGTATATACAGTTTTATAGCCCTTTGTGCATAGTTCCAAATTGTTCTCTAGAATGGTTGGATCAGTTCACAACTCTACCAACGATGCATTCATGTACCTCACCTATTTTTTCACATCTCCTCCAGCATGTCATTTTACTTTTGTCATGTTAGTCAATTTGATAGATATGAGGCAGCACCTCAGAGTTGTTTTAATTTGCATTTTTCTAATAATTCATTATTTCTAACACTTTCTTTTGTTTTGTAGGGGAGAAAGCAGAGCAATTGGGGTTAAGTGACTTCCCCAAGGTCACATGGCTAGTAAGTGTTAAGTGTCTGAGGCCAGATTTGAATTCAGGTCCTCCTGACTCCAGGGCTGGTACTCTATTCACTGTGCCACCTAGCCACGCCAGCATTTTTTCATATGACTATTGGTAGCTATGATTTCTTCTGTGAAAACTGCCCGTTCATATTCCTTGAATATTTGTCAACTGGGAAATGGCTCTCATTTTTTTTTTATCAAATGTTTTATTAACTTCTAGTTTTTATTATCCATTTCTGCCAGATTTTGAGTTACAAATTTTCTCCCCATTTTTCCCCCTACCCACCACCCCAAAATAGCAATCCCATTGGATATCCCCTTATCCAATATGCTCGCTCCCATATCTTCTCCCATATACCCTCTGACTTTCCAGCAGGGTACAGTGGATCTCTATGCCCCAGTGCCTGTATATCTTATTTCCCAGTTACATGTAAAATAATATTAATAATACTATATATATATATATGTATATATTTTAAACATTTTATTTTAAAGCTTTGAATTCCAGATTCATTTCCGTCCTCCCTTGTCACCCACCCTTACTGGGAAGATAAGCAATTCAATATAGGATGTACATGTGTAGCTATGCAAAACATTTCCATAGTGGATATATTGTAAAAGACTGACTATATTTCCCTCCCTCCTATCCCACTTCCCACTTGTTCTATTCTCTACTTTGGTCCTGTCCCTTTTTAAAAGTGGGTGCTTCCAACTTCCCTCTCCCCAAGCCTGCCCTCCCTTCCACCATTCCTCCTCTCATCCACTTCACCCCCTACTCTCCTGTTGGGTGAGATACCATATTTAGTGTGTATGTAATTCCCTCCCTAAGCCAAATTCAATAAGAAAGGTTGACCCATTTCCTTTTGCCTTCCTTTTCTTCCCCTTCATTGTGACCATTTCCCTTGCCTCTTCTGTATGAGATAGTTTACCCCATTCTGTCTCTCCCCATCTCCTCTCATTATATTCCTCTCTCACCTCTTAATTTCACCTTTTAAGTATCATCCTTTCCTATTAAATTGGTCCTGTGCCCGCTATCTATGTATACCTGTACACACATATACACACACATATATATACACATTCACATATGTATTCATACACCCATATACCCTCCTATATAGACATATATATGTATATACACACGCACACACACACACATTTCTATTCCCTTCAACTATTCTCATACTGAGAAAAGTTTCATCAGATACAATTATTGTTTTTCCATGTAGGAATGTTAATAGTTCAACTTTGATAAGTTCCTTATGGTTTCTTTTCCCTGTTTACCTTCTCATACTTCTCTTGCTTCTTGTATCTGGATGTCAAATTTTCTATTCAACTCTAGTTTTTTTCATCAAGAATGCTTGAAAGTCCTCTATTCCACTGAATGACCACATTTTCCCCTGAAACATGATACTCAGTTTTGCTGGGTAGGTGATTCTTGGTTTTAATCCCAAATCCTCTGACCTCCGGAATATCATATTCCAAGCCCTTTGATCCCTCAGCGTAGAAGCTGCCAGACCCTGTGTTATCCTGATGGTGTTTCCACAATATTAAAAATGTTTCTTCCTGGCTGCTTGTAATATTTTCTCCTTGATCTGGAAATTACGGAACCTGGCTATAATATTCCTAGGAGTTTTCTTTTTGAGATCTTTTTCAAGAGGTGATCGGTGGATTCTTTCAACCTCTATTTTGCCCTCTGATTCTAAAACATCAGGGCAATTTTCCTTGAGAATTTCTTGAAGGGTGATTTCTAGGTTCTTTTTTTGATTATGGCTTTCAGATAGTCCAATAATTTTAAAATTATCTCTCCTGGATCTATTTTCTAGGTCAGTGATTTTTCCAATAGGATATTTCACACTGCCTTCTATTCTTTCATTTGTTTGGATCTGTTTAATAGTATCTTGATTTCTCATAAAGTCACTAACTTCCATTTGCTCCAGTCTAATTCTGAAGGAATGATTCTCTTCAGTGAGCTTTTGAGATTCTTTTTCCATCTGGCAAATTCGGCTGCCTTTTTGAGCCTCTTTTGCCATTTGAGTTAGTCTATTCCTTAAGGTGTTATTTTCTTCAGTCAAGTTGTTGACTCTCATTTCATAATTTGCATCATTCTCATTTCTCTTCCCAATTTTTCCTCCACTTCTCTTATTTGGTTTTCAAAATCCTTCTTAAGGTCCTCTATGACCTGTAACCAGCTCGTATTTTTCTTGGAAGCTTTTGGTGCAGGAGTTCTGACTTCACTGTCTTCCTCCTGTTCCATGCTTTGATCCTTTTTGTCCCCAAAATAGAAGTGTAAAGGTGGGTTGCTCTGCTTTCTTTGCTTCCCTTGTTTGCTCATGTTGCCACTCGATTACCTGACTTTTGGGCTTTTTGCCACCGTAGGACTCTGCTACTAGACAAGGGAGCTTCGTCCCAATCGCTGGGGTTTTTTCAGCTGCCAAAGGTATTAGTTGAGTGCCCTCTCTGGAGCCTCCACACACTCTGGCAAGCTGGTCACACACACCAGGACCTCTACCCTAGACAGCAATCCAGATCCAAGCAGGTTAAAGGAAGAGTGATTACACCTCAGACTGGTCACTTGGTCCCCTTACAATCTGCAGGCCAGGAGCTGAAGCTGCCATGTGGCAGTGGCTGCATGGCTGTGGCACCTCAGCAGCTTCTCCCTCCAGGGGATAAAGGCCAACTGCACTCCCAAACTACTAGATCCCAAAGTCCTCACTGCACTGACCTCTCACTTTGTCCTTAGCATCTATAGAATGATAATTCTGGAAACCACCACAGCTGCTGGTGATCTGAAGTCCCTCCAGCTGGTGGCTGGATGTGGCTGCCTCAGGGGTAAGACCTCCAGCTCCAGTGGGGCTGGGGTTGGCTCTCAGAGTGCTGCGCTGGCTGCTTCCTGCCAGCCTGCCAGGTTGTCCTCATCGGGAGGTTAGCTTCTTTGTGTCATTTTGTGGGATCTGTAGCTCTAAAGTTTGTTAAGAGTCACCTTTTACATGAATTGGAGGAGGTGGAAGCCTGAGCCCCATGGCAGTCCTGTTTCTACTCTGCCATCTTGACTCCATTGGCTCTAATTTTTATAGATTTGGCTTAGTTCCCTATATATTTGAGAAAGAAGAAATCAGAGAAAAACTTGCTGTAAAGGATTCTCCCGCCCACGTTTCTGGCTTTCCTCCTAATTTTGGCTGTGTTGGCTTTGAGTGAAAACTTTTTAATTTCATATAATAAAGATTATTCCTTTTACCTCCCATGATGTTCTCTCATTTGGTTATAAAAGCTCCCCTTATCCATACATCTAACAGTTAATTTTTTCCATGCTCTCCTAATTTGCTTTTCATTTTACTCCTTATATCTAAATCATAATCCGTTTTGACCTTATTTTGGTCCTTAAAAGTCTGTTTTGCTTCTGACTCCTGCTTTCTTTAATCTGCCCTGCCTTTAATCACTCCACTCTTTCCTCTTAGTCTTTTTCCCTCCTACTTCCCTGTTGGGCAAGACAGATTTATATATCCAACTGAGTGTAACCAATTCAGATTAGAGTGAAGTTTGAACATTGCCTCCCCCCATTTTCCCCTCTACTACAAAAACTCTTCCTTTTCTTTTATGTGAGAGAATTTTCCCAATTCTTCCTTTCATTTCCCTCTTTTCCCACTGTATCCCTCTTTCCCACCCTTATATTCTTTTGAGATTATCCCAACATAATCAACTCACACTAGTGCCCTCTGTCTATACAGACTCCTTCTAATTGCTCTAATAAAGATAAAGGTCTTAGGAGTTACATATGTCATCTTCCCACATAGAAATGTAAATAGTTTAACCTTATTATGTCCCTTATGATTTCTCTTTCATGTTTACATTTTTATGTTTTCACTAAGTCTTGTGTTTGAATATCAGATTTTCTATTCAGCTCTGGTGTTTTCATCAGGAAAGCTTGAAAGTCCTCTATTTTACTAAACACGTATTTTTTTCCCCCTGAAGGATTATACTCAGTTTTTTTTGGGTATGTTATTCTTGGTTGTAATCCTAACTCCTTTGCTTCCTGGAATATCATATTCCAAGCCCTGATTCTTTATCAAGGTAATTATTAGATCTTATGTGATTCTGATTGTTACTCCATGCTATTTGGATAGTTTTTTTCTGGCCACTTGCCGTATTTTCTGGGAGCTCTGGAATTTGGCTATAATATTCATGGGAGTTTTCATTTTGGGATTTCTTCCAGGAGGTGATTGGTGGATTTTTTCAATTTTTATTTTGCTATATGGTTCTAAGATAAAGGGGAAGTTTTCCTTGATAATTTTTTGAAACACAATGTCTAGGCTTTTTTTTTTTTTTATCATGGCTTTGCTTTTTCAGGTCAATAATTCTTAAATTATCTCTCCTTAAATATCCTAATTCTATCAGTTGTTTTCCCAATAAGATATTTCACATTTTCTTTTTTTTTCATTTTTTGATGGTTTTATTGTTTCTTGATGTCTCATGGAATCATTAGCATACACTTGTCCTATTCTAATTTTTAAGGAATTATTTTCTTCAATCAGGTTTTGCACTTCTTTTACCATTGGTCAATTCTGTTTAAGATGTTATTTTCTTGGGGTAGCGAGGTGGCACAGTGAATAGAGAACCAACCCAGGAGTCAGGAGGACTTGATTTCAAATCCAGCCTCAGACTCTTAACACTTACTAGCCATGTGATCTTGGGCAAGTCACTTAATACCAATTGCCCTGCCTTACCCCCTCCAAAAAAAAAACACCAAAAAAAATGTTATTTTCTTTTGTATCTCCCTTTGATGAACTTAATTCTCTTTTTATAATTTTCTTGCATTGCCACCATTTCTTTCTCCAATTTTTCCCCTACTACTCTTATTGCACTTTGCACCCTGTACCGCCCTGCTCCCTCTTTTAAAAATCTCTCTTTTTTCCAACCTATCAGATTGGCTAACATGACAAAACAGGAAAAACAAACATGGGGGAGAGGGGGAGAAAATTTGGAAGTCAAAAATCTGTGGAACTGAATGTTGTAAACGAATAGTAAATAAATTCTAAAAAAAGAATGAAATAAGCCCTACTCACACTGAGTTTACGTTGTAATAGAGGAGACAAGTACATATAAAAATATAAAATAAAAAATACATATAAAAATAAATATAAGTTAATAAAAATTAATAAATATATTACATTTATGTATAAGTGCAAAAAAATGAAGAAAAAAAACCCAACAACATATCTTTTCTTTTTCTTAGTTTTTCTGGCCTGGTTTTACTATGGTGTCTTATTCTGATAGAACTCTAGCATACTTGTGTATTCACCTTCTCTTGCTTGAATCTTCTTTAGATAGGTATCTTTTAAAAATATGAGTAATGAGTTCCCTGTACATCCATTTTGGATTCTTCAGACAACTAATTCCTCCCGGGGTAAATTCCCCTGCAGAATTTTAGGCCATGGCATCTCTCTGAAATCTGCTCTCCTAAAATTTATGATGCCTATCATATTATGTCTAGATTTCATCTCATCCATCACAAATTCTAAGATCTAGTAGTCACTTCTTGACAAGTTCCCTATTATAACCATTCCTGCAACTAATTAGTCTTTTTTGGTAAGAATTAGCTTCAGAACAGAAGTTCATCTTGTTGGTGGAATTACTTTTTGAATGATGAAACTATTTTAAAAATATGCTAAAAATGTTTTTAACTCCTCTGTTTTTTCCAAAGAGAGAACTGCAGCAGACAGTCACATAAAGTTACCTATCATTATTATATCATGTACCTATTTCCCAAACTCCTCATCTTTTCCTTTTTCTGTCCAGGAGGTCTTCAGTATAATCCAATGACAATATTGTTTTTCCTGCTTCTGTAACCATTAATCTTCAGTTCAACAAGCATGTATTTGGCATTTTCTATGTTCCACCTACTGTGCTAGATGCTGGGCATGCAAAAGACAAGAACTAAACAATCACTGCCCTTAAAAAAGTTTATATTATACTGTGAAAAAACAATATATATGCAATTAAGTATTTATAAAATACATACAAAATAAATCAAAAGTAATTCTGTAGAAGTAGAACACTAACAAGTGGGGGAATAAAGAAAGGCTTCCAATAGAAGACACATGTACCTGAGATATGCTTTTTATTCTACTTTCTGGATTTTTTCAAGTAAGTATATCTTCTGAATACTCGCTACTACTCCCCTCACTGTCCTATCCATGTAGTCCTGTTCTTTTTACTTACAGTATACCCTTTAAGAGACATAATCCAGTCCTGTGTTCCATACCAACAAAGTTCCAGTGGTACTTATAAGGACAAATTTGCCCCCTTGCATTAGGATTGCTATCTTGTTATTTATACCGTATGTATTTGTGTCTAGGCATTTGAGGCCATGGCTTTTATTGATAGCTCCTTTCTTATATTTTTGTCTCCTGTCAATTTCCATATTTCTCTGTACTGCTATTCTTTCTACATTTTGCTTACTCTCTATAGTATCTAGTTTAGTAGATACACATAGGCAGTTTTCTCCCTCCCCATCCATTTTAATTTAGAGCCTTTTTTTTTTAAAGCTTTCTAAGACTTCAAGCAAAAACCATTTTTTACCAGACCTTTTAGGCACACTCCATCCCTGTCTAGAACACTGTCATTCCTGTATTTCAACTATGTGTCCATAGTTCAGAAATCCAAATTCTATTCTCAGCTATCAGCTTCTTAGCAATTTTTGCTCTTTTTCTTCTGAAGTCTGACTTTGGCACAAGTGATGAAAATATGACTTGTTATTTAGATAATATGGAAGACAAAGAGCTGGAAGTGGAGTCAGGAAGTCATGAGCTCAAAACTGGCCTTACACACTTACTAGCTGTGTGATATAGTACAAGTGATTTAGCCCCTCTCAGTCTCAGTTTTCTCATCTGTAAAATGACAATAATAAAAGCACTTATCTCCTCATGTTGTTATGAGGATAAAATGAGATACTATTTGTTAAGCACTCTGAAAAGTGCCATAAAATGTTAAGTTATTATTGTTATCATTATCTAAAGGTGTTCAGTATCTTCCCTAATACTTCATATTCCTGATCAGTGCTTTCAAGATTCCTCCTACCAATATCACTTGTAATCATGAAGACAATCAAAAGAGGGTAACATTCATCAAGTTTCACAAATTTTTCAAGGTTCCACACACTGTTTAGATGCTAGAATTAAAGCTGACTTTTCTATTGTTAATATCATGTCAATAAATACCTGCTTTAGTACTTCTCAGTAAAAGGCCCCAAATACCTATTAATATTTTCTCTTCATCCTTACTGGATGGTTAGTCCTTTGATCCTGCCTGAGGCTCCCTATCAGCACCCTTTGGAATACTCTGAAAGCTGTTTCTTCTGTAGAGATTCCAGTTTACATCATCATGGGGAGAGCTTCAAATGTTCAGTCATCCTCTTCCCTCACTCCTTTAACTTTCTGACACAGACAAGGATTCCTCTCTGCCTCTTCAGATCCTTCTTTTTGTTTTTCTATGGAGTACTTCATTCTCCCTGATAACCTAGAGAGTAGAGAATTATTCTTCTAATGCTTTACTTCTTTCTAGGAGGGGAACCACTGTATATTTCAAGCATAGATAATGTCTGCTTGACTGTAACAGAAGGAAATGTCACACATGCTATTCAGGTCACTACAAAATTCACCCTGTTCTCTTTATATTCTAGAAGCAAAAATCTACTTTTATTCATTTTACTGGAAGTCCTTTATTCTTCTTACTAGAAGCTTGTGCGACTAGCTTGGCAAATATTTGTTGGAGTCCAATCCAGGAGCCATTAACCTCTTTACTTTATTAGCTCCTCAACAGATATTCCTAACTTCTTCTGTGTCTTTCTACCTTTCTTCTACTCTTCTTCAATCCTCTCTCCTGAATCTGCCCCTTCTCTTTTAGCTTAAGTGCTCTCAAATTTCCAAAACTTAATCTCAGGTCTTTTTCACAATTCCTTCCACAAAAGGAAAAAATTCTTTTCCACAAAACCTTCCAAAGCCAACTTCTTGATTCCTTCTCCATATTCTTCTACTCCTTCAATCAACTTCAACCAACTCAGAAATTTCAAGAGATGCATAATACAATACGGACAAAAGGACAAAGCAATGCATAAGCCTACTCCTACTTTTAATAAATAAAAAAACTAAAGGTCTCCTTAGCTAAATCTGCAGAACAAATACCTTTTTTTATCTGGTAAGTTTTATAGATGCCTTTTAATTTTATATCATAGTCAATCCCCCTCCCCCCAAATTTTTTTTCTAAGAATGTGGGCCTGAGAGAGGCTAGAAGTTATTCATACTTATATTAAGAATGAACAAAAAAGAAAACCTATAAGAGTTATGCCTAAATAAACAACACTTTAATTCCAAATACAGACAGTTCTCACTTTATATAAATGGATCATTCCATAGACCTTTACTTTCTATGTAATGTGAATTTGCCCATGGACATGGGGAAAGGAGTCACACTGTCTTAGAAGGAAGGACTGGCATACAGTTCAAGGACATATTAGGCCAGGGACAGAGAAGCTGGAGCAGGAGGAGGAGCAAGTGGAGCTGGGATGAGCCATGTGGGAGCCTCGCCAGAACCAAGAGGAAACACATGAGGGGCATGCACATGGAGGTTTTACAGACACAGACCGGAGAGGATGGGCGACCTGTGGGGACCAGGGGCAGATATGCAGTATCTGAGCATGGACAGACAGAAGACACATGGGTAGGTGGGCAGAGCAGGGCAAAGGTTTCTCTTGGCATGCCAGAGGTCTCAAGCCATGCCTCTGATCTGCCAGTGGCAGTGGCAGAGACAGTCTCTCTGCATATCTATTCTTCTGCTTTCACTTGAAGTGTTTTTTTTTAGGGTCTGTTTCTATTTTTGGTGGGGGGTAGGAGGCCATGGAGTGCTGAACCAAGGGGCAGCAGTGAAAAGAGAGTGAGACCACAGTATGGTACAGTAAAATTAACATAGGTGTTTCCTTGGAATGCAAATTTCTTTTAGAACTCTTGGCATAAAGTTAAATTTGTGAGAACTGTCTGTATACTCAATCATTTCAGATTAGCAATCTAACGGCAAGATTCCCTTCACAATTCACCACAGTCTCTCATCATTAGTCAGAAGGTTATATGTAGAGGAACCACTTAAGGGTGAAACACCATGGCCCTAATGAATGGGTCTGGTTAGTTCAGTAAATAAGAGACAAATTATGAAATATGAACTCATCTTTTCAAAGCACAATAGGATAAGTAAACTTCAAAAGGAAGGAGTCAAAGTTAAGTACAAATATACTGAATTAATATAAAAGAGGAGTAACAATAATTGCTTCTCCCTAATACAAGTTAGTGTTGAGGGAATATAATATACTTGAAATAAATTTAGTTTTGAGGAAGAAAATTGCTATAATAATAAAAATAATAGTTATATGTCATATTGCTTTAATATGCTATAAAATTATCTCTGAGATTCAGCAGAACTTTCATAAAATGTTGGGACTGCTTAAAAACTAATTACAGATTCCTTTAAGAAATAAAACTGTCTTTTCCTTCTTATAAACAACCTTTCATAATGACTAGCACAATACTTTACAAAATAATAAAATGTGTTCAGTAAATAACTGTCATATATTACAATTTTGCTCAATGTAATGTTAGGGTCTTTAGGGAGAGGCAAGAGAATCTGAAATGCTACATATGAATCTATTCAATAAAAATTCATTAAAATGGACTATATGTGTTATTTACAATTTAACCATGCAAAAATTAGATTCATACTGTGATAATATAGGGCAAGATTAAAGGGCTTTAAATTCCATTTTTTGTCTTTCTTGACCTTGCTAAAAGTTGCTAAAAGATGTATTAGTGATGTGGTAGATATTTGGAAAACTATGCATCTTACCTTATTGGTATTCTCAGAACTGAATCTTTTCCCATAATCAGGAGTACTGAAAATCTGATAAAGTTCAAAACGACTGAGCATTATCATTAGGAAATGGTTTGGATCCATCATAGATACACCTGTCTGTTTAAAACAAAGGTTGGAATAAAAGAGAAAAGGTTTAGAATTAAGATTTAGGAACTCACTAATGACAAGTGTTGTTGATTTTCAGAGTACCTAACTCTTCCTTAACATTTTCTGAAAGATGTATAGTCCTGACCCTTTATAGCAATTTCTTACCAACTGATATTGGAATATACTGACTTACATGGACAATTTAAAAATACTTTAAAAAAATGCACGGCAATTCCACACCGAAAAATCACTAAAAGCAGCATCATCACAAAGGCACAATACCAAATTAGGGATTTTTCAATTTTTTCTCATGAGGAATATGCAATTGAGGTGTGACAACTTTCTGACTACTGCTATTTCCAAGTATCTCTTTAGTTATCTTTAATCACATCTTCTTTAGTTCGTAAGCTATCTATACATTTTATATAACTTTGACCAAATATCTTATTTCTTTTTAAAGTATTCTTTTTTGGACATTTTCTCCTTTAAGAGTGTTATTAATTCTTCTTATTTTTATGCTACTACCCTTATTCTCTTACCTAAGATTAAAATTTTTTTTTTCTGAGTGCTATGATAACACCAATAAAATAAATCTCTGTGTTAAATTGGATATCTTAGTCTCATTACCTGAAGCATTACTATATCCTTGTCAAACATCTCACGCCTGCATTTCACATTATGGTAGTAATAAATCTGTAAAAAAAAAACCAAACACACACATCAACTTTCCTAGAAAAATTGTCTTTTATTTGTACAAAAACATTCTAATATACTGTACATGACAGCCTTTTTGATCAACCCACCATGTATGTGTAACTATAGAGCAATGAGAGTAATTCTATGTTCTGCAGATCAAGGTATGCTGCATACTTTAGACCCTTTGAAGGTCAATAACGGTGAGCTGGTCTTAAAATTAAATGGGAGCAGAGTAGGCTGGAATGCACTTGAGAAAATATGTAGCATATTCAATTATAACAAGGCACTCCACTAAGAGAAAACCCTACTTTGTAAACACTAATAATGTGTGGGTATGTAATACAGCTGAAAATCATGGAACATTACAATCTCTGAAGAATCAAAACTGTAGAAGACTCAAGCAGCACAGAGAGACAGAGGGTAGGACTAAGTGGGCTGTGGCATATTACAAATAAATACCCTTGCACAAACAGTTATGTAAAAGATACTCAAACCTGTGATCTCATCAATTTGGATATTCCCTCCAATGACTAGGGAATGCTACTGTTACGCATGTCTTCGTGATTCTCCCACAGGGTGTCCGCCCAACCTTGTGGAGGCCTCCTGTGTTTGCTCCAGACATTGCAAGGATAAGAACAGCATACTCTAGCTGTCCTTCTGCTGACCCTCGAGGACTCTTGACACAGGATGAACCCAATTTCTCTTTCCATCATACATCTCTCTGATAACATCTTTTACTCTTGTTCTTCTCCAAAAGTCTTCACTGTTTCTATTTATCATGCACCTCTCTATCACTACTTTATGTAATTCATATTTTCAATTCTTTGTAGACTGTTGTATTCCAGGTCTGTTAACACTACACTATTAGACTGCTCATATGGTGCCTGCTTTGTCAGCACATATACTAAAACTGGAACAATACAGAGATTAACATGGCCTCTGTGCAAGGATGACACACAAATTAGTAAAGCATTCCATATTTTTTTTTTGCTATTTTGGGGTGGGGGGTAGGGTAGAGAAAATTTGCAACTCAAAAACCTGTGGAAATGAATGCTGAAAACTAAAAAAGAAAGAAAGAAAGAAATCTGGGAGAAAAAAAGAATGCTCATATGAAAAAGATGGTTCTTTGTTTCCAGAGAAGCATTATAAAAGCTTGCAGTATCCTGAAGGCAATCCAAGTTCTTTTTCTTCTCTTGGTTAGTCTTGGGCCTGTATGTCCAATATATGCCCACTATACACATTTACATATACATATCTATATACACATACATATACACATATGAACATATAGACATATCTAAAGTAAAACTTCTTTAGGCTGTCCCAGTATTTCCTGGGTGGAAGGTCACATCAAACTCTTTTGAGCTGTTACTGTCCTCTTCCTGAAGTTTCTACTAAATTCTGAGGTTTGATACAACCAACACAATGCCATTCACAAATGGGAGCATCTACAGGACCCCACTAGCCATAAGGAATCATGAAGAAATTGCATTGCTAGACTTGGAAAAAGGAACCCCTGGGCGTGAATTCTACTTCAGATATCAACCCTGGGTAAATCACTTTGCCTCTCTGGGCCTCAGTTTCTTCATATGTAAAATGAGGATATCAGAATCAAAGGCCACTTTCAACTCTAAATCTAAAACCCTTTGAGTGAATCCCTCTTTACAAAGTGGACTTTGTGTTGGATATTCATTGGGTACAACTGAAAAAGATATTATCTAGGAAATGTGTGCTCACTGGAGGGGGGTGAGTTGTCATGTAAGAGATAATAAATAGATAGCTTGATTCTTCAATTTATCTATGAAGAGATTTAGAGAAAGGCTTCAGGTATACTGAGAAGAAGTAAAATTTTATTTTACAGATAAGGAAACTGAGGCCTAGAAAAGGGAAGTGACTCTTAAGCTCATACAGTATAATAAATATCAGGAGTGCAGGAGTGACAAGTCTTTTGATTCCAAATTCATTATTCTTTCCTATACATCATGCTGCTGCTAGAGCCAATTTCAACAATGAAATTTCTAAGGTTGCCAGCAGAATGAGGCTCCTAGATCCAAACCTGTAATTATAACTCCCCTATCCTATTTCTAGCTTGCCTTCTAGCCAAAAATAAGGATGATAACTACAAAAAAAAAAAGAAAATGAAACCCCAAAATGAATCTAAACTAGGTGGAGTTTGACAATAATTAAAACTTGAGTTTTAGTAATATAATTACAGCTTTTAGCTCAATTTGACAATGAAATCTAGATTATTGCTTTGCTTTTCTACTTTTGACAATATGTTTCTTATACACCTACCAATGATAGAATATGAAAACTTTGGGTTCTATGATTAAATTTGTGATTTTTCTTTTCTATTGTATCATTTAAATCAATGATTAAGTGTCATAAGAATTATGGTAGCTAATGATAATATCTAGCATTTATACAGCACTTTAGGTCTACAAAGTCCTTTACAAATATTATCTCATTTTATTTTCACAATAATAATGGGAGGTAAATGTTATAATTATGCCCGTTTTAAAGATGAGGAAATTAAAGCACAGAGAAGCTAAGTATCTTGCCCAGGATCACACAACCAGTGTCTGGTGCTAGGTTTCAACTCAAGTCTTTTTGATTCCAGGTCTACTATACTCTACCCTCTATCCACTGTGCTCTAACCTCTACCCACTGCACCTCCTATGCCTTGATTAGAGACTGGGAAATGGGGTAAAACCATCCCCCAAATTTGAGATACTAACCTGATTAACAAGAGAGAATCCATTTCTTCTCCACATTCCTGCATGCACTTGGGCACATAGCACAAGACATCGAAGGGGGTGTTCTATCAACATGGGAGGACTGAGCTCACTCTGCAAATAAAAAAGCCACATAAAATCTTAGCTAGTGTACTATATTAACAGGAGCAGATAGGCAGGGAGACTTTGGACTAAGTACCATTTTTAAAAAATTTACTTTTAAAGATAAAGGTATTTTGAACTTAAAGATCACGGGAATGCTACAGAAATAGGAATTTGCTTTTAAATTTCAGTAACACTTACCAGAGGAAGTAGTTCTGGAAATTTATATGCCACTTCACTTTTGCTTAGTAATACATGCAAACCTGAATGGGAACACAAAGCCCAAAAAAAGTTTTTCTGGAAACTTCTTTATATAGTTGTTTACTATATAAACAACCATCCTTTTCTATTCTCCATTTAACTTTTTTATCCCTTCATATCTATAAGGTTACCAATAAAAATTGTAAATGACTGTACAATGAAGCAAATCTTTTGATTTAAGTGGTTTGAAATGATAACTATATGGATGCAGTCCATTTCCATAGTAACTCACATGGAGAAAAACTAGATTCTAGTTCTGGGGAAGCAAACTGGACTGGGAAGAATGGTGGGTGTGTTGTAAGGGAATATAACTTCAAATCCTGATCCTGGGCAAGCCACTTAACCTTTCTGGGCCTTAGTTTCCTCATCTGTAAAATAAAGGTGTTAGACTCAATGATCTTTTAGGTCCCTTCTAGCTCTGAATCTTAAATCCACGATTAGTCAATCAAAGAATATTTATTAAGCTCTACACGGTTTTAGGCACTGGGAACTGGGGATACAAAGACAAATATTAAGCAATCCCTTCTTTTAAACTTACATTTGATCCAGAGAGATAACCAATACATAAAGAAGTATATACAGGAAGGAAAAAGAACAAAATAAATATGCTATACATTTAAGAAGGCTGGGCCCCAGCAGCTGGAGAGAAGATATATTTATTTAAAATAGAATGGGGATGAGGAATGGGGGCTTCTGTGGTTTCCTTTAATCTGAACTTCTACAGGAGGGCTTTCTTGGTTGTTTCTCTGCTCCCCCTCCCCCTCACTAGTCCTTTTCCTCTAAGATTATCTTCTACTTCCTCTGTATACATTAAATCTCCCTCATTAGATTGTGGGTTTCTTGAGAGAATGGATCACATTTTTTATGCCTTTCTTTGCTTATCACAATGCCTGGAACACAGAAGTTCTTAATAAATACCTGCTGACTGAGTGACTAGTGGGAACATACTAGTAGTATGCTAGGAGGGGAAACATATACTCACTACACAGCAAAAGCAAATCAAGCATTTACAATGAACCAAAATGACCATTAAATGACCAAGTCACCTTACCAGGTTTATGGCCTATTTAAAGGGGGTCATGTAACTGAAGCTTAGGGCAAAGTTTAGCAAATCCTTATGAAGCACCATTGCATAATATGTTGTGTTAAGAGCAAAGAGAGACAGAAAGATAAAGACACAATCTTCTCCCTTCAGAGCATTTATAGTCTAAGTGATCAGACAGATAAATAGAACAAAAATTAGAATATGGTATAAGAGGACAAATTGCTATGAGAGCACTTCCAGGTGAGGAGATACACTGTCAGTGGATTGCTATAACATCAAGAACTAATTTTGACCCTAGGGCTCAGGATCCCACCAACTCTTATCTTTTTGGTTGATTTGTTGGGGCATATAACCTTTTAAAATTAAAAAAAAAAAATCTTCCCCTAAACACTTTTGTCAGCAGCAGTAACCAATAAGTGACAGACTTTCCCTAGGCCTATAATTTAATGAGATGTTCATAAAAGCAGCAGATGTGAAGAAGCAAAGGTTTAGATAATTTCTACTTATTAGCAGCTGATTTATGATACAGTGTTTGTAGTAAATATTCTTGAATTACAAAAAAGAACTACTTGGAGGGCATAATGTAAGAAGTTATTGTAATATAAAGAGAAAAAACATCAATAAAACATCTTTAAAAGTAATTTTTCTTAAAAAGAACTTTATATACAGCTAAATTTAGGTTGCTCTACAGGTTACACTCTATACTAGATACTATCATAAATTAATAAAAAAGAAAACTGCAAGCCTTTCGAGATTATTTACCTGCAAGTAATCGAGAGACTGGAAGGTGAATGCTAACTTTTTCTTGGGAAACACAGTATCTAATGGTTTCAACCGCATGTCCACAGAGGCTTAGTGTGATGGGCTGCTCCCCGTCGGTGAAGCCACTATGGCACTGCATCAGGACTGCCAGACATTTCTTGTATGCTTCGATCAGCACCTTTTCCTAGGAAGGAGGATTGGACGTGCACTATTCAGTAAAGGTCAGACTCCAGAGACAACCAACACCCATTTCCCAGGCCAAAAACAACAGTTATTTTGTGATCATAAAATCAAAGATCTCATTTAGACACAACATTCTGAAAAGTTATTTGAGAAGAGGTGGCACGACAGAGGGCACCAGGGAATCCCAGAGCACTAGCACAGTAGTGCTCTGGGTTTCTATAATCTCTTCCATCACCTCTTGTTAAGTTAACTGTAAAATTATCAATAATTGTGGAAGATAGCAGGGTCAGCCATAGCAAAAAGGGTTGTGATTCTGAGCATTTAGAAGTATTCATTTACCCAGGCAGATACATCCACTATTGACCTGCCCCCAAACTTGTGGGATCCTGGGCAAATCATTTAACCTCTCAGTGTTCTAGACAACTTTCTAACACTCAGAGTAGTTGGCAATCTTTACTGGTAGAAGGAATTGCTCACTATGAGTTACCCTTATCAATTAACAAGGCTCCAATTTAAAGATAAAACAACCATTATCTAATTATACATTAACTTAGAAAATAGATTCTTATTTAAGAGCAGAACAGGATACTCTGAAGACATGGGGGTAGGGACAGCATAAAGACCCCCCAAAAGTCCAGAGGTACTGCTGGGAAGCAAGCCTTGAGCATTGCAGAAGGACCACTACTACCACCCAGCTAGTAGATACCAGGGATAGGTAGAATTCATAATGAAGAAAACTGCTTATTTAAATTTTTCTTCCTGGTTCTGGAGATTCAATAACAACAAAATCAAATAACAAATACCATTTGAGCACCTGCCACATATCTTGTCTTACACTAGGTGCTGTAAGAGATATGAGAAGTATCTTTTCATTGAACTTACAGACTAGTCAGAGAAACAATTTAAGAGTAGAATATAAAGTACTAAAGATAAGACTATAAATGCTTAAGATTGGGGTACAGGGAGGTCATTCAGAAGAAAAGTATGTCAGGGAAGACTTCATGAAGGGGAATTTGAGCTGAGTCTTAAAAGGATGGGCAGGTTATCAATATGCAGAAGAGAAGAAAAGGTTTTCCAGGTTAAGGAGCAGCAAAGAAACGTCATGGAGATAAGAATAAGTAAGGTGTATATAGAACCATAAACAAGGGCTGAAAGTAATAATGAAAGATTCATAATAATGAAAGTTGAATAGGTAGGATCATTGATTTAGGACTAGAAGAAACCTCAGGGATCATCTAAGTCAAACACTTCCCTTTACAGATAAAGAACTAAGAGGTTAAAGAACTGACCCAAAGACACATAGGTTGCAAGCAGGAAAACCAAAATGTGAACCCTGGGTTTTGTGACCCAAATCCAAATTTTTAATTAAAAAAAAAAAACACCAAAGAAACACCCTCCCCCATGTTCATATATACAGAAAAACATAAAAAGACTATATTTGCAACTACAACTTCATTTCACACCATTTACTTTTTTTTTTTAAAAGCTTATGATTACACATTACTTTTTTTTGCCTTTTGGAGGGGGCAATGCAGGGCAACTGGAGTTAAGTTATTTGCCCAAGGTCACACAACTAGTGAGTGTTAAGTGTCTGAGGCTGGATTTGAATTTAGGTCCTCCTGACTCCAGGGCCGGTGCTCTATTCACTTCGCCACCTAGCTGCCCCTACATGTTACTTTCAAAAGTGTTCTTCTTGCCTCTGTTTCTTTCTGACCTTCCTTGTGTTCTTTTCTGTGCATTATTAAAAAAGTTTCAATGGCCCTATTTTTTTTAGACATTATGATTGTGTAGGCCCGGCTTCCTATATCCCTCCTCCCCCAGTTAAAACTAGACTTTGTGGGAGATGCAGAGTGGAACCAGATTATGATAGGCTTTGAACTAATGTGGTATTTACTGTGGTAGTACTGGAGAACCATCCTAAGTTCTTAAGCAAGTAAGTGACATTAAATACTTTCAGTAAAAATACTCTTATCAATACACAGAACTTGCTGTACACAGAATTATTATGGGAGAGAATAAGGGAATAAGGGGAAGAGAAGGCAAGTAAGGACACCAGTTGTTGCAGTTATCAAGGCCTAAATTTACAAGAATCTAGATTAAGGTAGTAGTTTGGAGAAAGGAAAAGAAATAGAGATTCCAGTTACAAATATAGGTTTTGTGCATAGGCGATGGAATGGAGCTAAAGGTATGAATATGCAGTCATCTGTCTAGAGCTAGTAGTACATTCATCTCAACAAGTATTTGCAAAAGAAGACATGAGGCTGGATGATATCTACAAGGAAATAAAAATCAGAAGACTGATAAATAGAATCAGAATCAGAAGGGTTGATATACAACAGGTATCATTTAGGATAGCTAACTCATGTACAAAATGAATACTTCCCTAGTGTTTAGACTATTCACAATACACTAGGTTTCATACAAATTTTTTTGTCTCAAGTTTCTTCTTGACTTTTTACATTAAAAAGGACCTTTTTTACAGTACATTTATTTGTATGCATGTATGTATGTGTGTGTGTATATATGTTTGTATGGATTAGGTCTTTAGTTTGAGAGAACCCAAATGGCCCAAATTGAATTTCAATTACAAACAAAAAACTAATGATCTAGAGAGCAAGGCTTATGTCTTCAATTGGTTTTGTATATCACCATGTGTGATAATAATGGCAATTAAAGATTCCCCTGTATTGGCTTGGTTTTCAAACTGATTGTGTTAAAACCCAGAGCTTGTTAATCCCACCTGTGGGATGGACTTTTTGATGTGAAAAGAAAGTCCTGAACTGGGAGGAGCTGGTGACGTAGATTTGGAGAGACAAGAGAGAGGCGGAAGATCTTTTTGGAAGCAGCACCTCATGGAGAGAGAGAGGGACTAAGAGAATTGCTGGTGGCCGCTTTGAATTGCCCTGGACTTTTGATACCTGCCCCCTGAGCTGCCAAGGACTGAGGAGACATGGCTGTTTTGCTGGTACTTTGTCTGTCTGTTTTGATGTTCTTTTGCCAGATTTGTCCACTGGTGAAAGACAGTCCTGTTGTTGAAGAAGTCCTGGAACCTGGCTTTTGGTTAAGAAGCCCTGAGACTGTCCTGCAGACAGAGAGTGAATACTGTCCACTGGTGAAGGACAGTGCTGTTGTTGCAGGGGTCTGGAGACTGTCCTGCAGACAGAGTGGATACTGTCCACTGGTGAAGGACAGTGCTGTTGTTGCAGGGGTCTGGAGACTGTCCTGCAGACAGAGTGAATACTGTCCACTGGTGAAGGACAGTGCTGTTGTTGCAGGGGTCTGGGAGCCTTTCTGTTGGTTCAGAAGCCCTGAGGAAGGATTTTCTTGTTGTATGTTTACAGAAATCCTGGGAGAGGGCTTTGCTAATGTGTTCAGGGGTTCTAGGACTGTTCTACAGACAGAGGATGAATTCATGAAGGGACTGGCAATGTATCTTATGGCCTTGCTAAGCCTTGTCTCCCCAGGAACTAAGATTGCTGAGAACTTGCCTCCTGTCAAGATGAAGAAAAGACCTCCATTTGGGTATTAAGTGCTGTGTTTAAACTTGATGTAACTCTGGGGTAGATTCAATTGTGATCCAGGGGTGGGGAACTTTTGACCTTATGTTTGGAAACTAATCTCCATTTGAGAAGAGGGGCTTTGTGGTGGACTTAATTAAGGTATAGCCTAGGGGTGGAGAAGTATTTAGAACAGAGACTTTGTAATTGATTGAATGATTGGAAGGTCCTGGGGTGGGGTAGTCCTTGGAGATTATTTAATCACATTTAGTAAATGCTGTATTTGGAATGATGTCATGTTTTGATCTTCTCTGTTCTTGGTTGGTCACTGAATAAAATGGAGAGCACCTATGCTGGTATTCTGAACCTTGGGAAGTTGCCTTTCCTTGGCATTACATTACTCCATGGTACCGGTACCTGCTACAGAGTATACTTAAAATAGCATAGTAGCTCAAGCACACTATGGGGAAGAGACTTTTTTTTGTTGCATGCAATTTCAAGTCTAAATTTCATAAAAGTGGAGACAGTTCTACAGGAGCCTGCAATTACAAGTGTCATATAATTCATAGCACACCTTTGGAGTGTCACTGGTCTATGGTTTAGGATTGCTTTTGGCACATGTGCAGAGTCTATCTACTATCTACAGTCTGCTGTCCAGGAATCATATGCAATGGTAAATTAGTAACCTTCTCAAGGCAGATACCTGATAAGGGCAAATCATCCTTCTAAGAATACACTTAAAAATGATAGTTTCTAAGGTAAACAGAGTAAACCAAAGAGCACAGTGTAAAATTAAGTTTTTCTTCACTAGACATAATGCCTTCAACTGCCCTGAAATCATTCTCAGAAGGTGGAAATAATTATTTAAAGTTTGGAAACTGTTGAGAAGAAGTGAAAGTACTTTTGGACTTAGTCCTTATAAATCACAGGTATAAATGCGCAAATAAGGAAAAGCTTTTTTGATATATTTACAGACTTCTGTGCTAGGATTAAAGGGATTTTCACTGAAAACAAGATCCATTAAAGCTCCTCTTCACATTTCTCTTTGATCTTATATGCAAGTTGACACATAAGTAAACACAATAAAAGAAACTTACATCCAAAGCACACCAGTCTTGCATCATGGAGATGACATGTGTTAATTTCATTTGTAGTGTAAAAGCTGCTTCCCACTCTGGTTCCATTTCAATATGCTGTCCTACTTGGCGTGTAATTGGATCCATTCCCTAAGAGTAAACAAATATGAATTGGAAAGCAAAATAATTATAAATTTAACATAATAATTCTACTAAAATTTAACTGTCCTATATAGGAAAAACTGCACTGTATTAAAGGAAATCTTCAAAATCCCTTTTCAGCTCAATGATCTTGCACAAAGTTTGTTGCAAGATTTGTAAAAATAAATGAAAAAGTCATTGGTTAAATTTGTATAGCTATCTCACATATTCTCAGAGTATAATCTTTTTCATAATAGTTCTCCCCTTTGAAACAAAAACATTTTTGCAGTCTTAGAGAAAACTGGTAACAGAAAAACAGAAAAGCTAAATTCTCTCAGTCCATAAAAAAATTAGACTTGTAGAATTTAGGTATAATTGCCATGGAATTAGCAGAGTTAATTAAATGGAAAAGTCAAATCCCAAAATATTTGAAGTACAAAAAAAATTTTTTAAAAATTTGTTCTTCTTTAAAAAGGTTACTGCAAGATCAAAATGGTATATATACCTAACTTTATGTATAGCAGGCCACCTGTCTTTTTACAATTAAAACTAGTTAAAATATAACAGCTGGTCCTTGCTAGAAAATTCAGCTTCCCTTTTGGGACCTTTTCAGAAAAGGAATATAAACAGAGGAAAAATAATTTCATTGTAGTATATGAACATCTATCAAACAAATAATCAGGATGGTGAAAATTTAATATTATTGTTTCCAAAGCAAGTAAACATTTATATACATATATATGTGTATGTATGTATGTATTTATTTATTTATATGTGGACATGTAATAATATAGCTGTACCCCTCAAAAGAAATTAAGGAAACAATTTAAAATGTTAACAATACATAAAAAGACTTCTGTAACACTAGATAAATAAACAGCTTCTAGATAAAATCCTTTCACTTAACATCTTGATAATGCTTTTTCATTAAATGGATTCAAGCTGTAATCCTTTTAATTTCCCAGATGTAAATTTATCCCCAATTAAGAAATGTTTCAAATGAGATGGGACTTATTTTAATAATAAACTACAAAACCAAAATCATTCTTGACATTTTAAAAAATATGTTGGTTCACATACCTGCATGCATTTTAGCAGTTCTAAGAAAGCATCAAATCCCTCTAGGAACTTGTGTCTTAGGTCATCTGACCAGTCAGTGGGTTTACTAATTAACACATATCTAAACAAAAAGAAAAAAATAGGAGTTTTTAACACTTAAAGTCTTTAAAAAAAAGTTTAGTTTACTTTTTTCCAATTAACAAATATTTATTTTCCTCCTTTTCACATTGTTTTTCCAAAGGGGAAAAAATAAGAAAAAATCCTCTAAGAAGTATGTATGGTCAAGCAAAACAAATGCCCACATTGGTCACATCAAAAAAGTGTGTCTCATTTTGTATCTTGAGAACATCACCTCTCTCTCAGAAGGTGGACAGCATGCTTTATTATAGATTCTCTGGAATTGTAGCTGGGTATTACATTGATCAGATGAATATTTAAGTCTTAATTGGTTTAATAATTAAACAACTACTTACTTGAGGTCTAAAATAAGGCTCTGAACCCTTCTGAACTTGAAGGCTTGCAAGGCTGTGTATCGTTCAAATTGAAACCTGCCCTGGATATCTCGATGTTTTAAATGATCCATAAAAGTCCTGATGATGGTAGTCATAAGGTTTTCTTCTGTGATTAACATTCGAGCCTAAATAAAAGTAGATTAGAATATTCTGTAATAAAAAACTATTCACTAGGTACATAAAACATGAATTACAGGATTTCATAAACAATACCTATTTTTTATTTAGGGCCTATTCCTCTCCCCCCCCCCCCGGCATGATAATAATAGATTTTTCCTAATATTTCTTAATTATTATTAATTATGTTGTTTTACTACTATTTTATGAGGATACAAACTATTCAGAGAGGTCAAGGTATTACAAAGGTCCTTACTTTTCAATTAAAAGATACAATGGTCTGTTCATTGGCAGAACTAAGCTACATATTTACTTGAATTAATGTGTATATATAGATAAGAAATACAAGATAATAGATAAGAAATATAAGACATATAATAGGATATCAATGCCAGAGGAACTCTGTAAGAAGTGTCAGACCTTTCTTCATACATTCTCCTTAGTCAAGACTTCCCAACTATAATTGCAGAATATAACCTTTTGATATCCCCAATGACCCCATGCTGCTTTCCTGTTCCAATAGACTGTCCCTTAAGTCTTGTCTTTTCAACCCCACTGAGTATACTTGTGGGTTTGTGTACTGGAAAGGACTTAGTGACTACCCTAAGTTAGACTGTGCATATGTTAACAAAACAAAGAGGAAGTAAAAAAGTCCTGTCAGGTTGACCATAGTCTCATGATGATTATAAATTCTGAAATTTACATGGAAAAGGTAGGAGAAAAATGTTCCAAAGGGGAAGATGCAAGAGTTTTTATTAGTTCACTCTCAAGTGAGACTGGATGCAATACAGCTCAAGGTACTGAAAAAAAAAAAGACAAGAAGTCTCAAGGCTAAAGGAAACCTCCAAGTTGTTAATAAATGTCAATGGAACAGAATGTGGTACTTATTATTGTCTTGTTTTAGAAAATATGACCACAGATTTTTGAGGGCCAATATAATTAGTTCATATTCTGGTACTAAAGTACAGTTGCTTAGAGGCACTGTGGCACAGTGGAAAGAATGCTAAATTTGGAACATTGAACTTTGAGTCAAGGGACCTGAGTTCACATCCCAAGTTCTGCCACTTACTTCCTGTATAAGTTTGTGCAAGTTACTTAACTTCTAAGGCTCTTAGTTTCCCTATCCATAAAATGAGAGGGTTGGCCTAGGTGACCTCTGAAATTCCTTCCATTTCTGTATCTATTATTCTATAACCACCAAACTTATTGATCAGGGTTCTGCCTCTCTTGATCAGATGCCAAAGCCATTAATTATCAGAGTGGGTCACCCAACACAAAAAGAGTTATCCACTAGCTTGGCCAGGGAAATTCAAAAGCCCAAATCTAACTTAACCTATTACAGTTCTGCTGGCAAAGTTACAAACAGGAAAGATCAAAAGGGGCTTGCTGTCTAATAAATGCTTATTAAAAGCCTGATACTTTGTAACTTTCTAATCCCTAAATTCCTAATAGTTTCTCAAGATGCCATTCTATAGGAATTGGATTCTAATGAAACTGATATTCAGAGTTAATTACACAGCTCCAATTCACCACAATAACACTTATCGTTGGGACTCTGCTTCATTTGTATATATGTCTTCTCTTCACTTTGTTTCAGAATATCAATCTGTTACTTACCTTACACATTCTCACTCTATGTAATTCTCAGCCTCATTTAGAGATGCCAGTCTCCCACCACACACCTAACTTAGTATGTTCAAAATAACAAGGCAAATCCTCTAACACTCTGGAAAAATTCATAGGATAAGAATAAGTCTCAGTGTTCACCAACTCCTCTTGAGTTGCACTGTATATGGTGTAGACAGGACACACATTTGGTCAAATAAATTGGAATACCGACTAATTCTAAGATGTAATCAAATTATTTAAAAACATGATCTCTTTAACTACGTTATTATTAACTGAAAACAAAACTGGTTCATACCCAACTCTCAAGAATTGCTATCTAACATTTCATGAATACCAACAAATAAAAAGCTTTTTTTTTCAAAGATGGGATGTGGTTCAGTAATATTTAATACCTTTGTCAATATTCAGAAGGAAGAAATTATGTTCATGGATATCACCAACTTGGAGAAGAGCAGGAAAAAGACTTTAGCACTTTATAAGGTAGGGACAGAAATCAGCATGAGCATCATAAATTAAAGAAGTGATCAGAAGTAATCAGGAATATATATGGAGAGAAAAAAACAAAGCAAGCAAAGAGTATTTGGGAGTAGATGGTATGACAGTTAGATTGGGCAAGAACTAGTGCTGAAAGACAAGACTGCACCCTGATAAATAAACAAGTACTCAAGATGTTGATTTTTATGAAATATTTTGTCATAATCAGACTAGGAACATAAAAAAAATCAGTGATATTTTGGGGAAAATTTTAAATGATTTCTAAAAAACTTGGAAATGGGACCTTGAAGAAAGTGGGGTTTTGTTTTAATCAGGAAAAGAAAAAGCTAAAGGATAACCTCATGTGCAGTTATTCTTAGAAAAAAAATAGACACTACTGCCAGAAGAACAAGTTGTTTCAGTTCTTTTCCCAGTCAAGGGGATATATTCTAAATTACCCATATTCTCTTAGGAATAACACATATTGGGCAGAATGGCTGTTCAGGCAGGCTTAGGCATAATGTGACCATAGAATAATTTTTAAACTGTCCTGTAAGGGGATCTGGCCTGTGTATTTAGCCCCATTGGCTTGAAACAGATAAGCTAATCAGCCTTGACAACATTTTTGTCCTCATCCACATCCTTACCTTTCCTCAGCAATGTAAATAGTTATACTTAATTATGCACTTTTCTCTGTTACACTTAGAACTTGATTAAATACACTAAACCACTTACCAAATGCCAATTGCCCAATGCCTGTAGTGTACAAAAATTTACATGAGGCAAATGTCAAAGAAGGTTTTCTCCCCATATAGGGAGGGCTAGCTAGTGTTAACAACCAAACACTGTTGTGTTCTAGGAATTTTTATAACAAGACTGTATTAAAGATTTTCTGAAAACAAAGTTTTCTGAGCTCACATCTGTATGTATATCACATATGTATAAAATATGATATAAAGCTCACATCTGTACAACTAAGGAATACTGCATTGGTAAAGTAAAAGTAGTCTTATCAATCAATTAACAAACATTTCTACAGTGCCCACTACAGTCTAGGCACTGCAATACTAACACAAAAAATGATACAATCTCATTTCTCAAGGAGCTTGCACTATAAAATAAGGCTGTGATAATACCTCATTTATCCAGTATCATCAGAAAATGATGTTCCAAATAAATTTTACTAAGTATCTGACTGTGCCTAGCATAAAGCCTTTGACAGAAATATAAAATACTTTTATATTTCTTCTAGATAACTGAAGATTACTTACTGCTTTCACTTTTGATGAAAATATTTCAAAGATGTATTACATAATTCTATGACTTATTAAACAAGTTGCTGAACATAATTTAATCTTATCTTAGCAACTAGGAGTCATTTTAATGAATTACTGGACTGGGAAGTAACACACCTGCTAGGCTTGATAATTCTGTTGCCTCCTCCCTCCCTAACATGTCTCAGTATATCGGCTTCTAGCAGCTCCCCTACCTTTGGCTGTCTGGCTACAAGAAATACAAGAAGCAAAGGTTTAATTTTACATGAAACTCTAAATGGTTATAGTCTGAGAGTAATGCCCCTGAAAAATAAAAATTCACATGTTTTGTGACAGCTATTTCCAAGTGATCGAGGTTGTCCTAAGTCAGGCTTTCAAAACAGGTGGAACATTATTGTATTTGGGCATTTGTAAATCTCAATAGTCTAAAATTCAAGGCTTTAGTGCCACTAACAGAAAATAGGAAAATTCTTCTTAGTCTTTCAGTACTTACAAGTGAAGGAACCGTGAATATCTGTACCGAGAGGTCTGCGACTGAAAACTCTCTGTCGTGGTCATCTGTCACATAATCACTCTGCAAACGCTCATAGTTCTATTAAGAAGGCAAAAAAAGGCAAGGAGTGCCGACTATCAGTTAAGAAGAAAAGGCGAGCACTACTCACCAGAGTAGGTGCAGTGAAGAACTGGACAGATAGAGCAGTCACCGACACTGCTCGCTCGTGATCATCCTCCATAAAATCTCTCTGCAAGTGCTGGTAATTCTAAACAACAAGGGGGAAATTCACCTCTAATCCACACGGACCAAATTTTTTAATAGTTATAATGTATAGTCTGAATGAGAAAATTTAAAGAGATAGTACGGGTATAAAAAGGAATCTTCCTGCCCCCTAAAATCATTCAAATGATCTCTGAGAACCAACTCTAGTTTTATTGATGTTACTGTATTTCTGTGAGGTACACAGCAGCAGCTTAGTACTGACAGTAAGAAACAACTATTTCTCAAAATATTATCATGTAATAGAGGAGGTAACTATCAGCAATGTTACAGTTCCTGATGATATTATTCCTTGGTCTTACTTCATTGTGGCTATTACCTACAGTGCAGGTAATCCAATTTTGGGCTGCCAGAAGGAAGAGAGAATCCAAATGCACAGCTCCTGGAATTCATGACTTTTAAAGCAGATAGTACATATATATTAAACTAAGACTATCCTCTATATTGAAAAGTCCACAGAAGGGGCAGCACCTTAATTTCACAGTGTTGATAGCTCTAAATTCTCCATCTTCATTTTGCCATTTCAAGTGCCATTCAGAGCTAAGCATAGGGATATATACATTGTATTGACATAAATAATAAGTCAAACACTATTGACCATGAACTTATTTTAAAATATTTTGATAATTACATTTCAATAAAACTTATCTCCATTGTAATCCTAGGTATTTTTATATTTTATAGCATTTAAAAACATTATTCTGAGAAAGAGTCCATAGCCTTCATCAGATTGACAAAGGGGTCCATGACACAAGAAAGTTAAAAAGAGGGGATTCCTCTTTCCCAAAACCCTATTAATTTTGCAATTAACAAAAGATAAGAAACTACCTTTTATTAAGTTTTTCCTTTGGATTCCAATCCATTTAAACAAATTCAATTAAAAACATACTAAGTAGATTTAAACATCTGGCCCCAAAGAATAGGAAACATGCAGAAAATTTAGGCTTGATGTAAGGAAAAACTTCTTAACTATTAATGTTAAACATAGAATGGGCTTTGTCAGGAGGTGGGAGTGGGTTATTCCCCACTGGAGGTCTTCAAGAAACAGCTGGATGTCTATTTGTTAGGTATATTGTAGCTACTATGACTAGATGGCTGTTGAGTAAGATCCTTTCCAGTTTTGAAATTTTGTGATTTTGCTATCAGCTCTTAAATTGCCAGTTCTATGTATTATTGGCCTGAACTACTCCATTATTTGTGATGCTTATTTTAGTGGTTTTCAAAATTGAAAAACTACTTACTTTTGCAAAGTGGATGGCAAATAGTTTCTTATATTTCAAATCCATAAGTAAACTGCTCATAAACAACTGATGATAGACACTCCTAGCTCCTATTAAGGAAAAGATCAGGGTATATGAGGAAAGCAAGAAAGTAAGTTATTTCCAAGGAATTTTAAAGCTGTATTATAAACCTCAGGGGTTTCAGCTTCAGCTCTTCTTTAGGGACAGTACATCTGCGCTTCGCTAGCAGATACAGAAATTCATATTTACTTTCAGAGTGATATATTAAAAATAAAGAATCCCAAGGATATCTAATTTTCTGCCACAAATTCAACATAGCAAAAGTGAAAACATTTGAATTTGCACCTAATTTTTTGTCTAAAAATGAGATTGAATTTCTTGACTAAAAAAAAAATTCTATTTGTAAAAGGATATACAGAAAACTACAAAGGTTTATCTACCTGATACTTAAAACATAAAACCATTAAACACATCTGCTAAAGTGAACTTTTCAAAAAAGAATTTTCTGCTATTTTGAATATGTTACCTTTCCAATTTAAAAAAAAAAGTTAAGAGAGATTCACCTTTCCATAATTTTGAATCACAAAGCATCAATTTATCCACAAGAGAAGAGTTTTCACCATCTGGTCCTTCCTGTAAACCAACTTGACATAATATTCGACGAAGTCCATCTTAAAAAGACACGAAGGGTGGTAAAACAACTATTGAAGACATCAAAATATTTTAAATGGAGATTTTAATGTAAATATCAAGTTAAATTGAGCTATTTTACATATGCTCTTAAAACTCAAATATATATGTAAAATAATGAAAAGGGTCAGCAATTTATGAATGTCATCACAAAATGGCCAAGTCACAAAGTGTTATATAACTCTACATAAAAATCTGCACCTTTAAAAGGTAATAAGAAAATGGAAGTAATGAGTTCTCATGCTTGAAAAAAATGTCATTAAGAAAAAAATGTGCTGTCAATCACTAAAGGAAGCTGTAGAGTAGGGGAAGGAGCTAAAGATATGGAATCAAAAGATATGGGGATTCTAATCCCAGCTCTGAGATTTACTATCCTCATGACCCTGAACAAGACATTGAACCTCTCTATTTCTTAGGCTTTTTATCAGCAAAATAGTTTAATAATAATAAATACACTACCCTTTTATAACAGGATAGTAGTAAGGAAAATACTATATAAAGTTACTCAGCAGTGTGTATGTATAAAATGTATGTGTATACACAATATGTATGTACAGGTGTATTCTATTAGTTTTAGAATTTTTCCTTGAACAAATTTTATACTAACAACTAGTTTATTGCTATCAATATCTATACATAAAACTTGAAATAATCTTCAATGCCAGCTAAATCAGGATTAAAAATTCAGTAAATACATAATTAATGGATTGGCAATCAAAGGGTTTGGGTTCAAATCCTGATTACGACTTACTACCTTTGTGACCCTGGGCAAGTACTTCACCTTTCTGGGCCTCAGTTTCCTCATCTGTAAAATGGGGGTGGTAGTGGACTTAATGCCCTCTAAAGATCTTTCCACCTCTAAATCTATGATCTATAATCCAATTTTATGGTTAGTATTTATTTATAAAGAATATCTGTATTTCCATATTATTTTATAATCTAACTTTAGTTAGAAAAACAACACAAATGAGGCCTTTATTGTAACAAAACATTTTGTCAGAATATGAACATAAATTTTAAAAATATGATTCATAATACAAAAAATGGTAAGAAGTTTCTCATCTGTGTCAAAATGACTACGATGTACTTTCTATTTCAAGGTGAATATAAAATAATTACTAAGACAAAAATTAACAAAGCAAACTAAGAGTTTCCAAATTATGTCCCCCTCCGCCAAAAAACAGTATTCAAATAAAGTATCCTTCCTCCCCCCCCCACCCCCACTCCTGGTCTTAATCAATATAATATTCAATCTATAATCACTGCTGTGTCACCTTCCAATATAAAATCATTAATAAATATCCTCATAAATATCCTCAATAAAAATCCTCAAGCCATGTGTGGTGGTACACACCCATAATCTATTACTGGGGAGGCTAAGGCTAGTAAATTGCTTGAGCTTGGGAGTTATGAACTATAGTGGGCTAAGTTGCTGAGGTGTCTACACTAAGTCAAAAACCAATATTGGTGAACCCAAAAGAGCAAGGGGCCATCAGCCTGTTTAAGGGGCAAACTGGTCCAATTCAGAAATGGAGGAAGTGAAAACTCCTGCGCAAATCAACACTGGTATTAGAGGCATGAATGACTACTACACTTCTAGCTTGGGAAAGATATGGAAATCTATGCTCTAAAAAAATGGATAAAAATTTCCCTAAAATTTCAAGAATTCTTATGAAAAATATCAATATCCTTTTTTATTACCATCAAAGAAAATAACTTAAATGAGGGCATAAAAAAATCTGTGAAATTCACTGGCAATTTAATAGGCCAGTAAATAAGTTCCCCCAAATTTCTAGAATCTCACCTTTCCATATGGCATAAAACAATGTGAAAATGTACTGAAAACTTGACAGCAAAAATATTCCAGATATCTGACAAGACACTTGGAAGTTCTCAAAATTACTCCTCTGTTTCAGCACTTCTCTTGAATAAAGTATGTGGGATACCTCAGACACATTCCTGCTCTTCCCTTCCCTGCCAGGAATAATGCTTGTTTTTTGGGCTTTGGTAGGCACATGAGAAATAAAGAAATAAGAAGGTTCTGAATTCTCTAATGACGACTACATATAAAAAATGCCCAAAGGCAAATTCTCAAACTATATGGAGGAAAGCAAAGTAAGATGCTCTATTTTAACTGTATTGCTCAAATACAAATCAGTCAGAATTTTGATGACAAAAATATAAAGGAAACATTCTGGTAGTAAAACAACAACAAACCCCCAAGTCTAAACATGACTAACACCAATTAAGAGTCATACTATGAACTAAACATAAATTACCGTGAGTATATCTACACATGCAAATTGATGAGGTGGTGCTGGGGAATTGTCAAGGGCATCAAATTCAATTAAAAAAAATCTCTTCACTTGCTGTTTTTTCAAATGATTTAGATATGATGCTATAACATTCCTTAATAATATTTAGCCCATTATTAAGAGAGTACATAACATACCTGAGTATCCAATAATACTGCCAAGCCAAGTCAAAAGCTTCAAACCAAAACTCTGATGTGCAACAATAGATGAATGCATTACTTGCACTTTCAATGGTTTAGTCTGTCGACTGGTATTTCTCTTAAAAAGAAAAAGCAGAATGAATTACAGAACTTAGAGATTTGAGTAATTGTTTTATTTAACATAGCAATGATCCTTAACTGCTCAAGTCTGCAAAAGCCCCATTCTTTTTTTTTTTTTTTGGCAAGGAAATTGGGGTTAAGTGACTTGGCCAGGGTTACACAGTTAGTAAGTGTCTGAGGCTGGATTTGAACTCAGGTCCTCCAGACTCCAGGGCTAGTGCTCTATCCACTGTACCACCTAGCTACTCCAAAAGTCTCAATCTTAAAGGCCAAAATTATTTCAGTGATGTACTTAGATGGAACACCCCCACCCCCCAGTCTCAGGAAAATTAAAATAGCAAATTACCTAAAAGGTTCTTGATTCTGAACGCTATAGCATTATACCTAAACTACTTGAAAAAACAGTAAGTAAAGAGGTTTTTTAAAAATGGATTTTTGATGCCCAAAAGGAAAAAAAAAAGATATAATGTGCATAAACAAGGTTGCAGCACATTATCGAGGATGTAAGAACTGGTGTAAATGACTCAATTGAGGCTATTTGTGAGTGGAAAAAGAGATGATCCATTTTTATGTACTACATGTAATAAGAATAAAAGATGACAGAGAGGCAGCTCAATTGGTATATTATTAACACTGATAGAATAATATTAACATTGAAAGATAAGGAAGGCCTCTCATGTGTTAGGTAGGTCAACAGAGATTTATGGGAAGACATAGAAAACAATCATATATGAGAAAGTATGAAGACTCTTGGATCTCCATTGACAGAGAAGTTATTACACTGATGAAATTATGGATTCAAAGTTTCACAGTACAAAATTGCACATGGGCAAAAAATTGACCATTACACTTGATTTGTCTTAAATATTTTAGAATATTTGTCCTTAAGGGCAAAAGCCTGTTCACCTGAAACATGGTGATGTATTTCTTGAAAATTATATGAGAAAATTATTGAGTCACACTTTATATGAAACCTAAAGAACAAATAGCCATTCCCAAGAAATTCTACCATAGAAAATTGGTCCAAAATCTAAACAGCTTAAAAAAAATCTTTAGTACTTCTATAACTTTTCCTTATATGCTGATCAATGTGCCTTTTAAAAATTCTTTACCAATTACCTCAATGTGTTTCTGTAGTCAATATATCAACATATGATAAAAAGGTGTTATTTTCATAGGAAAGTTTAATGATGACCAAACTAAAACAGGCTAAAGTTTCAAATGGTCATCTAAACACAAATCTGTGATAGTGCCAACTGTTCTATTTACATTCTAGACAAGGTATTCATAGGTCATGAGTCTGTTTTTTTACATAGCCAACAAAAAAAATCACCCACCCCACCTCTTTTAAATATTCTACTACCTGATTTTTCCTTAAACTTTATTAAAAGAAAATAACAAACTAGAAGCTCAAAAATATGTGCTTTTATTCAATGGATTTTGAAGCCAATCTTTTTTTTTTTTTTAGCACTGAAGTATCTGTTCATCATATTATTTTCTGATTACAATCAAAGCTGCTTTTTGCTCAGGTAAATACATTTAGTTCATTTTAAAATTATTCTATGCTTTAACATTTTTTCAATTACATATAAAGTTTTTTTTACAATTGCTTTCTGAAATTTTGAGTTCCAAATTATTTCTCTCTCCCATTACCCCTCATTGATAATGTAATCAATTTTATGTAAGTTTTACATATGCAATCATGCAAAACATTTCCATATTAGTCACGTTGTAAAAGAGAAGACAGACAAAAAAAAAACCGAAGGAAAATAAAGTTGAAAAAAGTATGCTTCAACTTGCATTCAAACTTCATCAGTTGTCAGGAGGTTGACAGCATTTTTCATGAGTCCTTAAGAATTGTCTTAGATCATGCTATTGCTGAGAACAGGTAAGTCATTTATAGCTGATCATTGTACATCATTGCTGTTACTGTGTACAATGTCCTCCTAGCTCTCCTCATTTGACTTTCCATCAGTTCATATAAGTCTTTCCAGGCTTTTCTGATAGCAAACTGCTCATCATTTCTTTTAACACAATAGTATTGCAACACAATCATAAGCCACAAATTGTTCAACCATTCCCCAACTGATGGCCATCTCGACTTTCAATTCTTTGCTATAACAAAGAAGGCTGCTATAAATATTTTTGTACATGTATGTCCTTTTCCTTTTTTAAAAAATTTTAAACTCTTTGGAATACAGACCTAGTAATGGTTTTGCTGGGTCAAACGGTATGCAGAGTTTTATAGTCTTTTGGGAATAATTCCAAATTGCTCTTCAGAAGAGTTGGATAGTTCACAACTCCAACAGTGCATTAGAGTTCCAATTTTCCCACACCCCCTCTAACATTTGTCATTTTCTTATTCAAGCATGTAGTCAGTTTGATAGGTACCTCAGAGTTGTTTTAATTCCTATTTCTCTAATCAGTAATGATTTAGAGAATTTTTATATGACTACAAATAATTTTAATTTCTTCTTCTGAAAACTGCTTGTTCATATCTTTTCATAATTTATCAGCTGGGGAATAATTTTCATTCTTATAAATTTGATTCAGTTCTCTATATATTTGAGAAATGAGGCTTTTATCAAAGAAATTTGTTATTTTATTCTTTGAAATTTTTTTTCTCAGTTTTCTACTTTCCTTCTAATTGGAGCAGCATTGGTTTTGTTTATGCAAAACCTTTTTAATTTAATACAATCAAAATGATCCTGTAATTTTTTTTTTGCATCCTATAATGCTATCTCTTGTTTTGATCTTTCCTATTTATAATTTGCTCCACTCTCACCCTAGTGAAACAAATCTTTCCTGATGACTTTTTAAGTTGTCCTGGTATGAAAAATTGTTTCATCTAGTCCTTTTGTTGGGTCTGCAGCTTCAGAATTTGTTTTGGGGCATTATTTTAACATTATATGAAAGGGAATTTGGGAGAGCTCAGGTGAGTCCCTGCCTTTACTCCATTTTTAGTTTTTTTTTTTTTTTAAAAGGTGATTATTCCCAATTTAAATTTTCTCTTTTTTTTTTTTTAAAGTAATTAGGGTTAAGTAACTTGCTCAAGGTTACACGGCCAGTTATTTCTGGGTGTGGTGCTAAGTATCTGAGCCCAGATTCGATCCCCCAGGTCATCCCAACATTGGGGCCGGTGCTCTTACTCGCTGTGCTACCTGGACACCCCTAAATTTTCTTTTTAAAAAAATTAATCTTATTTATTTTTTGTTAAATTTTTAGTTCCCAGCTGTTCCCCACCATCCCAACCTTACACTAGAGAAGGCCAACATTTGACTCAGATATATGTGAAACTATACAATGCATACTTCCATACACCATTTCTTTCTCTGGAGGTGAATAGCATCTTCCTTCCTAAGTCCTCTGCGGCTGATCTGAATATTCATACTACTCAGAAAAGCTTAGTCATTCACAGTTACTCTTTGAACAATATTGCTATTACTGAATACAACGTTCTCTTGGTTCTGCTCATTTCATGCAAGTCTTTCCATGTTTTTCTAGAATCAACCTGCCCCTGCTGGGGCGGCTAGGTGGCACAGTGAATAGAGCACTGGCCCTGGAGTCAGGAGGACCTGATTTCAAATCCAACTTCAGATACTTAAAATTTAGTAGCCACGTGACCTTGGGCAAGTCACTTAATCCCAATTTCCCAGTCTTCCCCCTTCCAAAAAGCAAACAAACAAACAAAATCAACCTGCTTGTTATTTCTTACAGCATAGTAGTATTCTATCACAATCATATACTATAACTTATTCAGCCATTCCCCAATTGATGGACATCCTCTTGATTTCCAGTTCTTTGCCATCACAAAGAGAGCTGCTACAAATATTTTAGAACATATAGGTTCTGTTCCTTTTTCCCTTATCACCTTGGGAAACAGACCTAATAGTAGTATTGCTGGGTCAAAGGGTATATAGAATTTTATAAATCTTTAAGCATAATTCCAGATTGCTCTCCAAAATGGTTGGATTAGTTCATAACTTTACCAACAGTGCATTAGTATTCCAATTTTTCCACATCCCTTCCAGTACTTTTCATTTCCCCCCTTTTACCATTTTAGCCAATCTTATAGGTATGAGATGATAGCTCAAAGTTGTTTTAATTTGTATTTCTCTATAATCAGTAATGATTTAGAGCATTTTTTCATATGATCATAGATAGCTTTGATTTCTTTTTCTAAAAACTGCCTGTTCTTATCCCTTTACCCTTTCTCATTTGGGGAATGATTCTTATTCTTACAAATTTGACTCAGTTCTCTCTCTCTATTTTTTTCTATATATATTTTTAAAAAGGTCTTCATCTGAGAAACTGTCTATAAAAATCCACCCCCCCTTTCTGCTTTCCATCTAATCTTGGCTACATTGGTTTTATTTGTACAAAACCTTTTAAATTCAATATAATTTGCAGTTGGATATAGAAATCTATCTTACCATACAGGAAAGTAGAAGGGGAATGACAGAAGAGAGGGAAGATTGGGGGAAATAAAAGCAGAAGCAAAACACTTTTAATAATGGAGAGGGGGAAAAAATAGAGTATGATAAAAGGGGGAATTAGGATGGGGGAAATAAATTTATAACACACTTCTCTCATAAAGACCTCATTTCTCAAACATGTAGAAAGTGGAATCAGATTTACAGAAATAAGAGTCATTTCTTGAGTGATAATTGGTGAAAGTATATGAACTGGCACTTTTCAGATGAAGTAATCAAAGCTATCAATAGTCATATGAAAAAATGCTCTAATCATTATTGATTAGAGACATGCACATTCAGATAACTCTGAACTACACCCCATACCTATTAGAATGACTAATATGACCGAAAAGGAAAATGACAATGTTGGAGGGGATGTGAGAAAATTAAGACAGTAATGCATTGTTGGTGAAGTTGTATACTGATTCAACCATTCTGGAGAGCAATTTGGAACTATGCCCAAAAGGCTACATTGACCAAGCAATAACACTACTAGGTCTATGGCCCAAAGAGACAAAAAAAGCAAAAAGAAAAAGGAGCTATGTGTACAAAAATATTTATAGCAGCTCTTTTAGTGGTGGCAAAGAATTGGAAACTGAGGGGACGTCCATCAATTCAGGAATGGCTAAGAAAGTTGTGTTACATTATTGTGCCATAAGAAATGATGAGCAGGATGCTCTCTGAAAAACCTGGAAAGACTTACATGAACTGATGCAAAGCGAAATGAGTAGAAGCAGGAGAACGCTGTGCCAAATAACAGTAATGCTGCTGAATGCTCATCATCGATGGCACCTTCATCTTTCTTTCTCTTTTTGCTCTGTCCTGCCCCTGAAGCCTAATGTACTTATGACCACTGCCTCCCTAAAGCACACGTCCTTCTGAAAGGTCCTCCCGTAGCCTGTCCCCTCGCATTCCCGTTCCTATTGAGTGAAGAAGAGTTTTAAATACAGCCATGTTATGAGGTTCCCACATTACCTGCCCTCCACCCCATCCTTCCTTGCCATTGTAACTCTTGCCTTCACACCTCTTTTTCGAGATAATTTTGCCTTTTCCTATCCAATTCTGTTTTTAGAATCATCCCATCATAATCACCTCAACCCCACGTCCTCCATCTACGCACACTCCTTCTAACTATCCCAGGAATGATAGCGTTCTTTTTTTTTTGGGGGGGGGAGGGGTTTGGAGGAGGGAAGTCAGGGCAATTGGGGTTAAATGACTTGCCCAAGGTCACACAGCTAGTATGTGCTAAAGGTGTTTGAGGCCAAATTTGAACTCAGGTCCTCCTGACTCCAGGGCCAGCTCTATATTCACTGCGCCACCTAGCCTCCCCCATTGCTAATTTCTTTCCCCAATTTTCCCTCTAGCTCTCTACTGATTTTTCAAGTCTTTTTAAAGCTCTTCCATGAACTCTTTGTAAACTTGTGACCATTTTACATTTTTCCTGAAGCTTTACAAGTAGCTATTTTGACTTCATTGTCTTCTTTTGAGTTTGAACATTTACTCTAACACAACTTTTAATTATTTCTGCTGCTCTAAAAGTCATCTTAAGGCACCTAAGGCACTATTTAAATTATTTTGGAGGGAATTTGGGAGAGCCAGGTAATTTCTTGCCTTATTCTGCCATCTTCCCATAACTACCTTCAAGTTAAATTTTTTTTCCAATCCAACTTGTTAATAATAATGAATGGGTAGGGTGGCTAGGTGGCCCAGTAAATAGAGCATCAGCCCTGGAGTCAGGAGGACCCGAGTTAAAATGCGGCCTCCAACACTTAACACTTACTAGCTGTGTGACCTTGGGCAAGCCACTTAACCCCCGATTACCCTGCCTTCCCCCCTCCAAAAAACAGAAAAAAAAAAATAATAAATGGCATTTAAAAATGTCTTGTTCTGAAAATATTTCAGTTTAGAATAAATGCTGATAGTTCAATTTTAAAAGTTCTTCCCTTTTGAGATTAAGTATCACCAGCAGTTGAATTACATGAAATGTTCAAGACATCTTTTAACTCCTTAATTTAAATATTTTTGACTTATTGAACACTGAAATCTTAGATGAAGACTATGCATAAGGAGCTATTATAAGCAAAATCCAATTCTATTGCTTAAGCACATGTCCTAGGATTTTGCTCCCCAATTAAAACAATTTAAATCTCGAAGATGGAGGAGTAGAAGCAGGACCTTGTAATAGTATTGGAATTTAAAGATCCCCCCTGTATTGGCTTGGTTTTTGGATTGACTGTGTTAAAACCCAGAGCTTGTGAATCCCACTTGTGGGATGGACTTGTTGATGTGAAAAGAGAGGGCTGAACTGGGAGGAGCTGGTGACATGAATTTTAGAGAGACACAAGCAGAGAGAGAGAAAGACGAATTTTTTGAAGCAGCATCGTGGAGGCAGAGATGGAGAAGACTGCTGAGGGCCAGTTCAAATTGCCCAGGACTTTTGAGAGCTGCCACCCTGAGCTGCCAAGGACTGAGGAGACATGGCTGTTATGCTGGTACTTTGTCTGTTTTGATGTTGTTTTGCCAGATTCGTCCACTGGTGAAAGACAGTCCTGTTGTTGCAGAGGTCCTGAAGCCTTGCTGTTGGTTCAGAGCTCCTGAGACTGTTCTGCAGACAGAGAGTGAATTCTGTCCACTGGTGAAGGACAGTCCTGTTGTTGCAGAGGTTCTGCAACCTTGCTGTTGGTTCATAAACCCTGAAGAAGGATTTTCTTGTTGTATGTTTACAGAAATCCTGGAAGAGGGTTTTGCTAATGTTTTCAGGGGTCCTAGGGCTGTTCTGCAGACAGAGAATGAATTAATGAAGAGACTGGCAATGTATCTTGTGGCTTTGCTAAGCTTTGTCTCCCCAGGAACAAAGATTGCTGAGAACTTGTCTTGGGTCAAGATGAAGAAAAGACCTCTTTTGGGTATTAAATGCTGTGCTTAAGCTTGTTGTAACTCTGGGGTAGATGGCCTTATTCAGTTGTAATCCAAGGGTGGGAAACTTTTGACTTTTTTGTGCTCTGTGATTGACCAAATGAATGTACTTTACTTATGATTGGAAACTAATCTCCATTTGAGAAGAGGGGTTTTGTGGTTGACTAAATGAATGTACTGCCTAGGGGTGGAGTAGTACTTAGGAGAGGGTCTTTGGGATTGACTAAATGAATTATAATGTCCAGGGGGTGGAGTAGTACTTGATTGAATTACACTTGGTGAATGCTGTATTTTTAATTATGCTATATTTTTATTCTCTGTTCTTAATTTGTCACTGAATAAAACGGAGAGCAGCTATGCTAGTATTTTGAACCTTGGGAAGTAGCCTTTGCTTGGCATTACATTAATTGTTTTCTGTGTTTATTGTATGCTATCCTTGTTATATTGTTGTGAAATTATGTTGATACCGGTTATTCCTAATGTATTTTTGCCAAGTAAGGCACATGAAAGATCTTGGGGCCGAATGTAAGGGTTATGGGATTTAAAGATCTTCTATGCCCCACTGGACTTGCTGACGTAGCAGGAAGGGGTGGGGCAAGAGGAAGCGGAAGCCAAGCTAAAGTTCCTGCAGTGATGGGCAGTGGTGGCGTCAGCGGTAGCAACAGCAGCAGAGGCAGCGGCAGTGGTAGTGGTAGTGGCCAAGGTGGTGGTGGAGGCGTGAACCCCTTTTTGAGCCAGCCAGAATTTCTACTAACAACTCCTGCTGAGGACTGCCAGGGGCCGGAGCTGCCAGGAGCATGCTTCCTGGACGCTGAGCAGTTGCTGTTAGTGGGGAGAGGAAGACCTTTGCCTGAGGTAGCCTGTTCTGTTTTAAAGGCTTGAGAATGTGGGTGCTTTCTACTTTATCTACCTGTGCCAATTTCATAACTACTCTGGTGGCTTTGACTTTCTGGTTTTGGGACTTGGTCATTTGGTATTTTAATAAATGTTCTAGCTTTATCCCCCAGATAGAGAGCCTGGTATATTTTGTGATTAATAACCACATCAACATATTTATAATTGCCATAGGCATTGTGAATATTGCATTGCTGATATAGACCTCAGTGTGGCTCCGGCTTCCCCAATTCATGTAAAAGGGGACTCTGAACAAACTTTGGAGCTACAGCACCCACAAAATGACACAGAGAAGCTAACCTCCTGCTGAGGACAGCCCGGCAGGCTGGCAGGAATCAGATAGCGCAGGGCTCTGGGAGCTGAACCCAGCTCCACCCCGAGGTTTTAGCCCCAGACCAGCCACCGGCTGGAGGGACTCCAGATCACCAGCAGCTGTGGTGGTTTCCAGAATTATCAACACATAGATGCTAAGGACAAAGTGAGAGGTCAGTGCACTGTGGACTTTGGGACCCAGTAGTTGGGAGTGTTTCGGCTTTTGCCCCTGGGGCGAGAAGCCGCTGAGGGCAGCAGTGCAGCAGCCACCATGGGGCAGCTTCAGCTCCCGGCCTGCAGAGTGTAAGGGGATCAAGCACCAGTCTGAGGGGTAATCACTCTTGTTTTAACTTGCTTTGACCTGGACTGCGGTCTTGGGTGGAGGTCCTGGGGTGTGTGTCCAGCTTGCCAGAGCATGTGGAAGCTTCAGCAAGGGCACCCAACTAAGACCTCTGGCAACTGAGAAAACCCCAGCATTTGGTATGAAGCTCCCCTGTCTGGCAGCAGAGTCTGCTGTGGCAAAAAGCCCAGTGGTCAAGTGACTGAGGGGCAACATGACCAGGCAAAGGAAACAAAGCAAAGAGAAGAACCCAACATTAGACTCCTATTTTGGGGAGAAAAAGGATTAAAGCATGGAATAGGAGGAAGACAGTGAAGTCAGAACTCCTGCACCAAAAGCTTCAAAGGAAAATATGAGCTGGTTACAGGCCATAGAGGACTTTAAGAAGCAGATAAGAGAAGTGAAGGAAAAATGGGGAAGAGAAATGAGAATGATGCAAGAAAATTATGAAAGGAGAGTCAACAGCCTGACTGAGGAAAATACCACCTTAAGAAATAGACTAACTCAAATGGAAAAAGAGGCTCAAAAAGCCAATGAGGAGAAGAATGCCTTAAAAAGCCGAATTTGTCAGATGGAAAAAGAATCTCAAAAGCTCACTGAGAAGAATCATTCCTTCAGAATTAGATTGGAGCAAATGGAAGCTAATGACTTTATGAGAAATCAAGATGCTGTTGAACAGATCCAAACAAATGAAAGAATAGAAGGCAATGTGAAATATCTCATGGGAAAAACCACTGACCTGGAAAATAGATCCAGGAGAGATAATTTAAAAATTATTGGACTACCTGAAAGCCATGATCAAAGAAAGAACCTAGAAATCATCCTCAAAGAAATCCTCAAGGAAAACTGCCCTGATGTTTTAGAACCAGAGGGCAAAACAGAGGTTGAAAGAATCCACTGATCACCTCCTGAAAAAGATCCCAAAAAGAAAACTCCTAGAAATATTATAGCCAGGTTCCGAAATTCCCAGATCAAGGAGAGGATATTACAAGCAGCCAGGAAGAAACAATTTGAATATTGTAAAAACACAATCAGCATAACCCAGGATCTGGCAGCTTCTATACTGAGGGATCAAATGGCTTGGAATGTGATATTCCAAAGGTCAAAGGAGCTGGGATTAAAACAAAGAATCACCTACCCAGCAAAACTGAGTATCATGTTTCAGGGGAAAATATGGTCATTCAGTGGAATAGATGACTTTCAAGCATTCTTGCTGAAAAAATGAGAGTTGAATAGAAAATTTGACATTCAGATACAAGAAGCAAGAGAAGCATGAGAAGGTAAACAGGGAAAAGAAACCATAAGGAACTTATCAAAGTTGTACTATTAACATTCCTACATGGAAAAACAATAATTGTAACTGATGAAACTTTTCTCAGTATAAAATAATTGAAGAGAATAGAAATATACATGAGAGAAGAATATAATGAGAGGAGATGGGGAGAGACAGAATGGGGTAAACTATCTCATATAGAAGAGGCAAGGGAAAATGGTTACAATGGAGGGGAAGAATAGGAAGGGAAAAGGGAATAGGTCAACCTTATTCTCATTGAATTTGTCTTGGGGAGGGAATGAAATACAGACTAAATAGGGTATCTCACCCTACAGGAGAGTAGGGGGGATGATGGAAGGGAGGGCACGCTGGGGGGGAGGAAAGTTGGAAGCACCCACTTTTGAAAAGGGACAGGATCAAAGTAGAGAATAGAACAAGTAGGAGGTGGTATAGGAGGGAGGGAAATATAGTCAGTCTTTTACAATATATCTACTGTGTTAATGTTTTGCATTAGCCACACATGTACAACCTATACTGAACTGCTTATCTTCCCAGTAAGGGTGGGTGACAAGGGAGGAAGGGAATGAATCTGGAATTCAAAGCTTTAAAATAAAATGCTTAAAAAAAAAAGAAATATATATATATATATATATATATATATATATATATATACACTATTATTAATACTATTTTACACGTAATTGGGAAATAAGATATACAGGCACTGGGGCATAGAGATCCACCATGCCCTACTGGAAAAGTCAAAAGGGGTATGAGAGAAAATATGGGAGAGAGCAGATTGGAGGAGGGGATATCCTCTGGGACTGCTATTTTGGGGTGGTGGATAGGGGAAAAATGGAGAGTAAATTTGTAACTCAAAATCTGGCGGAAATGAATGATGTAAATTAAAAGTTAATAAAGCATTTGAAAAATGAAAAAAAAAATTTAAATCTGTTGAAAAAGCAAGTTAAGTTTTTGCTTAAAAATATTTTGTTCTAATAGATGTCAGTTCTATATTTTGAAAAAAGTAAGTAGGCAACAGAAGGCATTCTGTAAAAATTATAAGTTGCTGTGGTAACCTTAATTGTCAGAAGTGTTATTCACATTTCTTAGTAGGAGGGAATGTTTTCCTACCCCTTTAATTTAAAAGAGTGGATTATTCTCTTTTGACTGAAAGAAGATTTATGTAGTTGCAAACTGTTGGCATGAAATTTTAGCGATGTGTCTGACTTCTTTCTTACTTTTGGGGTACTGATAAAAGACAAGAAACTGAGTTTTACCCCAGAACTAAGGTATTAGAAAACACAAAGCAACCAAACCAGTCTGGCACTATCTAGCACTTAACTGAGGGAAGAGTCAAAAGTATTTTTTAACTAAATGAACTGCAAGTCTGATTAAAAAATAAATTAGGAATTTGTAAGTAGGTTTGGGAATACAATTAAAGATCAAATTAAGATTGATAATAATTAAAATTTAGTAAAAGTACAAAAATGTACTATTTATTTTTTAAAATCTTACTTTTTTATGTTTATCTGAAAGTATTCCTTACTGCTTATGTTTTAATTATTTAATTTTTCAAAACTATACAAATTTTTTAAAAGGGATAAATGGGGTTAAGCCCACCCTTGTTCCTATCACCATGATTCAAGTATAATGAGGCAGAAAATCCACATTTCCAAGGCAACTATTGACAATCTGTGGTAATATACACTAAAGATAATAGGTTTAGTGCTTCTTAGTGGCAGAGAAACCTCCTGAAAATTGAATCTACCTAGCCTAAATACAAAGTAAGAACAGTAAATATTAGGTCTATTTTGTGAGTAAAAATGCGTTCAATATTTAAGCAGAATGAGGTGAAGAGATGAAATTGAAGGATCTGGATTTGAACCTCCCTCCAGAAACTGTAACCATCAATAAGTTATTGAACCCCAAAGAATGAGTTTCTCCATCTGTCATACTTCTAGTACTTACCTTTCTAACTTTTGAAAACCTAAAAATATTGCATACATGAGTTATTACGTCTTTAGTTAGAGAATTACACATTTAAAACTAGAAGGGATCTCAGATCATTTTAGTGTAAATCCTTTACAGATAAGGAAACTGAGCCCCAGAGAAGGCCAGTGACTTGCCCAAGGTCTCATAGCTTATGAGAAGAGCTGAGATTTCAACCCAGGTACTCTGATTCTAAATCCAGTGTTTACTACTGTTAATACTAGGTTGCCTTTCTGACAACACATTACTAAAAGGACAAGAAATAAGCCTCCAAAATTAAATTAAGTGGACAGCACTTTATAAATCCACATTACATTTCTAGCCAACAGCAGCTTTTTATACTCATGACTACTACATACTTAAATATCTAAATATTTGATCATCAGAACTGTGCCTCTTACTTGATTATTTCAGATTGGGGAGCAATATTAAACTTAGATTATATTTATATAAAATGTAACAAGAATTTTATGATATTTGAAAGAATGAACAGAGAATATCTAAGAGAATTATAGTATCACATAGAGTTGGAAGAGACCTCAGATATCAGGTAGTTCAACTTCACTGAATTCTACAATGAAGAAACAAAACCATTCATTGTAAGGAATATTTTGTCTATTTGAATGAAAATGTTGTTCTTCTGGTATCAGGTACACTATCAGAATAAATAGCAAATGTCCTTCACCTGTACAGAAGATTTCAGAAGCAAGAAAGGCAAAGTCCCCTTGAATTGAAAACTCTGGCTGCTAATATATCAATTTCATTTTCATGGAATTGCCTAAAGTCTCTATCCATGGATGCTCTAGAAACTTTTCTGGAGGAACAGTGGCCATTCTTATAGAAGACCATTACTTTGACATACAGGTATCAGAGAAGGTGAAAGAAAAATAAGTCTTATCTAAATTCTGTACAGGCCCTAAACCTTAATTATAACTTTTAAATAATTGGGTGAGGGGCAGGAAGGAGATATATCTATAACAGGAACATGTAATAATTAGAAATACTTAAAATTTTTTGGTATGATAAACCTTAAAATAAGAAAAGGAGTTAAGTCTTTAAAAAAACCCAATAAACTCTGGAACTGCTATCTGTTATTAACATAGAATAGATAGCTCTAATAGTACTTACCACAATCACTGATTTTGCTTGTTCACAGTACTGGAAATCTCCATATCGAACGGACCTACGTCCCTTAAGATAAAAATTTTTTGAATTACAGTCAGCATAAATAAATTCACACGAGGAAAAAAAATTGAACACTTTAAAAAATAATTACACTATGTCATATAAATAATGGTTCTGACTCCATTATTGGATAGAAAAATAAATTCAAAGATGTGCATGTCAAACTTTCAAAACTTTTTTAAACCATTATTCAATAAATTACATATTAAAGTAAAGTAAGAATTAATTCTGACTCAACAATTGAGCACTTTTACTCCCTGGCAGGATAACAGCAATCTGATATCTTCTAATAATTTTAGTTATCAGGGAGTATTTTTAAATTACTTAATAATGTGCATAGAAACACATTTAGAAAAAAGAAAAATAGCTCAGATGCACTGTAATTATCTCTGAGAAAAATTATTATAGAAAATTAAATGTTAGAATTTTCTTTAGGAAATTCTCTCTTTTACATCATTAATAAAATATTACTTACATCTCGATCTACTGTGGTTGCAAAGCCAATGGCTTCTTTCTGAGTGCAGTTAACCGCTTTTTGAAGGGTATAAATTACTTGTTCATATGTATGAACTTCATCATTAAACAGCATGCAATAGTAAGTGTCACTCTTCCCTCTGTGGGATTAAGAAATCATGTAGTTACTGGTTTCTCAAATCTAAGAAAAAAAATTTATTTTGGTTACAGTACTAACTGGAATCAGTAAGTCTAGGTTTTCAGTAATTCTAAAAAAAGAGTAAAGATTAAGCTATCTGATAGTTTAGTTTTTCTATCTGATCAGTCATAATAAAAATGTAGTAAGTTGGAAATTTATTGCTCATTGCAAAATTCCTTCTAGTTGTCTACATTTTATACTTTTCCAGTTGCTGAAAAAGCTAACCAAGGCTGAAGCCATTTTTTCCTCTCTATCATATGAGTACTTGATTCTTTGAGATGTAAGTTCATGGTTTAAATTCAATCACTAACTGACAATGCAAATAGTTCAGATCTTCTAAAACTTCACTTTAAGTCCTGTAAAAAATAAAGACTAACATTTTGTCCAGCAGTCACCAAAATGCTGTATTTCACAAGACAAAAACTAAAAGCAACTCAAAATGGGTTAAAGTTTTTTCATCATTCCTAGTTTCCCTTAAAATTCAAACCTGAAAATCCAATATTATGAGCTAATCTAACTCAATATAACTTGATTCAATAACAGACTTTGGTGGTTAGTCTCCTATTTAGTTTCCTGGGCCTGGGAAGGGCAAATCCCTAGGTATTCAAAGCCTACTAATGACCCCTATAAAAATGATGCATTAAGGCCCCCACAAACACTGAAACACAAAGGATAAATAAGTTATGTACTTACACCATCTCTAAATCTGATGGCAGTTCATTTTCTTTCTCCCATGTTAATATATCTACTGCATAGCGAAACATAATTGTAAAAATGTTGTAGGTTCTTGCGATCATATCTTCTGTTAAATGTACAAGAGGATCCTGAAAGGGATGTCACAGTAGATCGAAATTATACATCCCTTTCTTTACATTATTACAGTCACCAACCTATTCATGTTCTTATCTTCTCATATGACTACTACAATAGCCTAATCGGTCACTTTGCCACCAGTCTTACTCCAAATACACAAACACACACACACACACACACAGATGTTTCCATTTAATCATCCTATAACATCATTTTATGACAATGCTACAAAGCAATCATCACCAAAACTTCCTGATAACAGCTAAAACATGGAAAAGGAGAGTTGGAGAGACTAGGTAAGTAAGAGGAGCAGCTGAGAGAGACTGAGAACAGGCGCCTGCCACAGGGAAGGTAGAAGAACTCTTCACCGAACAAGGGATACAAGAACTTACAAAGGATAAAAGAACAGAAATACGGTTTTTGAGAAGCATGGCTCAACTAAAGCAAAGGCCAAAGCATGAAGAATAGTGTAGATGGAAAAATAAATTGCAGAAAGTATTAACCCCTGAGACATCTTCAAGTGGACAATTAACACATTTAAAGAATTAAAGGAAAAATTAGCACTGGAAACAAAATCAGGATAGATAATAAAAGAAATTAGTGTAGTTGAAAAGAATCACAGAATGAACTTGAGCTGAATAATACGAAAAAGGATGATAAGGAAATGGGAAAATATGAGCGATATGAACAAAAGAAAATCTAACCATTTCAAAATAAAGAATCAAGAGCAGAATCATCTTTATATTTAAATATAAAATCAAAGACAACAAAATAGAAGTAGAAAGACAAGCTCATAAAAAAGGTATGAAATGAAAAGAGATTCTGAGTAGCTTGACAAAAGAACAAGTGAAGTCTCTGGAAGCTAGATCAAAATACAACTTTGGGATTGCTCATCTTCCTGAGTTCAAATCTGGTCTCAGACACTTACTGGCTATGTGACCCTGGGTAAGTCATTTAACCCTATTTGCCTCAGTTCCTCATCTGTAAAATGAATAGGAGAAGGAAATGGCAAACCACTCCAGTATCATTGCCAAGAAAACCCCAAATGGGGTCATGAAAAGTCAGATGTGACTAAAAAAAATGACTGAACAATATTTAGGAAAACTTCACACAGATACTTAAGAAACAAAAACTTAGTAATTTAAAATTTACCAAGTCCATAGAACTCTGACAAGATGTTCATAATTCAACTTTCAAAGACATGCTATATGTTATTATATAACTTCAAAATTACAAGGAAAAAATCCTTGAAGCTGCCAGAAGAAAGCCATGACAAAGAACATTCATCAAGAAAATAGCAGATCTTTTCCTAGGAAGGTCAGGAACAAAAGAAATTGGAATGTTGACATATATAAAAATTTAAAATATGGGCTATCTATTAACTGAAGAATGGCTAAACAAATTGTGGTACATGAATGTAATGGAATATTAATTACTATGCTATGAGAAACAATAGGAAGAATTGAAAGTATGGGAAAACTTACATGAACTGAGGCAGAGTAAAGCCTGCAGAAACAGGAAAACAATATGTACAATGACAACAATAACAGAAAGAATAAGAAACAAAATAAGACTGAATATTATAAAATTACAATGTATGACTACCTGGTACTTAAAGAAAAGATACTGTCATTGGAGAGAGTGGGGAGTATAATGCAGACCATTGCATTTACTGTCAAACTCAGTTGATATTTTGGTTAATTCTGCTGAACTGTTTTCTTTTTTTCTTTCTTTCTTATTTTTTGTTACAAGGAATGGAGCTCATTAAGTAGGCAATTAGGGAAAGGATGTATTCAAAAATTAAGATGATGTATGTAAAATATAAAAAAATGTAAAAATATATATAAAAAATAAATATAAAAGCAAAAGTCATTCTTCTAGAGAAACAAAAACGGGGTTTTTGAAGGCTTGTTGCTGAGACACTGGTATCAATATTGTAACTGTACCACACTACTTGTAGACCTTGGGCAAGACACTTAGCCTCTATAGACCTCAGTTTCCTAATCTGCAAAATATAAGGGTTGGATTTAAATGACCTCAAACATCCCTTCCTGCTCTAGCTCTATACAATACTAAAGTGAGAGAGATATTTTAAAAACCAAAATTATTAAAGAAATTCAAAGAAAAAACATATACTTCAGAGAGGTTTCTGATATCTACATATGTAGATATTGCAACACAAATAGAAAATGCTAAAAACCATTCCCAGAAGAAATGATAAAAGGTAATGAACAAACAGTACTAAAAAAGTATAAACTAATCATAATCATATGAAGTATTGCTCCAAATTCCCTCATAATAAGAGAAATATATATCAAAACAACTCTGAGGTTTTACCTTAATCTAGTAAATTGGCAAAAACCACAAAAGATGGAGACAGTCAATACTGGAGATGGTATGGGAAGTCACGTGCAGTAATACATTACTGGGAATACTGGGAATAATACATTCTGGGAAGCAATGTGCAATGATGTTAAACAAATGACTCAAATGTTCACTCTTGATGCAGAGATCACATTGTTAGGTATATTATTATTCAAGGAGATCAAAGATGAAAAGAAAGGTCACCAAATACTTTGAAATATTCATAGCAGCCCTTTTTTGGTAGCAAAAAAATGGAAACAAAGTAGATGCCACCGATTGGGAATGGCTAAACAAATATGAATGTAATATTACTATTTCCCTCTAAGAAAGAACATAAAACATTTCAGAAACACATGGAAGATGTTTATGAATAGATGCAGGGTCAAATAATCAGAACCAAGAAAACAATACAGATGGCTATCACAAAATAAATAAAAAGAACAATAAAATAAGGCTGAACACTACATAATTAAAATGACCAAGTTGTTTTGATGTACATTTCTTTTATTATGAGGAAATCTAAAGCAATATTTCGTATGATTATGATTAGTTTATACTTTTTTAGTACTGTTTGTTCATTACCTTTTATCACTTCTTCTGGAAATAGTTTTTAGCATTTTCTATTTGTGTTGCAATATCTACATATTGTGGATACCAGAAGCAGAGTTAGAAAACTACCTCCCTTCACTGAAGAAATGTGTACTATGGGTATGAAGTACCAAACATATTGCTAGACTTTGTTAAAATATTGATTGGTTTTTACTAAATTGCTTTCTTCTCCTTCCCCCCTTAAAAAAAATCCCTTATTAAAAGGGATGGCTCACTGAGTAGAGGAAGTGTGGAAGGGATAATACCGATATATTTGGAATAAAGGCAATTTAAAAGCAAAAAGGAATCAATTTAAATAAAGGTAAAAGAAAATTTAAGTACACAGACAGATCTGGAAAGAAATAAGAGAATAAACATTTAAGCTATTCTTACTTGGGTAAATCTTGTATAACTATTTTTCTTTAGTGAAAATGCAAATAATCAGGATTTTAAGTTTTTATCTGGAAATTTACTCCATATAGGATGTCCCAAAAGTCCTAGTTCAGTTTAAAGGTTTTTTTTTTTTAATGGCCACTTAATTATTAAAGTTTAAAGCTGTACGAAAACTTCTGGGACACCCAATATTATTTGTAACTAAATTCACAACGTAAAAAATAACATACATTAGGCATTATACAATGCCATCAAAGATGGCAAAATGTTTTAAACAGTCTAATCTTAAAATACCACAACAATAAAGCAAAAATTAAAAGTAATAATGTATTCATTTTACAAATGAGACAGTCAAGATGCTTAAGTTTCAGCCTTCCTTTTTCCAGGACAGAAAGTGAAAAGCTCTTATATAAGTATGCCAAGGACATATAACATACCCATGTTCTTTTTTTTTTATTAAACGCTTTATTAATTTTTGGTATACATCATTCAATTCCGCAAGATTTTTAGTTACAAATCTTCTCCCCATTTCTCCCCTACCCACCACCCCAAAATAGCTATCCCACTGGATATCCCCTCCTCCAATCTGCTCTCTCCCATATCTTCTCCCATACCCCCTCCAACTTTCCAGTAGGGCACAATGGATCTCTATGCCCCAGTGCCTGTATATCTTATTTCCCATTTACATATAAAATAATATTGATAATAGTATATATATATATATATATTAAACATTTTATTTTAAAACTTTGAATTCCAGATTCATTCCCTTCCTCCCTCATCACCCACCCTTACTGGGAAGATAAGCAATTCAATATAGATTGTACATGTGTAACTATGCAAAACATTCCCATAGTGGATATATTATAAAAGACTGACTATATTTCCTCCCTCTTATCCCACCTCCCACTTGTTCTATTCTGTACTTTGGTCCTGTCATTTTTCAAAAGTGGGTACTTCCAACTTCCCTCCCCGCGAGCCTGCCCTCCCTTCCACCATCCCACCTCTCATCCCCTTCCCCCCTACTCTCCTGTAGGGTGACATACCCTATTTAGTGTGTATGTCATTTCCTCCCTAAGACAAATTCAATGAGAATAAGGATGACCCATTCCCTTTTGACTTCCTGTTCTTCCCCTCCTTTGTAACCATTTTCCCTTACCTCTTCTATATGAGAAAGTTTACCCCAATCTATCTCTCCCTATCTCCTCTCATTATATTCCTCTCTCACCTCTTAATTTCACCTTTTAAGCATCATCCCTTCCCATTAAAGTCCTGTGCCCTCTATCTATGTATACCTGTACACATATATACACACATTCACATATGTATTTATAGGCCCATATACCCTAATATATAGACATATATATGTATGTGTGTGTATATATATACACACACAAACACTTCTATTACTTTCAATTATTCTCATACTGAGAAAAGTTTCATAAGTTACAATCATCATTTTTCCATATAGGAATGTAAATAGTTCAACTTTGATAAGTTCCTTATGGTTTCTTTTCCCTGTTTACCTTCTCATGCTTCTCTTGCTTCTTGTATCTAAATGTCAAATTTTCTATTCAACTCTCATTTTTTCAGCAAGAATGCTTGAAAGTCATCTATTCCACTGAATGACCATATTTTCCCCTGAAACATGATACTCGGTTTGGCTGGGTAGGTGATTCTTGGTTTTAATCTCAGCTCCTTTTCCCTCTGGAATATCATATTTCAAGCCCTTCAATCCCTCAGTGTAGCAGCTGCCAGATCCTGGGTTATCCTGACTGTGTTTCCACAGTATTCAAATTATTTCTTCCTGGCTGCTTGTAATATTTTCTCCTTGATCTGGGAATTCCGGAACCTGGCTATAATATTCCTAGGAGTTTTCTTTTTGGGATCTTTTTCAGGAGGTGATTGGTGGATTCTTTCAACCTCTATTTTGCCCTCTGGTTCTAAAATATCAGGGCAATTTTCCTTGAGAATTTCTTGAAGGATGATTTCTAGGTTCTTTTTTTGATTGTGGCTTTCCGGTAGTCCAATAATTTTTAAATTATCTCTCCTGGATCTATTTTCCAGGTCATTGGTTTTCCCAATGAGAAATTTCACATTGCCTTCTATTTTTTCATTTGTTTGGATCTGTTTAATAGTATCTTGATTTCTCATAAAGTCACTAGCTTCCATTTGCTCCAATCTAATTCTGAAGGAATGATTCTCTTCAGTGAGCTTTTGAGTTTCTTTTTCCATCTGGCAAATTTGACTTTTTAAGGCATTCTTCTCCTCATTGCTTTTTTGAGCCTCTTTTACCTTTTGAATTAGTTTATTTTTTTGAGGTGTTATTTTCTTAAGTCAGGTTGTTGACTCTCATTTCATAATTTTCTTGCATCATTCTCAAATTTCTCTTCCCAATTTTTCCTCCACTTCTCTTATTTGGTTTTCAAAATCCTTTTTAAGCTCCTCTATGACCTGTAACCAGCTCATATTTTTCTTGGAAGCTTTTGGTGCAGAAGTTCTTCCTTTTTCTCCCCAAAATAGGAGTCTAATGTTGGATTTCTCTGTTTGCTTTGCTTACCTTGTTTACTCATATTGCCACTCAATTACTTGACTTTTGGGCTTTTTGCCATAGCAGGACTCTGCTACCAGACAGGGGAGCTTCGTCCCAATCACTGGGGTTTTCTCAGCTGCCGAAGGTATTAGTTAGGTGTCCTCTCTGAAGCCTCCACATGTTCTGGCAAGCTGGTCACACACCACAGGACTTCTACCCTGGAGTGCAATCCAGATCCAAGCAGGTTAAAGCAAGAGTGATTACCCCTCAGACTAGTCACTTGGTCCCCCTACAGCCTGCAGGCCAGGAGCTGAAGCTGCCATGGGGCGGTGGCTGCAAGCCTCGGCGCCTCAGCGGCTTCTCCCTCTTGGGGATAAAGGCTGCACTCCCAAACTACCAGATCTCAAAGTCCACACTGCACTGACCTCTCACTGTGTTCTTAGCATCTATGTATTGATAATTCTGGAAACTGCTACAGTTGCTGGTGATCTGAAGTCCCTCCAGCCGGTGGCTGGCTGTGGCCACCCTGGGACTAAAACCTCCAGCTCAGGGGGCTGGGGTTACCTCCCAGAGTGCTGCACTGGCTGCTCCCTACTGGCCTGTCTTCAGCTGGAGGTTAGCTTCTTTGTGTCATTTTGTGGGTTCTGTGGCTCCAACGTTTGTTCAGAGTCACCTTTTACATGAATTGGAGGTGGTGGGAGCTGGAGCCCAGCAGATGTCTTGTTTCTACTCTGCCATCTTGACTCCGCCCCCACCATGTTCTTTAGAAGCTATGGGGAAACTATTCTTCTCCATGGGTATAGCAGCAACCACACTGGCATAACCAAGATGACTACTAGCACAGGTTCTTAGATCTACTAGGAAAGATAGCTGTTGAAGGGGTGATCATTTTTTTAAAAATTACATTCAGGGGAAAAGTCAGCACTCTGAACTTCAGAGAAAATACAAGCAGAGAAATAAAGACTAACAGACAAGACTTTGCTTGAATCAACTATACGCTTTACAGACATCCTTGGATCCAGAGAGCCTTTACATCTGAGCAGGCAGGGAGCTCTGAACATATGGCCACTCAGAATCTCAACCAGGGAATCACAAGATCCTTCTCATAAGCAAGTACCCAAAGCAAAATAACCAACTCAGAGTATATATATACTTCTCAGAGCCAGAAGGCATCACAACCCTCATGACTAAGTGGCTAATTAGAAATTAGTACAATGTGTGAAAGCCTTCCTACAAGCAAGCCTCCCCTAATTTCCCCTAATGGGCTCCACATGAGGCCTATTAATGGATGGGGAAGATCTTAAATCCCATTAACATTACAATGGGTCACACTAAAGCCCAGTCTAACAGAGTCTTATGATAGTGATGGGGGATAAGTAAACAGAACAGAGGCAGTATTAGAAATTTTTTCACCTGGGATATACCTTGTTAACTGATTTTAGGAAGTTGAGGGTGGAAACAGTGACAAATGACAGTCCAATTGAGGGTATGTTTGCATGGAGAAAAGGACATTCTACTCACAAGAAGTCTGTCCTTTGCTATCACTGGGATTAGAATGGAAAGAAGGCAAACCCTACAGGTCTCTGGGGTGCCAGCCCAAGGGAATGCAGCTAGACTATATGGTACTAGTTGGTAGAAGTCATCGAGGCATAGATATAGAATAAGGTATAGAGATGGTAGTCTCTAGACTAGAGATGGAGAACCTGAGACCTTGATGCCACATGCAGCCTTCTAGGTCATTGGGTGCAGCCTGTTGAGTGACTCCAAGTTTTACAGAACAAATCCTTTTATTAAGGAGATTTGTTCTGTGAAGTTTGGCTTCAGTCAAAGAACCACACTTGAGGACCTAGAGGGCCGAATGTGGTCTTGAGGTCATAGGTTTCCTACCCTGGCTCTAGACTGTTTCCCCTCACCCATGCTGAAGGAAAGACCCTTTCCCCAATCCCAAGATGTTAATATCTTGGGTGAAAGCCCTGTACCCAGTTCTATTTTTAGCTCTACCACAGACCAAAAATACAAACTGGAAAGATAAAGTAACATCTTCAAAAAACCAAAGATTTCTCATTCTTTGCAATGCAATTTTTACCTATCATCTCTTAAACTCCTTTCAGAACCATACACCATCTAGGTTTCTTTCAAAAAATCAGGTCTTCTAAAGAAGACTGCAAAAGCCTGCTTTTAGTTCAGCCTAACAACTGTTATACAACAAAAAAGGCAAGAAGTGGCATGTCATGAACATGTAAGACAGGCCCAAAACATATACGGAACTTGATTATGGGTCACTTATTAAACCACAGGAAGAAATATATCATTAGAACACTTGCCTTCTTTATGCTACTTCCTAACCACTATTTCTTGTGGTTACTTTCTGCAGCAAAACTGATTCAGAGGTTGAAAAATTATAATGAACTATAATCTTTTGGGTTTTTTGCTATATATTTTATAAACCCAAACCAATTCTTAATTATCTATGCTTAAAAAAAAGGGGGAGGGGGATGGTAACAGCAAAGATATGTGAAATTTTTGGTTAACCCAAAATTTTAATTGAATTGATATTGCTTAAATGAAGTCAATAAGCCTTTATTAAATTCCTACTATGTGACAGCAACTATGTGAAATTCTGGGAAAAACCAAGGTGGGGAATGGGGAATTGGCAGAAATAACATAAAAACCAAGGAAGCCAAGAAATGGAGATGAATGAGAGCTACAAGAGAGTTGACAGCAAAAATGCCCAGAGTATCACTGGAACGCAGTGAGTGAGTGAGTGTGTGTGTGTGTGTGTGTGTGTGTGTGTGTGTGTGTATATGTTTACAAAAGTTATGGGGGCAGCTTTAAAAGCCAAATACTGAATTGATCCAAACATTCTGGAGACCAATTTGGAACTATGCCCAAAGGGCATAACCTATGATGTATCAATATCATTACTAAGCCTCTGTATCCCAGATATTTTTTAAAGCGAAAAAGACCTATATGTACAAAAATATTTATAGCAGCTCTTTTTGTGGCGGCAAAGAACTGGAAATTGGAGGGATGTTCATCAATAGGAGAACAGCTGAACAAGCTGTTATGATTGTAATGGAATACTATTATGCTATAAGAAAAGACAAGCAGGATGATTTCAGAAAAACCTGGAAAGCTTACACAAACTGATACAAAATGAAGTAAACAGAACCAGGAGAACATTGTACACAGTAACAGCAACTGTATGATGATTAACTGTGAATAACAGCTATTCTTGGCAATACAATGATCTAAGACAATTCCAAAGGATTCATGGTGAAAAATTATGTCCACAACCAGATAAGGAACTGATGGAGTTTGAAGGTAGATTGAAGCATGCTATTTTTTACTTTCTTTTATGTTTTAGTGGGTTTTTTTTGTTTATATCTTCTCTCACAACATAACTAATATGGAAATATGTTTTGAATGATTGCATACATATAATCTATATCAAATTGTTTACTGTCTCAGGAAGGGGAGAGAAGGAAAGGAGGGAGAGAATCTGAAACTCAAAATAACAAAAATGAATGTTAAAAATTATTTTTACATGTAATTTAGGGGAAAAAATAAAAAACAAAAGTTTCTTAAAAGGCCAAATACAGGATTTTATATTTGATTCTAGAAGCAATAGGGAAACCACTGAAGTTAATTAAATTGGAGGGAGGGGAAGAATAAGGTCAGATTTGTACTATAAAAATACCAATTTGACTGAAAGTGGAGGATACAGTGGATACTTGAAGCAGGGAGTGCTTCCATAGTGACATAGTACCAAGGACTAGCTTCCATTTTTCTCTCTCAAACTTCATATCAGAAGCACAGAAAAAATTCAAATGAAGTGTCATAAATTCAAGAAAAATGCATACTACCTTTACTAATCTCCCTTTAAATTCATGCTTTGTTAACATTAAAGAGTATAAAATGGCAGACAACAAAGGTGATAATTCAAGACTACACAACAGATATATAAATAAAAGAACTGACAGCAGGAAAAAGAAATGTTTAATCTGGAGCAACAATAATGTACTCTTTATACAAAATGCTAGTGACGCACTGTTGATAGGGAAGGTGCTTTGATTGTTTTTCCAGTAACAACAGTGGTTTGTACTAAATCTTTGTGACCAAAGGCTTATATTTGCCAGACAGTGACTAAAGTCAATAGATCTACAGTGAAAAAACAGAACAAAATGAAGTGCTAGATGTAGCCTCTAAGTATAAGCCATGTCTTCTTTAGCATCATACTAGAATCATTAGAACTACCAGAACTAGTAGGGAAAATACAAGCCCTCAAGAACCAATGAGAATTCTCCAAAAATCATAAATGCCAAAGAACACACAAAAGCAAAAATCAATGGAGTACAGCGAATTGTAGTAAATACTGATTAGAGAGTGCAGGGATGCGCAGAGCTGATCAGACCCATGCCTGGGTCCAGGCCAGAAGTATGGAAATACACAGAGCTGATCATAAACTTAGCAAGCAACATGGGATCTCTCAGTGAAACCAAGAGTGGAACTCAATGTCTGGAGCTCAGTGGTAGTCCAGCAGCACAAGTATGCTCAGTGTTGTCTTAGACTAAGCCCAAGACACAAGGTAGCAGTATGGAACCAGAAAAGGTAAGAGAGTGGATTCGTGTCCAAATCTCCCAACTAGGTTAGGACGGTCATTCAGGGGAGATCATGAACTCAGTCCCCTGCACAGGACAGCAGCTAAAGAAGGGGAGAAGGGAGAAAGGAAGAAAGAGTATTCCAGAAGGGCAAGTAATAAATCATTTTTGTATAGAGAATGTCACCTCTAATCCTATCTGCTAATTTATGTATTTTTACCCAAATCCTGAATAAAACATAAGCTTCTTCAAATTGCAGTTCCTAAGGGTTATATTGTGGAAAAAGATTACCTCCTCTTCGTCAGTTTCAGATATGTTAAGTTCATGTTTTGTACAATAAGGACCTTCCTTCCAAGCTTCAGTATCACCACAGTCACAGAAGCCTCCACCTCCAGATGTTGTCATCTTTAAAAAAATTGGTAAGAAAACACTTGGTCAACATAATACATTTATTTAAGAAATAAAGAGTATATAATTGTACTAAGGAATTAAAACTACTTTAATGTGTTATAACTCCCCCCTCCATAACAGAAAATATCTCTAAAGCTATTTTCAAGTACCTTCATAAAAAGCATGTAACGTCTATTGATACAATTCCCACTGATGTAGCTTCCAATTTGTCTATGCTTTCTTGATGTTTTAATTAAAAGAACATAACTATAAATTAATTTAAGCGATTTTAGGATATAAGCTACTTTATAGTGCCTAACATTTTATGGGCATTTTTAAAGGGTTTAGTGCTATATTGTCCAAGAATATGAAGCATTTTCACTTGATATTGCACTCTAATCATAACAAAAAACACCCCATTTAAAATTTAAAACCTTTGGATAACATTTTTGTGTAAATGATCTGTATTTTTATGACCTGGGTGTTTCTATTATGTCTATCATGCTCAGGAACACTAAGCAAACCTAATAAAAATTCAGAAACTGTCCTCTGATACCATCATTTACTTAAGTTTCCCCATTTAGGTAAATCATAAGGATGTTGGCAACTCAGATATAATGGAAAAGTCACCTGGATAATGGCATCTCTGCTGTCAGTTTTATAAAACATTTATTGCTTTTCCCTTTAAGGAAAGAGTCTTAAACTGCACACTGGACCTCGGTTTAAATTAAATAGCCAAGGGGTGGCCAGGTAGCACAGTGAGTAAGAGCACCGGCTCCAGTGTCAGGATGACCTGGGGATTGAATCCCGGGTTCACACACTTAGCACCCACCCAGAAACACCTGGCTGTGTAACCTTGAGCAAGTTACTTAACCCCGATTGCTTTAAAAAAAAAAATAGCCAAGTGCAGAAATTTTTAAAAACAATTTTTCTAAAACCACTTCTAGGTCTGCATCCCAAAGAGATCATAAAAATGAGAAAAGCACCCACATGTACAAAAATATTTATAGCAGCTCTTTTTGTGGTGGCAAAGAATTGGAAATTGAAGGGATGACCATCATCTGGGTAAAGGCTGAACAAATTGTTGTATATGAATGTAATGGAATACTAATGTTCCATAAGAGATGATGAGTAGGTGGACTTCAGAAAAAGCTGGACTTATATGAATTGATGCAGGAGAACATTGTACAAAGTAAGAGAAATGTTGTGTGCTGACTAACTTTGACAGACTTACTTTTTTTTTTTTGCCTTTTTGGAGGGCAATTGGGGTTAAGTAACTTGCCCAAGGTTACGTAGCTAGTTTTTTTGTGTGGGTGTTAAGTGTCTGAGGCCTGAACCGAACTCGGGTCCTCCTGACTCCGGGGCTGGTGCTTTACTCACTGCACCACCTAGCTGCCCCAGCAGACTTACTTCTTAGCAATGCAAGGACCTAAGGCAATTCCAAAAGATTCATGATGGGAAATTCTATCCACATCCAGAAAAAGAACTATGAAGTCAGAATGCAGATACAATCATACTATTTGTGCTCTTTCTCTCTTGTTTTCTTCTTCCTCATGGTTCTTCTTACTGGCTCTAATTCTTCTTAACAACATGACTAATATGAAAATATGTTTAACGTGAATGTATATGTAGAACCTATATCAGAATGCATGCTATCTTGGGGGGTAAGGCAGAAAATTTGGAACTCAAAATCTTATAGAAGTGAAGGTTGAAAATGAAAAATAAATAATTTTTTTTTCTTTCCCAACTCCCTCAATGGTTTATTTTCTCCCTAAAAGACCAAAAAGGGAACTCAGTTGGTACAAAGTTAGATGACAAGAATAAGATCAACAAAAACCTATAGGGTTTAGAACTAATCTTTTTTTTTTTTTTTTTGCCTTTTTGGAGGGCAATTGGGGTTAAGTAATTTGCCCAAAGTTACAAGGCTAGTTTTTTTGTGTGGGTGATAAGTGTCTGAGGCCGGAACCGAACTCAGGTCCTCCTGACTCCGGGTCCAGTGTTTTTACTCACTGCACCACCTAGCCGCCCCAACTAGTCATTTTTAAAAGCAAAATAACAAAGTATTCTCCATCGGTCAATATTAGGGAAAAGGAAAATTCCATTTTTAATATCATAATGAAGCTAAAAGCAGGTATCCAGACACGGAAAATCCTAGGGTGAAATTTACTAAATTCTCCCTAAATGATGACTTTGCTGTCACAAAAGATTAAAATAACTGGAGGAAGAAAAATTCAAGCTACCCAGAATTCACTTTTATATTGCTGTAATATGGTTTTAAATTCAGTTCTGCAATTAATAGCTCTAAAAAGCACTTAGAGAATTTGTCAAGAGAAGTAGGAATATAGATTTAGAGTAGGCAGGGATATCAGAGGTCACATAGCCCAGCTCCTCATTTAGCAACTGAGGCCCAAAGAGACTGATTTGGCCAAGATCATGCATGTAGTAAGTAGAAGTGTCAAGATTTGAAATCCAGTCCTCTGACTCCAAACATAACATTCTTTCTACTGAACCACACTGCACTCCCCATCATAGTGCCCCTTTTCAGTTTATTCAGGCCTTTTATTATAAACAGGATGATTCAAAGAGAAACGAATGTTTCTCTGATCTAAAAGACAGAGAAATAGCATATAAAAGCATCCTGGAGAATCAGAGCTCACTTCCACTAGAATTTCATAGCTCCTATTATTCACATCACCAACATGTAAGAAGGTAGTCATTAAGAACAAATTGGAGGAACACGGTAGATTTTCTTAGCCTAGCAGTAACCAGCCATTTCTGTCTTCTATCTTTTTAGGTGTAGGGAATATAAGAAAAGTGAGTAAATGAAAACATTCATAAGAGCAGGTTCCTATTAACTGGGGAATGACTAAATAAACTATGGTGAACAAATGTAATGAAATATTATTATACAGTCAGAAATGATAAAAAAAGAGGAATTCCAGGAAATATGAGATTTGTACAAACCAATACTGAGTGAAATAAACTGAGCCAAAAATTACAGATAATGATAACAATAATGTAAATTAAAAGATCACTAAAAGGAAGATAAATCAAACAACTGAAAAACTAATAAAAGTCCTAGAGAATAGGTACCAAAAAGGGACAACATGGACATTCTCAGACATGATCTATATGAAACATTTTTGCTTAACTGTCTTTCTTAGAAGGGAAGGTTGAACTTGGAAGGAGTTAGGAAAAGTAATATATTTCCAGAAATGACTGTAATCTTAAAACAAAAGATATCAATAAAGCATGATTTTTTAAAAAAACTTATTTTAGTTTTCAACATTCATTTCCATAAGATTTTGAGTTCCAAATTTTCTTCCCATCTCCTCCTCACTTACCCTCTTTCCCCCTGACTTTCTTATAGGGCAAGATGGATTTCTAAACCCTACTGCTTGTATATCTTATTTCCCAGTTGTATGTAGAAACAATTTTTTTAACATTTGTTTTTAAAACTTTGAGTTCCAGATTCTCTCCCTTCTTCCTTGATCATTCACCCCCATTGAGATGACAAGCAATTCAATATAGGTTAAACATGAGTAGTTATATAAAACTTTTTCATAGTAGTCATATTGTGTGAAAGACTATATTTCTCTCCAACCCACCCCACCTCCCATTTATTCTATTTTCTCCTTTGACCCTGTCCCTTTTCAAAAGTGTTTGCTTCTGACTACTCCCTCCCCCAGTCTGCCCTCTTTCCTGTTGACTTTTTTATGCTTTTCTTGATTTTTGTATTTGAAAGTCAAATTTTCTGTTCAGCTCTGGTCTTTTCATCAAGAATGCTTGAAAGTCCTTTATTTCATTGAATATCCATATTTTTCCCCTGAAGTATTATACTCAGTATTGCTGGGTAGGTGATTCTTGGTTTTAATCCTAGCTCCTTTGACTTCCAGAATATCATATTCCAAGCCCTTCAATCACAATGTAGAAGTTGCTAGATCTTGTGTTATCCTGATTGTGTTTCCACAATAGTTAAATTGTTTCTTCCTGACTGCTTATAATATCTTCTCCTTAACCTGGGAACTCTGGAATTTGGCTATAATATTCCTAGAAGTCTTCTTTTTGGAATCTTTTTTAAGAGGTGATTGGTAGATTCTTTCGATTTCTATTTTATCGGGGTTAGCTAGGTTGTATAGTGAGTAGAACACCGGCCCTGGAGTCAGGAGGACCTGGGTTCAGATCTGGCCTCAGACACTTGACACAAAAATAAACTAGCTGTGTGACCTTGGGCAAGTCACTTAACTCCAGCTGCCCTCCCCTTCTTTCCCCTCTCCAAAAAGCAAAAAATAAAACAACTATGAAACATCAATTTCTATTTTATCCTCTGGTTCTAGAATATTAGGGCAGTCTTCCTTTATAATTTCTTGAAAGATGATGTCTAGGCTCTTTTTTTGATCATGGCTTCTAAATAGTCCAATAATTTTTAAATTATCCCTCCTTGGATATATTTTCCAGGTCAGCTGTTTTTCCAATGAGATATTTTACATTGTCTTGTATTTTTTCATTCTTTTGGATCTGTTTTATAATTTCTTGATTTCTCATAAAGTCATTTGCTTCCATTTGCTCAATTCTAATTCTTTTTTTTTTTTTTTTTTGCTTTTTGGAGGGGGGAAGGCTGGGTAATTGGAGTTAAGTGACTTGCCAAAGGTCACACACCTAGTAAGTGTTAAGTGTCTGAGGCCGGATTTGAACTCAAGTCCTCCTGACTCCAGGGCCAGTGCTCTATTCACTGTGCCACCTAGCTGCCCCTTCAATTCTAATTCTGAAGGAATTCTTTTCCTCACTGAGCTTTTGGACTTCCTTTTTTATTTGACCAATTCTGTTTTTTAAGGCATTCTTCTCCTCATTGGCTTTTTGGATCTCTTCTGCCATTTGAATTAGTCTATTTTTTAAGGTGTTATTTTATTCAGCAATTTTTTAGGTCTTTTTAGCAAGCTGTTGACTTGTTTTTTGTGATTTTCTTGCATCACCCTCATTTCTCTTCCCAATTTTTCCTCTATTTCTCTTACTTGATTTTTTTTTTTGGACTTCAAAAGCTTTATTTACATGGCTAAAGTTTCTGGAGAGGGTGGGGCCCCACCCTACCGCACCCCTGGGGGCAGGGCTGACCTCTCTTTCCATCCCCTCTCACTCCCTTGGGCCTTTTGGAAAAGTACAGCCAAGCAGAGTTGAGCTTGTGCAGGGGTCCTTGGGGCCACAGGGTAGGGCGAGGAGCCGGGTTCTGAGGAGCTGAGTGAGGGATTGGCCTTGGAAAAGGGGCAGGAGAAATGGGCCTGGAATAAATAGGGTTGGGATGGGAGTGGGGAGGCATGGGAGAGCATGGATGGGTGGCTGGGCAGGCAGGTGGGCGGGCAAGCGGGTAGCTGCAGGTGGGCAAGCAGGTAGCTGCAGGTGAGTGGGCAGGCCTAGGACTCAGTCTCAAACATCTTCTTTCTGCCCTCCATTTCAGACTTTCCTTCAATGTTCTTCCTCCAGTCGCCCACATCACAAAGGCCCCTTTCCTTCTCAGTGTCCTCCTTCTTCACTTGCTTCAGATTGGCTCTCAGGTCCATACATACTTTGTGCTTAGACCCCAGTAGCGCCTTCAGCATGGCATCAGTGGACATCCACACCCTCCTCAGAGGGAGCTTCTTGAACTTGCCCTGAAGGTCAAAGAGTTTCTGGTTCATGTCTTCCAGCTCCTTTGTGCTCTTCTGAACCTTCATTGCCATGTCATACTTTTCCTCTTCAGCTGCATCCACCTTGGCATGGAGTTACCTGCAAAGGTCCTGCACTTCAGACATAGACCCTGGCAGGTGCAAGGGTGGGCAGTGCTCAGACAGGTAGTTGGCTTTCTCTGATTCCTGGTGGCTTTCCTCTTTCTCTAGCTCAGTTGCCGCTATCTGGAGCATTACACTTTTCAGGTGCTGTCTGCGGGCAGTAATCGCCCTGTTCCTTTTTCTCCCATCTTGAGGTCTTAAGTGTTAGAACCTGGATCTGACTGAACGGCACAGGAAAGGTTAAGGCTTCGTTGAAGTAGGGGGCTGGACTTGTTTCTCTTCACACTTGTCTTCTTCTTCTTCCACTTTTTCTGGTTCAGGAGGAGCTGAATCTTCACATAGGAGTCTGACAGCCCCTGCCTCAGGCCTCGAGCTTCCAGGACCACAACAGTCAGCTTCCCTGTGCTGGGGACATATCGGACGGAGAAGCACAACTCCCCCATCTGCTCCTGCTTGGCCCGGCCTGGGGGCCCCAGCTCATACCACTGCTCCAGGACATGGTGAAGGTCACTGGTGCCCAGGGGAATTAGGAGCTCCCTGATGGGGGAGTGGGGGAGAAGTGGTGGAAGTCCAGAATCTGGATCACCAGCATAACCTTGGGGAGCTCTGCTTGGGGAACCTGGAAGATGCAGCTCTCATTGAAGACTGGGCTGAGTGTCTGCCGGTGCACCTTGGTCTCATGAATCTTCTGGGGGTCTGAAGTCAGGTAGATCCTGGCAAAGGGGTCAGCTGTGCCAGTGGCCTGCAGGGCCTTCAGATGGTCAGTCTCCTTCAGGCTGATCCTTAGCTCCTGACTCTGGAAGTTGTATTCCAGGGATACCTATAACTGGCCACTCTTTTGGTCCTCCAACCCCAGCTCCATGTTGTCCACATGGGGCTGCACCTGTGCAGGAGCATCTTACTTGATTTTCAAAATTCTTTTTGAGCTCCTCCATGGCCTGTGATCAACTCATATTTTTCTTGGAGTCTTCTGATGCAGGCGTTTTGACTTTGTTGTCTTCTTCTGGTTCTATGTTTTGATTGTCTTTGTCATCAAAGAACGATTCTATAGTCTGATTTCTCTTCCTCTGTTTGCTCATTTTGCCAGCCAATTACTTGACTTTTGAACTCTTTGCCACTCTTATTTGCAGAGTGGAGAGTGTTGTGTACTAAATTTCTGGGGTTATGTGCAACGGTTGTCAGAGCTACTTCTAGGTACCTGTCTCAGAACTATGAGGAAGATTCCCTCTCCACGGTCACCACAAGCTCTGCCACGCCACTGTTCCTACTCACCCTAGGACTGCCACCCAAGACTGTGATCCAGATCCAAGCAGGGCAAAGCAAGAGAATCCTGCCTCAGCACCAGCAAAGAGATTCCTGTGAATCCCCTCTGATCAGTAGCTTGGTTGCCCCATTGTCTGTGGGCCTGGAGCTCCGGAAGCAGCTACCCCGCTGCCACAGCCAGCGCTTTCTCCAGTGCCCAGGGGGCAGGGGTCGGACCATGCTCTTCTCTCACCCAGGTCCAAAAGAGTTTCCCCACAGACCTTTTACTTTTTTTTTTGATGTTTATGGGTTGAGAAGTCTGGAAACCACCACAGCTAACAGTGATTCAGTCCCCTAAGGTCTGATTTGTCCTGCTGGTCTGTGCTGGCACGGACCACGAGGGACTGTGCCCTGCTCCCAGTCCAGTTCAACACACCCTTCCTTTTGGCTTGCCAGGATATCTTTGCCTTCAGCAGGATATTTGTTTCACTCTGTCATTTTGTGGGTCCTGTAGCTCTAAAATTTGTTTAGAGTAATTTTTTACAGGTATTGGAGGTGGATGGGGCACGAGTTCAAGCAAGTTCCTGCTTTTACTCCACCATCTTGGCCCATCCTCAAAACTTGAATTTTTTTTATAGACTATAAGGAGAAGTTTCATGTAACAATCCCTTGGTCTACTGTGCCCTCTAAATATGCCTAGCTCTATTTTCAGTTTCTAAAGAAACCACCAGGAAAAAGCATTAAAGTTAGACATTTTTATGTCTACTACTTTTTATCTGTACAACTATTGTCAAAACCATATGTATTCTGAATTTTAAAAATTACTAATTATTTGTAGCAACAACTATGGGTACAAGCGCTAATGGGCACAGTGATCTGCAATTGGGCCCTCCCCTAACTTGATAAGATTCTTACATTAAAATATTAGTATTCTATAGGAGACAGATAACCATAATGGAAGTAGACAGATGAGGCCCTTACACCATAGATACCAAAAGACATATTTTTTACTTTAATGGTAATTTTTGTTACTTTGGGTTATTTCTTTCCTTCTCTCCTTTTCTTTACCTCACACTCTCAACCATTGTACTCTTTCCTCTAATTTACCAATAATCCACCCAATGAAGTTACAGCAATGATTAAAAATAATGCACATCAAACAAAGAAAAAATAGCAAAACAGATAAATTTTAAAATGTGGTTAACAATCATTTTTGATGCCTATCTTTCAGGTTTTATTTTTGAACCATCTTTTCCTCAACATCTAGAGTCTCACTAAAAAAAAAAAAACAGCAACTCATTTCTCACTAGTAGTGTCATGTCCTTTAAGAAGCTTACCTAATATTTTGTTAAGTGTTATTTTAAATCTTTTCTTTTTTTTTTACTTTTGGTGGGGAAGGCAGGGCAATTGGGATTAAGTGATTTGCCCAAGGTTACATGGCTAATAAGTGTTAAGTGTCTGAGCCCAGATTTTAACTCAGGTCCTCCTGACTCCAGGGCTGGTACTCTATTCACTGTGCTACCTAGCCACCCCTATTTAAAATCTTTTAGTCTTACCATAGGAGAAAAATAGTAGAATATCAACAAACTCTATTATAGACATTACTAACCCTATATCGATGCTCTCTGTGAATACTTCCCAAAAAGCACTCCATGCATAAAACACAAGTTGGATCAACAGCACAGTCTCTGTAAAATTAAAGAAGAGAAAATCAGGACAGTTTACAGAATGATGTATTTCATAATATAATATTTTCAAATGAGAACATACCCTACAACAGTCAGGATACCAAGAAGTTTCTAAACTATACCTGAGGGAATTCTGCCTCAAAACCTGTGAGTAAAGTCATCCCTAAGTCAATTTCAAATAATGTGAAAAGCTTACTCAATTTACCCTTGTGTCAATACAATTGTTAGGACTTCCATTTGAAGTTGAAACTAGATTCATTTTGTTCCAATGACTATTTTTTTTTTCAGCATAGACTTTGGATTGCAGATTTCCCTGAAGAAATATTCCCCATAATGAAAAATCAGGTAGCAACATCTGCTGATTGGTTGGCATTAGAAAAACAATTATCATGACAATGTATTTTCCTTAACACATGTCTATCTTGCTTCCACATCAAAATTTAGCCACTTCATTTGCCCATTTGGTAGACCCAGTTTCCAGTAGTATTTAGAGAAAAGCACTATGAAAGCAACTTATTGGAGATGAGGGCATAGAACCACCATATCACACTGTCTGCACTGGAAATGCAGTGTTCAAAATTTGGGATTTTTCTCCATAATGCTGGGCCATTTATACAGAAAGAATTGTTTGAAGTTATCAAAAATCAGAATCAGACATACTGTCAACTATTAAGCTTTTCAATTTGGAATTAAGCAAACAACAATAACTAAAATGTCCATTCCCTTTGACCCAGAGATTCTACTATTGGGCTTATCAGCCACATAGGTCAATGACAAATAGAAAAGCCCCATATTCACCAAAATATTTACAGCAGCACTTTTTGTGGAATCATAGAACTAGAAACAAAGTAGATGCCCAAAGATTAGGGAATAACTAAACAAAACTGTGGTACATAGATGTAGTGGAAAATTACTGTGCTGTAAGAAACAATGAATATGATGAATACAGAAAAATATGGAAAGATTTATATGCAAAGTGAAGTAAGGATAAGAAGAAAACAATATCTAACAATGCAAGTAGGAAGAAAAAACCCCCACTGAAATTGAGTATTGTAAAATTAAAATTACCAAGCCTGGACATTAAGAGACAGAAGACACCTTTTTCACTCCTTTGTAGAAGTGGAGGTCAACAGCTATAGAAACTGCATATAATGTCAGACTTTGTCAATATGTTGATCAGTTTTGCTGAACTTTTCTTTCTTTTACTTTTGAAATTCCTTGTTATAAAAGATGGCTTTCTGGGAGAGGAGTAACAGAAGAAATTCAGCAGGAAATATAGGTGAAAAAGCAAGATTCAATAAAAATGTACTTCAAAAAATAGTTAAGCTTAGTTCAACTGACAATCAAAGCTTTTTATCAAGGGATTGTATGTAAATCTTTAAAACCAGAGTTTTATAAAAACTGACTGAACTAGGGTTTACAAAAAACCTAATGTTAGTTTTTGTTAGTGATGATTTCATACCTCATTAAATGTAGAAGAGGCAACAAGGGAGAAATTCTTTTCAGGTTCTGATTCTCACTGACAGAGGGAAACTGTTTTCTTAAATAAAAATGGAAGGCTTGGGGAAAAGTGACCCTTTCCTACTAAAATATGTAATAGGGAAAAAAAGATGGCATCAATGAATAGATTTCATTAGGTCCCTTGAATTCAGGTGAGCAAAAAATTACATCTTTATCTTATGTATTTATTTTTACAAATTTAAAAATACTATTTTGAGAAGTCCATAGGCTTCACCAGACTAGCCATAATAGTAAAAAAGTTAAAAATCCTTTCTTTAGGGTTTTAATCCTTCCTTTCATCTAGAAATGGGAAACTACTTGTCAAAATAGCATTATATCACTAATGTTGGTGGTCTAACCTAGTCCAATGTGAAAATAATTACACAGCATTACAAAACTTAAAAAAATAAGACTTGTTTGAAGCATTAAACAACATGGAGAGGTTCATCAGTTCCCCTAGACTATTTTCAATTTTGGCACAGCATAGACCAGAGATGGAATAAATTTAAGAATATTTAAAGGCCATGTTAGCCTTAAATTCAGATTTTACAATGGTATGCTGGTAGTTAGGGTAGATACGACAGACCTAAAAGAAAATCTGCTGCATGGATATGAGCAACTGAAAATTTCACAAGAGCAAAAAATAGAAAGCAACAATTCTCTTTCACTCAGTCTTTTTTTTTTTGGAGGGGGGAAGGTAGGGCAATTGGGGTTAAGTGAATTGCCCAAAGTCACACGACTAGTTTTTTGTGTTAAATGCCTGAGGCTGAATTTGAACTCAGGTCCTTCTGACTCCAGTGCTGGTGCTCTATTCACTGCACCACCTAGGCACCCCTTCACTCATTCTTAAAAGGAAAAAAGTAATTCCTCTAAATAGGTGTTTTAAGTGATTAAGGAAAAAAAAGGCAAAAAAAAAATACTTTTCTCTTTGCTGCTAGGGATGAGCTACTGGAACTGAGGAGATTAAGTATTTTGGCTTTAAAATTTCCAAAATAAAACCCTCAGTAAAATTCTCCACTAAGAAGAGTGCTATTATTGCCTGGTAATAAATATGCTTGGAGGATGAGGTTACCAATTTAACCATACAAAGAAAATCTTGAGTTTCACCTTTTCTTCCCCACCAACCAATTCAACTTAATTAAGTATTGCCAAATCAAATTATAGCTCTAAATCACACATCAACTGTGAAAAGTAAATAGCACTTCTAATTGTCCTCCTGTTCTGTGGCTACTATTCTTACTTCTTTAAAAATATACCCATGGACTAATTAAATCAATATTATACTTAAGAATAACTTCTTTTGAGTCAAAAACACAAGTTTTTTCATTAGTAATGATGAAATAAATTCTAATTAATACACCAATTACAAGTGTTTTGGTTGTTACCTCTTCCCCTTATATAAAGTAAGCAGACAAAATTGCTATCAAAGTACATTGCAACATACAAATAAAGACTGACATCACAGATTTTAACCAAAACAATCTGTGGGGCACTCACAAACTCACATATTATAACCCAAGAGGCCAAAAGGACACCCACTCCATTCAAGGATAAAAAAAATACATATTTTTAAGACCTTCTTTGAATGGTTCACATATCAGTAATCCTAAAAATCACTGATAATCTAGGAAGAGGAGTAACAACCAGTGTAAAGTAATGTGAAATCAGCATGGAAAGACAGGCTGTAGATGGATAAGAAGGGCTTTAAATACTAAACAAAGAAGTTTGCACTTTATCTTAAAGACCTTAGGGAGCTTTTTAAGTAGGGGAGTGACATGGTTAGAACTGGGCTTGATGAATGTTAATCTGGGAGTTGTATTTAGGTTTCCTAGACAAAGGGAGAGAGGCTGGATATAGAGAGATCAATTAAGGAGCTATTGCAATACATAGTCTAAGACAGTAATGAAGAGAATCTGAATTAAAGAGGCTGTAGTATGAGAGAACTATATCACAGAGGCAAAATAAACAAAATTTGGCAAATGATTCTAGATGGTAGGTTATTGTGATGAGTTAGCTGAATAATCCTCCCAGGCTGTAAAACTGGCTACAAAAAGAATGGGGAAGTTTTAAAAACAGATATAGAAAGAGAGAAAAAAAGGGTGGGTTTAGAGAGAAAGATAATGAATTGTTTCAGACAGACTGAGTTTGAGATGCTTATGAGTTGTTGAAGTGAAGATGTCTAGTAAGTAACTGGTAATGTAGGTCTAGAGCTAAAGAGAGAAAAAAGCTGGCTATGTGGATATAAGAATCATCCACACAAAGATGACAGCTGAACTAACAAGTGTGGATAAGATTACTGAGGGAGAGAGAAAAGAAGGCCAGGTCAGAGATCTGGAAAATGTTCACATACGGGTCATAAACAGTGATCCTGTAGATAGTGACTGAGAAGGATTAGTTGGGTAGGAGAACTAGACCATAGAAAGAAAAAAAACAAAGAAACTGGTGATAAAATGCATGGCCAGAAGGAGAAAATGTGCAGTAAGTGTAGACCAAAAAGCTGGCAAAGAGTCAAGATATAGTAATGATGGGGAACTTCAACTACACAGACAGCTCTATCTGTTTTAAGTAGAGAGGCTGAGAAATTCTGGACACACTTTACTACCAGTTTCATCACTCAGAAGGCAGAAGATTATTTTGGATCTGACTGAAACCAACGAGATGTTAGCTTCATCAGAAATGAATGAAACCTTGGAAAGAAGTGACTTTAGGACCTTAGACTGCCTGACAATCAGAGAAAACACCCAGATTTAGACTTGTAGCCAAGAAGATTGCCTGAATGCAAAGCTGATGGCACAGTTTTCATATATCTACTCCAGCAAAACTCTAAAGTTTACAAAGTAACATATAATGATGAAGAAATTCAACAAGAAACTACAATTACTTATCCCACCCCAGGCCTGTACAAGAGGTCAATCCAGAAGTCCAAGAAGAATAGAAAGGGCAAGGGGTATTACAGAATGGTACCCCAGGCCCAGAGGCTCTGAGGTGTCTAGCACTGTATCCTGAGATGCCAGAGAAAGGCTCTGAAGATCTTGTGGTCTAAACATCAAAGATCCAGAGGGGGGCCAACCCCAGAAAGTAAAAGTAAATATAGGAACCCATGCAACCCAGTATAACACCATTCCACCCCAAAGCAAACTGGGGGTGGAGCTTGGCCCTAGCACAAGGCCCCAGTTTAGGAATCAAAGCTGGAGAAATAAGTAAGTCAAAGAAAATTAACAATATGAAAAAAATTATTACAAATCAAGAGATCTTCCAAAGTAGGAGGGAGTAACTAATAACTGTAGAGACACACAGAAAAAAAAAAAAAAACACCTGGCTTTCCACAAGGACTAACTATATGAATAACTAGAAGAAATTAAGCAAGGGCTAACAAATAAAAAGCAGGTACTTAAGAAAATAGTTGGAAGGATAATAAATAGCTTTAAAGATCTAAAGTAGTAAATCTACCCCCAAGAAATGGCCTCCCTGAAAACTAAAATGGATCATACAAATCAATGACACCATGAGACAAGAAATATTAGGATAAAATCAAAACACTGAAAAAAATTGTAGAAAATGTAAGATATCTAATATTAAAAACAACTAGAAAATAGGTCAAGGAGAGATAATTTAAGAATCACAGGACTCCCTGAAAACTCTGATGGAGAAAAAAATAACTTGGACATGATATTTCAAGAAATCTGCCTAGATCTATTAGAACCAGCAAGTAAAGGCAGAAAGAATCCATTGATTACCTCTGAAAGAAACCATAGACAAAATCCAGAGCTTGTATATCAAAAGAAAATATACTGCAAGCATTCAGAAAGAAGGAAGTAGTTTAAATGTCAAAGAACCACATTCAACATCTCACAAGACAGCAACTTCTCTACCTAAAAGGAAGTCTTGTAAAATATCATATTCCAAAAGGCAAAAGAAACAGGCTTATGTAACCAAGAAGAATTTATTCTGTAAAGCTGGGTATACTCCTAAAAGGGGAGGGGGGGCAAAATAGACTTTTAATGGAATAGAGGACTTTCAAACACTTTTGATGGAAAGATTCGAGTTGAATAGGAACTCTGAAATATTACCATAAGAATCCAGAGAAACCTAGAAAGACAAATTTATTTGAACTGAAAAAAGCAGCATGATGATATAGTGCTAACATTCTAATGTTGGACAAGAAACAATGATCCCTTCAGAAACTTAATGTCTTCAAAGGGCATTGAGGGAATTAATAAAGAAAAATAGACGTCATGAGGATGAAATAGTGCTGCTCTGAGGTTTTGAAGAAGGCCAAAAGAAGGGAGGGTAAAAGGAATATGACTATACTACTAGTGTAAAAAGAAGGAAGAAGGGGGTAGAATTTACTCTATCATAGTGTGTATAAGGTTATACAAACATGAAGGAATAAGTGTGGGGGGGAAGTGGAACCTCACTCTCACCTAAGATGAATAGGAAATGAACAAACACATGAAGAACTTGGAGTAGAAATACATCAAATTCAACAAGGAAAGAAATGGGAATGTGGAGGATGAAGGGATTATAAAGAAGAAAGGACACAAAGGAGGGAACATCTACAAGTAAAACAAAGCTTCTTGATTCTAAAGAGTCAACTAGGAAAAAAGATAAAGGGGATAAACTAGAATTTAATAGCTCAGATCACCTCTTAGACCATTAAGGGATGACTGAACAAACTATGAAATGAATAATGCTTATTTGCTATTTAAGAGTTTTATTTATTTTGCTTTCTTTCTTTTAACTGGGAGAGAAGTTGGGAGGATATCAAGAGGGTTAGCAACAGAGATGCCAAAAAAAAAAAGAGCATCAATGAAACATTAAAAAAAAATGCAGAAGGGGCAGATGGTACAACGCACCAGCCCTGGAGTCAGGAGAATCTGAGTTCAAATCTAGCCTCAGACACTTGACACACTTACTAGCTGTGTGACCTTGGGCATCACTTAACTCCAATTGTCCTGCCTTCCCCGCTCCAAAAACCAAAAAAATTAAAAATTAAAAAATGCCCAGAAAAGAAAGTACAGAAAGAAGCAAAAACTGGGATAGTTTTGAAAATAACAGAATTCATTATGTATTTTTTTTTATAAAGCAAGCAATTAGAATGGACATTCACAATTTTGCAGAGAGTACTCTTTTTATGTTTTTGTTGTGTATGTAAATGCTCTTTTTTTGTCAAGTTTTTAAAGTAAAAAACAAAATTTTAAATGGATGAAACAAACAACAAAAAGAAAACAACAGGTTCAACACTTACCATGCACTATGGAAAGGCACATAGCAAACAGTTTAGGGAATGGACAAGTAGTATATACCATGAGCCCTAGAGGAAAACAGATAATGAAGAATAGGAGGCCCTCAAAAATTATATTCTAATATCACAAACATAGATGACTTTGATGAGGAAGAAAAGGGGAAGCTGACTAAAGAGCAAGTATCTACTGAGTTCATTAACTAACTAAAAAATTTAAAACACAAGGAAACAAAGATGAGGATAAATACAAAAATGCAACATGGCTGGGTAAAAATAAAGTCAGTAAGACTAAAAGTCAGACTAATATAGTATTTGTGATAAATGCTAATTCTGACCAAAAAATTTTTAAAGCTATACTGGGGGCAAGATAAAGATCAAGGAAAGGCAAGAATCAAATAATAATATGCCACGGAGAGAAGGCAGAAATGCTTAACTCTTATTTTTCCTTTTGTTTTCTCTACCAATGAGAACATTCTTTAGATTATAAAAATAAAGTAGTTCTGAAACCCAAGTGAAAAGAGAATAATTTAATTACATTCAAGTCAATAAGCCTCTACTGGTTCCCACCAAATGCATAATGAAGGAAAGGGACATTAATCTAGATTATAACTTTTTAATAAAGTTTAACTGCTAGAAATTAATTGTCATGATGAGGCTACCAAAAAAGGTTTAGAAATCACTTCAGCCAGCAAACATTTGATCTTCTTGCCAAGCTAAGAGATATGTCAACCAACTACAATCACAGTTTGAAATGTAAATCCATTTTAGAAATCTTACAGAGAAAGATAGTAGAAGATAATGATTTATTACCTCATAAAACAATAAGAAGTTGAAATGATAAAATCAGCAGGACTTTAAAAATGAATAGTTAAGGAAGGAAGGGAAGGAAAAAGAGTCAAAGACAAAAACCAAAGTTTGAAATATGAAATGCCAGGTAAATGACAAGGAAAGGATTTAGGGAGAAAGTTCAGGCAGTTTGAGGAGAGAATAATACGTTCACATGTGGTTAGAAATTGGAAAAGCTGAAAAGAGAGGTCAGGGCTAGAGATAGGGATTTGGGAATAATTTATAGAGAGGCGATAGTTGAAGTCATGAGGGCAAATGAGATTGCTTCAAGAAAGAATATGAGAGAAGAGAGTTAAGGGTTGAACACTGGAGATCAGTGTTACTTATCAGTACTTACCTACTTCAAAGGATTTAAAAGATGAAGAGCTAGAAAAGGATACAGAGAAAGAAGACTTAGAGAAGTAGAGAAACAAACAGGAAGCGCAGTATCTCTGAAGCCAAAGGAAGAAAGAATGGTGAAAATGTAAGGGGTGGTCCATAGCACCAAATGCTGCAAAGACGTCAAGCAGAATGAGAGCAGAAATACAGGTGACTTCTGAAAGAACAGTTTCCTTACAATAGAGGGAAACAGAACTCTGACTGGTTAAGGGTAAGAAGAGAAAATACACAAGTACAGACATTAAGTATTGACTCCTTTTTCAAAACTTTTGGCAATAAAAGGAAGGAGAGAGATTATAGCTGAATGAAAAGATAGGATCCAGAAAAGGATTAAAAAAATTATTGGAAAGACCTGAGAACATTTGGAAGACAGAAAGAAGTCAGCAGAAAGGGAGAAATGGAAGATGCATGAGAGAAAGGGGAGGTATTTGCTAAAGCAAAGTCACGGAGGAGAAATTAAAGGATTCAAAGGCATTAGCACTTAGCAAGGAGTAAGTATGTTACTTTCTTCCTGTGATCTGAGGGAAGAACAGAACAGCTGATCTTTATAAGTAGTTGTGAGGACTGAAGTTCATGGAGATAAATAAGAGAAGTAAGGGAATTCTACAAGTAAAATGAAAAAAAAAACCCAACTATTTATTAAGTGTCTATTATGTGCTAGTCAGCATGCTAAGGATCTCACAATCTACTAAGTTATCTTTGGAGAAAAGGGACACAGCTGGAGGATAGAAGACAATTTTAAAAAAATTTCTGGAGAATGGAATAGGGAGTTGATAAGAAAGGCAGAAACACTGAATAACAACTTGTGTGCTCAATGAGAACTCTGTTCAGTTCTGGGGGGCTACATTTTAGAAAGAAGTGAACAAATTGGAGTAGATCCAGAATAGAGTGATCAGTTTAGTGAGGAGATTAAAAACTGCGCAATATGATGACTGATTAAAGTTACTAGGGATGTTTAACATGGAAAGGTGAAGCCTAAGGGAGAAGATGATAGCTGTTTTCAAAAATGTGAAGGTCTCTTAGGTGGAAGAGGAATGATAGTTGCTCTGCTTGGCTCTAAAGGGCAGAACCAGGGACAAAGTATGAAAAAGTATGTTTAATTTAGAGACAGAATACCTCGGTTAAAAAAATTCCAGCTCTATTACTTACTACTTATGTGATTATTAAGCAAGTCCCTTAACCTTTTGGGGCCTTAGAGTCATCTATAAAACAAAGGTTTTGAAACTACATGAGCTCTAAAGTCCCTTCCAACTCTAAATCTATGATCCTAAAATTAGAACATAATTATTGTTCAGACAAAATAATGTGTTCCCACTCACTAGAGGTCTTCATACAGAGGCTGAATGATAACTAGTCAGAAATGCAGCATTTCTCATGAAACACTTATTATACTAGATAACTTCCTCAGTTCCTTACAATTCATTTCACCACCTTCCCCAGAAGCCAGGATCTCTTCACCTACCTCCACAGGAAATATCGGCTGCCCTAAATTCTCAAACTAGAATCTACCCCATACCCAAGACATGATCCACTTGTTCATAGCCATTCAAAACATGGGAAATCATACTTAAAAAAAGCAAACAAACCTACTGTCAATGCATTTGATAACTATTATCAGATTATGCCTAGGTTGATAAAAGTACCAAAATATCAATTTTAGGAAACCAGTCTAAGAGTGAAAAAGAGGCTTTTATACACATACATAAACAATATGACAAAATAGTAATGGACCCAGTGTCAAGAAACTTGGACCCAAATCTCACCTTGGGTATTTAATAGCTTGTGGAAAAGTTACACAACCTCTAACAACTTATTTCAGTTAGTAAGATGAGGAGAAGATCCGTACTACCTACCTTGCAGGATTGTTACACAAAATTATTCCAAAAACCTTAAAACACTATGTAAATAGGTAGTTTTAACATTCAACCACTTTAAGACCCTGTTGCAGGTAAATGACTTACACTATGGAGGATTACAGGCTAAATGATAGTAGTTAGATGAATTAAAAACTAGTTGAATGGCTGGACTCAAAGAGCATTCATTACTAGGGTGATACCAACTTGGAAGGAGGTCTCCAGTGGAATGCCCCAGGGATCTGTGCCTGGCCTTACCCTATTTAACATTTTGATCAATGACTTAGATCGGAGATGTCAAATATGTATCCCATGGGCCCATAACACTCCCACAAAATAAATGCAAATGCAATAAAACAAAGAGAGCATTACATTTTGAAACTAAATCAATATGTGGCCCACAAATATCCTTATCTATGTATTAATGGCGACTCTTTCTATTTCAGTTTGATACCACTGGCTTAGTTAAATGTATACTGAAATCTGTGGATGACACAAAGTTAGAACAGATTAACAACATATTGGATGAGGAATCCATCAGTGCTTCTAGAGGCTAAAATGTTGGACAAAATCTTATAGGATTAAATTTAATGAGTATAAATGTAGTCTCACACTTGAGTTCAAGATTCACTTCACAAGTTCACTATTAGAAAAATGTGGCCACATACGGTAGTTTATATAAAAAAGATTTTGGGGTTTTATTGAACCCTAAGTTCAATGAGTCAAATGTATTATGATAGACAAAAAAGTTCATGGAATCTCAGTCTATATTAAAAAAGGCAGAGAATCCAGGAATAGGCAAGCTAAAGTCCTGCTGGACTCCACCCTAGTCAGATCATATTTGGAGTACTATGTTTAGTTTAGAGAGCCACATTTTTAAGGACACTGATAAGCTGGAAAGCTTCCAGAGTAGGGTGACTAGGATGGTAAAAGGTCTTGAGGTCATGAAATATGAGAATCTACCAAACAAAATATGAATATTTAGTCTGGAAAAGAGAAGCTTTGGGGAAAGGAGAGATATGACAGCTGTGTTCAAATTTCTGAAGGCTCCCACCATAGGAAAAACTTCCTATAAAACTATATTAGAGCTATCCAAAAGTTGAACAAGTTACCTTGGGTGAAAAATGGGTTCTCCCTCAATAGAGATATATAAACCAAGGTTGCATGACCATTTGTCCAGTAGGTGGTGGAACATATTCTTTTTCAGGGGCAAAGTGCCTCTAAAGTTCCTTCCAACTCTGAGATTCTGCATTCTGATTCCCTCTGGCTCCTACTTAACAATATACTATTATGCACGCTGAACACATAAGGTAATGAATAGAAAGAGCAGGGAAAATTGGGTTGTGATTCTGACTTTGCCACTAATTATATAACCATAGATAATTCATTTCTCTGAGCCTGTTCCCTCAACTATAAATGAAGAAGTTTGGACTAAATGATCTCTAAGGTCCTCTCTGGTTCATAATCTATGAGCCATCAGCTTCCTTTTATTTCCTATTCCTATAAACAGAAATGCTCCTGGATTTCCTGAAGCTCTCTTGCTTTGATATGTATCATTTCATGAAATGTACATAATATTCAATGGCAAGAAAGTACCGGAGACTCTCCCTATTGGCTAGCTCCAGGAACAGCAAGATCTCTGCATAATCTGGAGATATTTTGCTTTAATAAAGTTCTAGATCTAATTTAAATACCAGTTCTGCTATTTCTTTGTATGGTATTTCATAATGTCATTTAACCCTCTGAACCTGGGTTTTTTCATCTGTAAAATGAAGGGTTTACTCTAAAGTAATTTCCAATTTTAAATAGGAGTCTATACTGTACTTGCAGAAGACTTGAGAAAAGCTCTCAATAAAGGTCCAAATTGCTTTGTGTTAACAAAAGATCAGCCAGTCTAACTGAAAAATTAAACTAAAATAAATTTTAAAACAAAATAGACCAGCAATTTAATACATATGCATAGCCCTCTGACTAAATCAGAGGATAATTAAGTTTAATTTCTTTAACAAATAAATGCATCTTGTGGGCAGACGCAATATTTCAAAATGTGAAATGGGGAACCTCTACAGTTTTTTGCACAGAATCATCAGCAGCAACATCCTAGAACATAGTCTATCCACCACCACTCCCATACAAGTCCACTGGGCTGAATGTTTATGGAAGAAGAGAAATTCACTTCATTTAAAAAAAATGAAAGTGGGAGATTTCACAGTAACCTGGTTTCTCAGGATCCTGCTAAAATATAAGAGAAATGTTGAAAAAAGTTGCTAGACAATCTCACACAAAAAATAAACCCACAAAAAATACAATGCCAGAGAACTTAGAAAAAATAAAAAGTCATTATGGAGCAAAATAACCATCAGGAAAAGAACCAGAGGGAATTATACTAAAATAAAATCAGATGTAGCATCAAAAATGAAGCAGAACCAAAAAAGAAACATACACTTTGATTACCACATGTAATGAAAAAGTACAATAACAGCAACAAATTATTGCTATACATGGAGTAAAGGTCAAAAAGGATCTGGAAAATAATAATAATATGGGTATTATGATATTAAAGTCAATATGAACATCTTTTAGAGATGAAGTTAATGATTAACAAGTAATGGAAGTTATAGACATATGTATAATCATTCATATTTTTATCTGTTTCAGCTTGCATGCTCCTTTTTCCTATTTTTTTATTATGCCCTTATTCATAATTTAATACCTATATATGTCAATGGAAGTAAAAAGTTAAATTGTTAATATTAAAAGAGTAGCAGCATTAGAAATAATGGAAGAAATCCTGAAGTATACAATTAAGCAGATAAGACATTCAAAGAAGGATTAAAATCAGCAACAAATTCATGAGGAGAAATAAAATAATTGATGTTGCTAAAAGATCTGAGTAAGTAATAATGATGTAACTCAGTACAAGGGAGAATAATACAGAGAATTTGACAACTATTCAATGAAGGCAAACAAAAGCAGAAGTAATACAGTAGAAGACAAAATGGCATAAAATGCTACTGAAACAGAAAAACAAGCCCTCGAAATAATTTAACTAGAAAGATGAGGAAGGTCTGATGCAAGTGAAGATCTTAAAGAACAGAATTAAAAAAGGAAGTCTCAGAATTATTTGTGGTCACATAAATAACAAAGGGAAAAAAAATCTGATCATTCTATTTCAAGAAATCATCCCAAAAACTTTCCCAGAATTATTTAAACAAGTGACATTCTGAAAATAGAAAGAATTCACAGAACCCAAGGAGAAACTCAAAATTCAACTCACCCAGGGCACATCACCGTCAAACTTCAAAACTACAATGACAAAGAAAAAAATCTTTCAAGCTGTCAGAAGGAAGAAAGAGATTACTTATCATAAAAAGATCTCACATGATTTTTCTATAAAAAGCAAGAATAAAGTAGGAGGAACATGCCACAAATAAAAATTTTAAAACATGGCCCTCAAAGAATCAGTTTTCCAGCAAATCTTATGTTTTTTTTTTTTTTAAATAAAGATAAACATTTAAAAATCACTAAGACTTTAAAGAACTCATGGAGAAGAAAAACAAATTTCAAAAAAATCTTTGGTGGTGGTAGGGTGTGTGCAGAGATAGTTTCAATGGTAAGCGCCTATGTTTGATAAATGGGATGGGGCTGAGTTTTAGAGAGAGGGGCAATGGGAACATGGTGTAGTGAAGAGAGCACTTGATTTGGAAAAGATGTGGATTAGAATCCCAGCTCTGTTACTTACCACTCCTTTGACAATGAGCAAGTCATTTCACCTCTCTGGGACTCTAGCTACTTCTTTTACAGATGAGTCTAATCATCTCCAAAAGGAAAGGGTTAGACTAGATGACCCCCTAAGGTATCCTGTATCTCTAAAGGTTTATTAACAAGGTTAATAGCATAAAATATAGGAATTATTTTTAATATTCTTTTGCTAAATTTAACTTCTTTTTTGATCTGAACCCATGACTTTGTCAGTAGGGAGGGGTCCTGGTGAAGAAACTCCCTGGGCCACCAAAGCCTTGTGGTCTTGAAATGTGGCTTAGGGCAATGAGAGATTAAGGGACTTGGCCAAGGTCAAACAACTAATATGTGTCAGAAATAAGATTTGATTCAGGTCTTTCTGACTCCAAGGCCAGTTCTCTATACATCATACACCACACTGAATTAATTTTGATTTAGAAACAGCAAAGTAAAATAAGACAGTTGCTATTTCCTCTTGATAAAATGAGTACCAACAAAAATAGAATACATAAAATTTACCAGCTGAATATAACTAGCTGGATATAACTCCCCTAATAAAAGAACTATAGAATGTATTTTAAAATAGAATTCAATAATACTTCACCACAGAAAGTATTCAATTTCTGAAAAGAGAGAGTTTCCTGAACTATAAGAGTCTGACTAGATAATTTCAAAGGCCTATACTATCTCTAAACCTTACTAACTCCTATGAAGATTTCAAATTGAAAGTGCCACAAAAAAATGTATTATGCTACATCTAGGTAAAAAACAACAACAACAACAAAACAAATCTAGAGTTGCACTGATGATAGCTGATGATGTTGAATTCAAAACAGAAAGCACTAAGAGATAAGTAAGGAAAAGTATGTCATGCTTAAAGGCACCACTAAAAATGAGCATAAAATTGGCAAAAATGATAAAAGATGGAAATAGTCAATACTGGAGATCTATGAGAAGACATGCATGCTATTACACTGTTGCTGGAGCTATGAATTGGTTCAACCATTCTGGAAAGTAATTTGGAATTATGGTTTGTTTTTTCTAACCAACTGAAAGAAATGCATATTCTCATTAATTCAAGGACCTCACTGTTAAGAGAGGTCAAAGAAAGAAAAGGCCCAAATATATCAAAATATTCAAAGCAGCACTTGATGTGGGGAATTAGTAAAGAAGTAGAAACAAAGTAGGCTCCCATTGACTGGGGAATGGCAAAAAAAAAATTATCATATGTGAATAAAATGGAATATTACTGTACCTTAAGAAACGAATGTGAAGAATTCAGAAAAAGATGGGAAGACTTGTATGAACTTATGCAGAATAAAAGAGAACCAGAAAAACAATGTGCACAATAACAACACCAAAAAAGAAACTGAGTATTTTAAAATTATAATGACCAAGCTTGGCACTAGGTAAAAGTTGAGAAAATACACCTCCCTCTTTTCACTGTAGAAGTGGAAGACAATGAGTGTGGAATACTGTATATACTGTTATATTTGTCTGATGTCTTTGTTGGTTTGATGAACTGCTTTATTTTCTTTTTCTTTTTAAATTTTGTTACAATGGATAGCTTCATAGGGGAAGGAAGAAGGGATATATTTAGAAATTAATGTGATAAAAACAAAAAGCATCAATAAAAATAAAATTTAATAAAGAAAATAAGTCTATCATTCTGAATATATATGTATTAAATATAGCTGTTACATTTATAAAGAAGTCCAAATTTTTACAAGAAATAAATAGAAAACTACTGCAGCATATTCTACTACCCTTCTATTAGAACTTGCTTTTAAAATTATGTATAATGTTATAGACTTTAACAAATCATTGAATAATTTGAAGTTAAAGTAGAAAACATACACTTTTGGGTTACACATGAAACATTCACAAAACCGATTCTATTCTTAGTCATGGAAAAGTCCTAGGCAAATTTAAAGAGGGCAGAAATTTAAAATATTACATTTATGGGCCATAATTCAATAAGCATAGAATCAAACAGAAATGATATACAAATCCACAAGGACATTTAAAAGTGATTTATTAGACTATGCCTATATTAAAGGAACTAATTATAAAAATGTCAAAAGGTTACTTCAATCAAAACAACAAATAGTACATATCGAAAGGCCAGATATACAGAACAGTACAAGGAAAGGCATGGAGGAGAACACTAAAGGTGCTAGGGGAGAAGAAAGAAGTCCAGTTTGGCTACATCTGAGAGTGCATATGAGAAAAACCTGGAAATATACAATGCACCAGAGATATTCCACCCCTCCAATAGACTATGAATTCTTTCAGGACAGGGACTACTGTTTTTTTCAACTTTGTATATCTCCAATGAGAAGCATACTATCCTATATATAGCAGAACTTGTTGAATTTAACCTAAAAACGTTTTTATGAAATGCAACTTAAGTAGCACAGTAAATTCTAAGAGCTGAATGACAATAGTAAGGTAAAGAGAAAACAAATGGAAGTCTGCATTTAAGAAAATTAGAACATGAACAAAGTAATATCCCCACCCCACCCCCCCCCGAAAGAAAAAGGGAGATTATCAACATCAGAATAAAGATTAATAAAATGGCAAACAAAAAAAATGAACTGATAAAACAAAAAGCTGACTTTTTAAAAAGTCCAATGAGGGGGCAGCTAGATGGCACAGTGAATAGAGCACCGGTCCTGGAGTCAGGAGGACCTGAGTTCAAATCCGGCCTCAGACACTTACCACTTACTAGCTGTGTGACGTTGGGCAAGTCACTTAACACCAATTGCCCTTTTGTCCCCCCTCCAAAAAGCAAAAATAAAAAAAAATTTTGAAGTCCAATGAAATTGATGTATAGCTAGAAAAGTCTATTTTATAAAAGGATTACAAAAAGCTCAAAATTAGAAACAACAGTGAAAAGAATTACAATAATTCTCAGAAATTTTTGTTAATAAAAATTTTAACTTAAGTGATTTATCTTAAAAATATAAAATGCCGCATTGAAAAAAACAGTAAATAGATAACCCAAAGAGAACGATCTTAAAAGAAGAAATCAGACCTTTAAAGAATTACCCTGAAAAATAAATGATATCAGAACCAAGACTTGACACGTGAATTTCTCCAACCTTCAAAGAACAAATAATTCCTAGATTACAGAGACTGTCTTTAAACATAATGTCAACAGGTGTTCTAGTTCTTTCTGTGTTGCTAATTATGGTTTTAACCTTCAAACTTAACACAAAGCTATAAAAAAATTGTAGACCAGTATCATTAATGAATAAAGATACAAAAATATTGAACTAAATGCTAGCAGGAAGAATCCAGTCACATATTTAAAAAATTTAGTACAACTAAGATAATATGTACCAGAAATGTATGAATAGTTCAACATGAGAAAAATAATGAATATGATAAAAGTTCTAATTATATGATTACAGTGATAGATGTAACAGAACAGGCTTTTGATAAAACATATCCTTCATTTGTTTTTTTAAAAAAAACAAAAAACTATAGAAAAAGACTATCTTTTCCTAATTAAATTAAAAATATATACAATTGAAACCAAGAGTTAGCATGACATGGAATGGTTGGTTTCATAGTACTACCTTTTAAGAACTTTATGCTCCAGCCAAACTATCCTACTAGTCATATTGAGAATTCAATGCTCCTTTGTCAAATTACCATTATTACCATTGATTAAGTAATTTATTATAATTAGAGTGCACTCCTTTTCCATCTTTTGGAAACTACGTCTTCAATGTTCAAATATGAAACTTCTTCTATGAAGCCTTTCTAGACACTCCTAAGCTGTTACAGTTCTCTTCCTTATCAGTTTTCCTTATACTATTTTTATCTATGTTCATACTTCATTGTCTCTAAGCAGAAGGTTAAGCTCCTTAAGGATGGGGGGAACTGCCTTTCAGTGGAAAGATTTGGAGACAGAAGACCCTGATTCAAGTCCTACCTCTGCTACTATGTTTATGACTTTGGGAAGTCAATTGACTTCTCTGGGTTCAATCGCCCCATTTACAAAATAAGGAGGTTGAACTAGATGACCTCCAAAGTACCTTACAGATCAAATTTATGATCCTAAGATAATTATAATATAAACAAAGGCTAAAAAGAAGCCAAACTCTGAATAACTGTAATAATTAATCTTATCTCAGAGAACAGATAATAATCCCTCAACCCTCTCAGGAGAGAGGTGAAAGATATTACATAAACTATCAGTTATGGATACTGTGTCGGTTTTAATTAACTGTTTTTCTTTGTTAGAAAGATGGTAGAAGGTAAGGGAGAGGGTACATTAGGAAATAGACTGTGGTGTATAAACATAAGACATCAATAAAACTTATTTTATAGAAGAAAAACAGACTAGAATATCAAAAGGAATTCTGGAGGAAAACATTTATATAGGGTAATTTACTCTGCTATATTTCAAAATACATTGTAAAACAGTTAATAGTCAAAATGACAAAATCATGGATAAATAAGAGGAAAATATATTAATGGAACATAATAAAGAACACAGAAAAGGAACCAAATGTATACAGAAGTCAGTGCTAGATAAACATAAAATTACAAAACCCTGGGGAAAAGAATCATTGAATAAGGATTTAATAAAATTGCTGAGAAAACTGCATAGCAGTTTTTCAAAAAACAACTTTAGATTCATACTTCATAACACATACTGTAATAAATTCCAGTTGAATCAGTAGAGAAATATAAAAAGCCAAAACATAAATAAGAAAAAAAGAATATTAAATTTTCCAGTTTTAGAACAGTATTTCTAACAAATAGAAGAAATTATTAGACATGAAAGAGATGGATCTGAGAAACTAAAAGTAGTACTTTAAACATGACAAAAGCATCATATTCAAAATAAAAAGAACAGATGGGGGGAATCTCTGCATAAAATGTACCTAATACAAATTAACAACCATCAAACCAATTTCCCAATGTATAAACGTTTGTGTTCACAGTAGTAAACACAAGCTATTAAAAATAACTTGAAAGATTATTCACTCTTTCTGTTACAATGAAAGATGTAAAGCAAAACAAAACAAAAACTCTAAGGTACTACATTATGTAAATCAAAACAACTTAAGATGATAAATTCAATCCTGGCAGAGTTAAAGAGAAACAATTATATTATTACTCAATTGGTGAGTTGTATAAATTGGTGTAATCTTTTTGGAGAAAAATCTGGCAACATATGGTGAGAGTCACAAAATAATCCTCAATGACCCTACCTTTTGGGACATCCTAAGGATTCATACAAAAATATTTACAGCTGCCTAAAGAGAAAAAATAAATCCAAATCCATATGGTCCACTAGTTGGGAAATAACTGAATAAATTGCTATTCTGATATTATTGCACAATAAAAATGACAAATACAAAGAACACACAGAAATGTTACGATACATGAAATAATCCAAAGCAAAAAAAGTAGAACGGAACAAACACAATGAGGACTACACAAATATAACAGCAACAAAATTTTTTTAAAAACACAGATGGAGGGGCAGCTACGTGGCTCAGTAAACAGAGCACTGGCTCTGGAATCAGGAGGACCTGAGGGAGAGTCACTTAACCCCGATTGCCCTGCCTTCCTCCCCTTCCAAAAAGAAAAAAAAAAAGATGGAAAAGAGATTAAAGAGAAATAAATTATTACTGTTAGTATTTTGTTGAAGTTTATATTTTTATCAAAATGTAAATATTTTTGAGCTTAAGGTTTTAGTCTGTTTTTTGTTCCATAGTTTTTTGTTCACAATTATTAAGATTGAAGTTTATAATGAAAAATTATTTTTAAAAAGACAGTAGGCAATAGCAAAAAAAACTTGAGTACTTGCTATGCACAAAGTTTAATCAGATAAAGCAAAAGAAATTCTTTTCTATACTCAAAAGCACAGTTTAATGGCAGCAGTCATGAATTACCCAAGGAATAGTAATAAATAAGCCAGCAGGCCACCAAACTGAACAGAAACAGAGTAAACATTTTATTTTATTTTAGTCTTTTTGCCTTTTTTGGAGGGCAATTAGGGTTAAGTAACTTGCCCAAGGTTACACGGCTAGTTTTTTTGTGTGAGTGTTAAGTGTCTGAGGCCAGAACAGAACTCGGGTCCTCCTAATTCCGGGGCTGGCGCTTTACTCGCTGAGCCACCTAGCTGCCTATAATTTTCTTTGTTGTTTTTTTTTGGAGGGCAATTGGGGTTAAGTGACTTGCCCAAAGTCACAGGGCTAGTAAGTGTGTCAAGTGTCTGAGGTTGGATTTGAACTCAGGTCCTCCTGACTCCAGGGTCAGTGCTCTGTTCACTGCGCCACCAAGCCGCCCCTCAGAGTAAACATTTTAAACAAAGCTTTTAGTCCTGGTCTAACAGGTAGGAGTATCAAACACCCAAAGAAACAGCTATTATTAAAATGTAAATCTCATCACTTCAAAAGTGCACATTTCATATTTGTTTAATATATTTTATTTTTCTTATAGTAGGGAAAAATTGCTTCTTGGCATTTTAACCCTTTACAAATGGCCTCCAGACTACTGTTCCAGGCTGATATTACGATTCTCCTTCATGCACTCTACATTATAATCAAACTGACTTACGTGCTGTTCTACAAACAAGACATTCCATCTCCCACCTCCATGCCTTTGCACAAGCTGGCCCACAGGACAGGAATGTACTCCCTTTTAACCACTACTTCTTTGAATCCTGAGTTTCCCTAATTGCTAAGTTCAGGTGCTACTGCCTCCTCCTTGAAGCCATTCCTGCTACCCTTCAGTTACTACTGCTCATTTTCTCTTCAAATTTTCTTGTACTAGATCATCTGTGTAAATGTTGAATACCCACCTCCATCCCTGCCAAAAAAAATAATAACGTGTATTCCACAAGGGTAGAGAATTTGTTCTTTTGTCTCTGTATTCCCAACATGCACATAATAGGCACTTAATAAGTGCTCATAATAGGAATGTTCCAATTATTTTCTTAAAATAAGAAATGGGTAAGTAGAAATAAATATATTAAAGTTTTTAAGCAAAAATATGTTAATATTTTAGGAGGAAGATGTATTACCTGCAAGAGTATGTAGGCTCTCCTACTTTAAAAACACGGCCACAAAGATGGGAAGGTTTGTTTACTTGTTCAAGTTTTGGAAATCCAAATGCAGGATCTTCACCACAAAGATACCATTCCATGGGTCCCAACAAAACATGTTGTGCCAACATATCTTCTCTCTGTGGAGCAGGATTGGGACCCCTACAGTATATTTTGGGTACATAGTGGGCTAGATGCTGGTATACTTCTCTAGTCAGGTCAGTTGCTTGTAGCCATTTCTTTAAGAAAAAAAAAAGAGGCAAGTCAGAATATATTACTAGTAAAAAAAAAAGAGAAAGAAACTAATGAATTACTTTTCATATAAATTAAGTGCTGCTGATTGGCTTTTTTAAAGATAAATTTCAAATTTTCATTTAAAATTTTGCTTTGCTTTGACAAATCCGTGATTTTATGATCAGAGTGGACATTCCCTTAGTGATAACAGATTAAAATCCCCTTCTGGATAATTCCAGTCTTTATTTTCCTTATAAATCCTCCACAAAACCACTGTTAAATGATAATTCTGCTGTAGAACAGGGTTTGTTTATTTTTTTACATTTTTTGGAACAGTTTTATTTTTAATGAAGTGAAAATAAACTTACTAAATTGCAAAGGAAAGTCAGTTCTTAAAGTCACTAGTTGCTCCTTTCAATTTTTCATGTCCTTCTATTTGCTGGTAAAGTGACACCAGAGATGGAATAAGAATCAGCTTGTGATTCTAGCCCAGTCCCTTCACTGCTCTGAGAATCAATTTCCTCATCTTTATAACGAGAATAATAATACCTGAAATACCTAACCCATAGGACTGTTTTGAGGAAAGTACTCTTTAAATTTGTAACACATCACTCTAAAGGTAATTTAGTCTATTATTTTTCCTTAGTTCCATTTTGTATGCTACAGCTCTCCAATTCTATCATTTATCTCCAACATTCTCAAGGAACTTGACTTTCTCCCACCTTCATGTTGTATGTTGGATGGAAACCAAATCAATCTTGGCATTTCAGACATGAAAAAAGGCTGCTAATTTGTTCTCTCTGGTACTAAAATTGTGTTAACACAACTAACAATTCATAACTGGCTAGTATTTATGCACAGAAAACAATTCTGAAACATTTCAAAATGAGTTAGTTTGATATCAAAACTGTCCATTGGTTATATGACACTACAGTAATGTTTACCTGGCACAAACACAGCAGTATTTACTTCTGAGACTATCTCTAAACATATGAAAAGTAGAATATCTAGTTTTAAAAACTAAACTGTTAATAGCTTGATATCACTCCCACTTGCCACCCCCCTACACTCCATTGTGATACTATTAAAATTTCTGTCCAAGGTCAATGCTAATATTACATATAGACTATAGAGCTATATTTCTTCTTCCATTTCTCCAGAAATTTGTACAACTGAGGATAAATGGGTATTTCTACAAAATATTTTATCACTTGCAAACACTGAAGATTTCAAATAAGAGGCTAAAATTAGTAAATAGTTCCTCGTTCTGAGCTATATAATCAAAATCAAACAAGAAATTATTGGCTTTAGGAATATTTCTAAGTGAAAGTTCTCAATTCCAAAGATCTAAAAAAATATTTTTTCTTCCCAGTCAATTTCACATTTTAAGTGAAACTCAAGAACTCTAAGAATTTACAAATTCTTAGGAAGTTTTTGGTTTTTTGATGGATCAGGACCTATATCATCAGGATGGATAAGAGCTCCCTTCAAGGAAGTAACTATTCTATAACTGTTCAACAACTTGTATTCTTAGAAAGTTGCTTGGGTTTGTTACCAATGAAATGGCTTATCATGACCCCAGAGGACCAGTGATGAAACATGCCACACACCTTCTGACAATGTGGTGATTGACTCAAGATGCAGCATGAAATATACATTCTTGGACATGACCAATGTGAGAATTTGTTTTGCTCACCTACGCATGTTATAAGAGTTTGGGATTTTTTTTTTATTGTTCATTTTTTTTAAGTGATATGGGAAGAGGTAGAAGGGAGAAAAAATAAATGTTTTTTAATTAAAAAAATAATAAATTTCTTTTAAAGGTGCTAGGATACTGAGAGGGTCAACTAACTTGAGGATTACATAGCCAGTATATTGTAGGACTTAGATCCAGTTTGATGCTGATCCCTCCACTATGTAGGTTGCCTCTCTTGTTACATATCATAAAAATGGAATGCAACTTAAACTCAAGGGAGTTAATCATGAAGACAAGTTAACTTGATGCTTTTATCTCCTAAATGAAAATCTTTCCCAAACACCACTAATTTTGTTATGCTTGTTTTGTACAAGAGATACCCTTTCAACCTGTAGTGTTTCTATAGGAACCTCAAGGATCCAGTCTATCCTCTGGGGTAACTGGACCTAAGTAAAAAAAATCTATCTATACCTTAAGTTCAGAGATGAAAATAGGAACAAATAAATAGAGTAGCCAACAGCGTCAAGTCATGTTAATAGTCACCACCCAACAAACAAACAAAACATGTGCTCTATTAGGTAATTATTTTTATTAGAACTAATAAACTAGAATTAGTTTGTTCAAGAACAAACTTCAGGTTTCACAGCAAATAAAAGTTGATCATAAGCTCTTCTAAAAAAGAAAACAATCAGGTGCTTTCAACACACCATTGGCAAAGCATAACATGCACAGAAAAAAATAAGAATCATCAAAGGTTAAGATTGAAAAAATATTTATACAATTCTAAAAAGTTGTCAAATCTCCTCTTGATTTCTTCTTTGGAGCAACACTTACATGATTTATATGAAAAATAGAAATGAATGACTTCTTGTTTTTCCTTCATTTTATGGTCTCAAATCTTGTAAAAAGAAGTCCTTTTTCCAGTTATTTTAATTCCAGGGAGATAAGTGATGATCTAAAAGTACTCATGTAGCTTACTGGTGCTATCAACCAGGAAGGGTCAAACTTAGTTTTGGATCATTGAAATAAATTCTAAATCAAATAACAATTCAGGCTAAATAAATGTTTCAGTTGATGAAATACAAATTACATAATACAAATCAAGGCTACAAACTTACATAGCATAAACCATTCTCAATATCCAGTTTTAATTATGTAACATTTCACTAGAATACTAAGATTTTTAAAAGTGGCTGAACTAAGTAAGATAAGTCCCTTGTTTTCATTAAAGATGTACTCCTATCTTTAATTTTTTAAAAAAATTTGTTTAGTATTTTGTTTTTCCCCATTTACATGTAAAAACAATTTTTAACAGTTGTTTTAAAAATTCTGAGTTCCAAATTCTCTGCCTCCCTCCCCAACCCCATTCAATGAGAAGGCAAGCAATTCGATATATGTCATAATGTGTAGTCATGCAAAACATTTCCTTAATAGTCATGTTGTGAAAGAAAACACAGACAACCCCCCCCCCAAATAAACAAAAAACAAGAAAAATCAAGAAAGCAAATAAAACATGCTTCAATCTGTATTCAGACACCACCAGTCCTTTCTCTGGGGATGTATAGCATTTGTCATCATAAGTCTTTCAGAGCTGTCTTGGGTCATTGTATTGCTGAAAACAGCTAAGTCATTCCCAGCTGATCATCTTATAATATTGCTATTACTTGTACATAGTACATTTCACTTTGCATCAGATCACTGTAAGTCTTTCTAGTTTTTTCTGAGAGCATCCTGCTCAACATTTCTTATAGCACAATATGCTCTCGTTTTTTAAAAAATAAATTTTTTTGGTTACACTTTAAGTTCCAAACTTCTCCCTCTCTTCCTTGCCACCACGCATTAGACAGGGATATCATTTGACACTTTTATAAATATATGCAAAACCATACTATGTGTACTTCTATTTATTAGTTCTTTCTTTGGAGGTGGATAGCCTCTTCCTTCAAAGGTCCTTTATACTTGATCTGGGTACTCAAAATAACTTGATTATTCACAATTGTTCTTTGAACAATAATGCTATTCACTATATAAAACATTTCTCTTGGTTCTGCTCATTTCACTTTTCATTATTTCATGCAAGTCTTTCCATATTTTCTAAAATCAACCAGCTCATCATTTCTTAGAGCATAGTAATATTCCATCACAATCATGTATCAGAATTTGTTCAGCCATTCTCCAACTGATGGGCATCCCCTCAGATTCCAGTTCTTTGTCACCATAAAGGGAGCTGCTATAAACATTTTAGAATATATAAGGTCTTTTTCTTTTTACCTGATCACCTTGGAAAACAAATCCAATAGTGGTATTGCTGGGTCAAAGGATATACACAGTTTTATAACTCTTTGGGCATAAGATTGCTCTCCCAAATGGCTGGATCAGTTCACAATTCTAATAGTGTACTAATGTCCTGATTTTTTTTTACACATCCTCCAACATTTGTTACCTTCCCCTTCTATCACTTTAGACAATCTGATAGGTGTGAGATGGTTCCTCAAAGTTGTTTTAATTTGCATTTCTCTAATCAATAATGACTCAGAACATTTTTTCTTACAACTAGTTTTGATTTCTTCATTGAGAAACTGCCTGTTCATATACTTTTGCCATTTATCAATTGAGGAATGACTCATATTCTTATAAATTTAACAGAGTTCTCTATATATTTGAGATATGAGACCTTCATTTGAGAAAATATCTATAAAATTCCCCCTCCACCACCAGTTTTCTGCTTTCTTTTTAATCTTAGCTACATTGGTTTTATTTGTGCAAACCCTTTTTAATTTAAGGTAATCAAAACTATTTCACACCTCAAATGCTCTCTTTTAGTTCATAAATTCTCCTTATTTCTATTTTATCTTGGTAAATGGTGTAATATATTGATCTATACCCAATTTCTACCAGACTCTTTTCCAGTTTTCCCAACAATTTTTTTTAACCAAGTAGCATATTCTTATCCCAAAAGCTTAAATCTTTACATTTATCAACACAAGGTTACTGTAATCATTGACTACTATGTACTCTATGTCTACTGTTCCACTGATCCACCTTTCTATTTCTTAGCCAGAACCAGATAGTTTTGATAATCACTGGCTTATAATATAGTTTAAGATCTGGTACTGCTAAATCTCTATCCTTTAGTTTCCCCCCCTTAATTTCTTTGATATTCTTGACCTTGTGTTCTTCCAAAAGAATTTTATTATTTTTTCTAGCTCAATAAAATAATATTTTGGTCATTTAATTGGGATGGCACTGAATAAGTAAATTAACTTTAGTAAAATTGTCATTTTTATTATTTTGGCTCTGCCCACCCATAAACAATTAATATTTCTCCAATTATTAAAATCTCACCTTATGTGTATAATAAGTGTTTTATAATTATGTTCATGTAGTTCCTGGGTCTGTCTTAACAGGTATACTCCCAGCATACTCCCATTTTAAACACAATAATGTACAAAAATCAGAAATTCTAAAACAAATTAGATATAACTATTTACATCATCAAAGGAATCACTACTGGAAATCTCAACTCTCCTACTATTTAAAAGGTATTTTCATTTACAAGTAACTTGTCAGAAACAAATGTGGATTATGTAAAGCAATAAATGTGTATGAATTCTGTCCTTCATATTAGTTACTAGAAATGACAAAAGAGAAATAGAGTGATTTAAAAAAAGGTAGAAAAAGTTCCTTCAGAGAATAAAGGGCCATGAATTTCTAAACAAAAGAAATTCACATTTCTTAAAATTAGTTCTTATTAGCTGCCACTGTTTCCCTCAACTTTCTTTAACATTTACTTTGAATCTCTGATTTCATCTATGTGAGCATACTTTCAACTGAAAGATGAAAGATCCTAATGGGCAGTCCTTAGTTGCTGTAGCAAAAAAAAAAAAACAAACCCAACAACAAACAACTTCTAGTAGTCAAGTTTTAGGCTATACCCAAATCTCTTTGAAGTGAGGTAGGCTTGTCCTCCACCTCTCAGAGTTCTGTTCCTGAATCTTTTCCAGCTTGGTAGGACTTGCCAGAACTTGTTGCTCCATTGGTATCACTTTCAAGAACTCAAGAGTCACTTACCTACCAACATGACATACCATATAACAGAGCTCAATTGGAAGACTCCTCTTAACATGTATTAAAAAATTTAAAAATTGAAACCATGAATTAGTTTTACATTTATATTGGAAGTGATAAGGAAAGTAAATCTAAACAAAAATAATTCTTATTACTGAAGTTATCATCACTTCATACTTATAAGCCTGGATTTCTTTTTCTAATTGGTACAGTCTAGTCCCTGGGATGGAAAGTAGTAGAGCTGAAAGTAGTATAGTAAGACCCTTAAAGGTCTCTCTTTTTCTCATCAGACTACCAGGATACATGTAATCTATCCTCAACACAAAGCACTAGGAACATGCAGGTATTCACTACTATGTAAGGTTGAAAATTGCACTTTCTTTGCATTACCATTTCCTGCAAGATTTAGGCCTTTAAGAAATACACAAAATTGGATATATTATAAAATTAAAACTAAATTTCACAGTAAAACATAGAAAAGTATTTTTAACCACCACTAAAAGCTTACTCTGATACTTCTCATGGCATGGAAATAATGACCCTGGTTCTTGAAGGTATCCACATGAGCAGAAATACCAGCTCTGGTAGGCCCTATTAAACTGGGAAGGTTTTAGCTATTGGCTGGGTTTGTCTGTTTTCCAAGGACCAAGCAAGCTAAGTTCAGAAACACTCATGACTAGTTTATGGCAAAGTCATGAATTCTGACCATAGCAACTCTCAAAGATCCTCTACTGAGTTATAAAGGGGTCTCATGCTGTATCAATGCATGGAACACCCATGCCAATAAAGATTATCCTTGCGGCAGCTAGGTGGCACAGTGAGTAAGAGTGCCGGCCCCTGAGTCGGGAGACCCGGGATTGGTTCCGGCCTCAGATACTTAACACCCACACAAAATAACTGGTCATGTAACCTTGAGCAAGTTACGTAACCCCAATTGCTTTAAAAAAAAAAAAAGATTATCCTTTAAGTAAATGAACAAGTAAAATTTTTGTAGATGTTCCCTGATGTATCCCTCTCCCTCAATGCTCAAGGCAGCTGCCTATCTTACTTGCTGGTAAGTACCTATTTTGTTCCAATCTAACAAATAAAGGTGAAAAAAATATTGTTATACATTTACCCTAGTAATTATCAGTTTCCTTCACACACTATTTTGTACTGTTTAGAAAGGGCAAAAAGTGCTTGCAAGCAATTCTTAAAACAATAACCATCTGCATTTATTTAATGAAGCTTTTATGAGAAAACAGCTCAATATAAATTTATATTAGGAAATGTGTTCTCTTATGATATAAAAGGAGTATACAAATGAAAACATTGATTACAAATGCTAAGGGAAGAAACTTTTGCATTCCTCTTACAATATGAGAAAAATTTCCATCCATATTGTATTTTTAAATTTTACAACAGCTTTCACAGAATTATAGATTTGTAGCCAAAAGGGACTTTATCAGTCTTCTAGTCCAATCCTTTCATTTTAGGGATGAGAAAACTGAGGCCCATAGAGGAAAAATGACTTGCTCAAGGTCAAAGAGCCAGGATCACTGTGTACTTGGATTCCAAATTTGGCCTTTTCTCCACTGTACCCTACTGCTTTCTTCATAACAGCCCTGTAAGGCAGGTGGTGTTAGTATTAGCCCCCTTCTACAGACAAGAAACAAAGGTCTAGACGTTAAGCGACTAACTTGTCTACAATTCACAATTAATAAGTGTCAAGACAAGACTTGAACAAAAGTTGCTAATTCTAAGACCACAACTGCTTCTGCTATAGGAATGTACATCAAATTTTTCTATGAATGGATTATAAAATCACCTGTAAAATCAACTAGAAATAATTACATTCAAAGGAATTCTAAAAATTAATTCCAAATATAGAAGTTTACTTTTCACTAAGGCATATCCTTAATTAAAAGCAACAACTAGAAACTGGAAATACTTAATTGTGGCATTATACTCAAACTTACTAGTGCAAGAAACGTGGACATACAAATAGGTCTGGGACAACAATACCTGCTGTGAAAACAATTCTGTCAAGAAAAAAAAAACCCTAGAAATTGAAAATTGAGGAGTAGAAAGAAAAGGACATTTTTGTAACTATATAAATATGCAGCATCATATAGTAATCTTAGAAATCAAAATTTAGAAGCTATATTAATCAACAGAAAGCAGTGACAAGTCAAGCCAAGAAGCATTATTAAGTGCTTACTATGTGCCAGGAACTGTTCTAAATACTGAGGCTACAAATACAAGCAGAGGTAGTCCCACCTCTCAAGGAGCTTGTGTTCTAATTGGGAAAGACAACACATAAATGGAAGCTGAAAAGTAAGTGGCCGGGGAGAGATGGAAAGATCCAGGAGACAGCATGGTAGTCAGTAGAGGACTCTGGAGAAGAATGAAAACATTTAGAGACAGCTAGATAGAGCAGTATACAGTAAAAAGTGCAGGACTTGGAGTCAAGAGGACCTGAATTTGAATCCCACCTCTGACACAACTAGTTGTGTGACCTTGAACAAGTCACTTAACCTCTATATGTCTCAGTTTCCTCATCTGTAAAATGGGAATAACAACACCAACCTTAAAGGGCTGCTGTGGGAATCAAATGAGTAACATATTTAAAGAGCTCTGCAAACTTTAAAGCACTATACAAAAGCTAGCTAGTTATTGTTATTAAATATATTTAATATAAACATTATATTATATATACATATATATTATGGCCTGGGTTCATTCCTTAAAGTCAATATTCTGGGAGGAAATAGATAATCAGAGGAAGAACACATGGGCAGAGTGTACTTCCAGTATGAGAAATCCAGGGGTGAAATGAACTTCTGGCATGAGAAGCCTTCTATAACATGGTAAAGAAAATCCAGAGTCAGAAATACAGTCAAGTTCCAGTCCAAAGTCCTTTGGGCTTGTGTCCCAGGACACTAGCTTCTCTGGGTTTCCCTGCAGGACTGGTTGCAACATCCAGCCTGCAATCCTGAGCTTGAAGTGACAGATGGGATCTCTGATAGGCAGAAGATCATCCCTAGTCATATAGTGTTAAGTACACCTTAGGAAAAGCAGTATGTTTCCAGTCATTTGATATAGTTACAGACTAAGGATAAGAAATGAGAAGATGAGACAAGTATTCATTAGCTACAATTTCCAATGATAATGTGATTCCAACCAGTCACCAGCTAAAATAAGATGTTAAAGGAAAGCTACTCCTTTATAACAAGTTACTTGCTTGACTTTCTTCAAATGCAACTATTTAACTGAAATTTAATTTCAAACCCTACTAAGCCCTATAATAGCACCAACATGAAAGCTATTATTAATAAAATCTCATTAATTCATCCTAATTTGAGGGGAAAATCAGTCTGTCAGATTTGGAGAATACCATGAAAAGAATGCCACTTCATTACTATCCAGCACATTCAGGGACCCCTAGTTCCTGAAGGCCACAACAATGTCGGGCAATCCCTGACATGTTCCCCTACAATTCAATACAACAAACATTTATTAAATACTCACCCAGAACATGGAATTGTGCTGGGCACTGGTGATTTTGTAGATAAAAATGAAACAATTCCTGCACTCAAGGAACTAATATTCTAATAGAATAACAATATACACACAGAAACATGTATACAAGATAGAAAGTAGAGAATAAGGGTGACCAAAAAAAAAAAATGTGTTCTGGAAAATTTAATGAAATTAAAAAAAAAAAAAACCCAAGAACAACAACCTGATGACTAGGAGGCTCAGGTAAGGCTTCACAAAGGAGGTAGCACCTGAGCCAGCTAAACCTTGAGGTGAAAAATAGGATTCCAATAGGCACAGATGAAAAAGGCAAACATCCTGGGGCGGGGGCGAGGGGGAGGGGTATGTGAAGGGAGGTGAGTCTGTATGAATGCATGGAGGCAGGAAATGCCATGAAAGAGTGATTACTCCAATATGATTGAAATCTAGAATTTAGGGAGGAGAACCATGTTAAAATAAGGCTTGAAAGGTAGGTTGGTACTAGAATATGGAAGGTCTTCAATGCCTGATTATTTTGTATTTTGAGTTTATTTGGATTTCTTTTTTATCTTAGAAACAAGAGGAAACCACTAAGGGTTTTTGAGCAGGGGAGTACCATGGCCAGACTCATGCTTTAGGAAGATGATACTGACAATAATGTGAAAAATAGATTGGAGAAACCAAGAGACAGGACATAGAGAAACCCAATAAAATGGCTACTACATTAGTCTAAGTGAAAAGTAATGAAGGCTTGAATTAGGATTGTAGTCACAGGATCATAAGGTTGTTGATTTAGAATTGGAAGGGCCCTTAGAGTTTATCTATGCCAACCCTACTGTGAGTAGATTAAAAAAAAAAAAAGATAGATGTAGAAGGGATGCTGTGAAAAGAAGCAAAACTGAGTGGATTTAGAACCTTACCAAAAGACTCCAAGATTATTAATCTGAGTGACTCAGAAGAAGTTTGTAACTCCCTTCAGCTTGATAACAGATTTGGGGCAAAGGGCTTGGGTTCCAATTCTGACTCTTCCTCTTGCTACCTGTGTGACTTTGGGCAAATAACCTCTCCAGGTCCTGTTTCCAATTATATAACTTCAAGGGTCCTTTCAACTCTAAATCTATAATCTAATGATGGTACCCCTCATAAATGATATTTATTTAGGGCTTTAAGGTTTGAAAAGCATTTTACATGCCTTATTTAATTTGATCCCCAACAAACTATATAGGAATTATTATATCCACTTTATAGATCAGAAAAGGATTGGCAAAGTCAAGTAATTTATAAACTAGTAAAATTAGGGCCTCCATTTATAGATTCTTCTGGCACCTCCTCCTAATCCCTTCTCTCACAGAGAACCTACGTCTCTCTTGATGCCAGTTCAGCTCTCTTTGTACTATACCAATAGGGAAGTTAATAGGAAAGACTTCATGTATCTGCTTGGAGACAGAATAAATCATCCACTAGTCTAGAACCAACCTAACTTGGAGTCTTATCATCAGGCAAGCCATCACAAAATGACTATTTTTTTTTCAATCACAATTCACAAAGACTAACCAAGGTTTAGAGGAGTTAGGATTTGGATAGGTGAAGGAAGATAAAAATCATAATTCCTTTAAGTATCTAAGAAGTACATAATTCTGATGGGAAGGCAGCAAAAGATACTGGAGTCAGTCTTGGAGTGAAGACTTGGGTTCAAATTCATACCCTGACACAAACTTTGTCATCCCTGGCAAGTCACTTAACCACTTAGTACCTCAGAAAACTCTCTAAGACCCTAAGAGGCAGAAGACTAGTTGATCTTTATCACAAGATGGGTCCAAAAATAAATTAATTAATAAATAACACTCAGATGATAATGGGGAGCAGGGAAGATAAAGATTGTACATTATATTACTCAAAGAATTTTATATTTCAATAATTATCAGTGCTTAATCAGTGTACAGGATACTCCAGGCAGAGCCAACTGTATAGTTAACTCTCAACTCTCAGATCAAACATTTCTTTCTTCTTTACATTATTTAACTTGTTTAGCAATGGCTCACTTTAACCCATGTAAAAACTAAAATTACAAAAGCAAAATGCAACTTGGAAAGTTTGAACTACCAAAAATTTTAATTCAGTGAAGTCCAAACTAAAGACTTACAGTTGCAACCCCTCTGATCTCTCAATCAATGTGGTGCTACAGTCTACTGTACTAGATATTGTTAGGAGCCTAGGATTCTAGTACAGGTTTTCTTACTAGTTTTTTTTTACTACAATCTTACTATTCCATTCAATTCAATAAATATTTGCTGAACACCTATTTTGTGCAGAGCACTTTGGCAAATAGTAGGAAATGATAAAAGGTTTTTAAAATCAGGACCTCATCCTCATGAAACTTAAAATTATGTGAGATCTAACGAAAACACTGACTGGGGAAGGAAGAGGGAAATCAGGGAAGACTTCATGGAGGTGGTATTTCAGTCTGGTTTTAAGACAATAGGGAGTCCTTTGAGATTTTTGATAAGAGGTGTGACATAACCTGATATATACATCAAGATTACTTTATGACAACATTAAAGTTGGAGGAGGAGAAAAGAGAACCTTTAGAAAGGCATCGTAAGCATAACTCAAAAAGAGGTATGGGAGGATATTCCCAATTCACTCCTTGGAAGTGGGTGGTCTACAGGTGTTGCACATGTTTTCAGAATTTTCAATGTATTCATCAGCTGTCCTGATTTTTCCCTCTTTTTTTTCTTTCTTCTTGCTTTAAAAAATAGTATTTGTCATATGAAATGGTTCTCTAGGAGCAGAAGAGGATTATATGATGTCAAAAACAAAAGATATCAAAAAAAAAAAAAAGAGAATCTTAATATTCCAGGCAAGTGGTAATAAAGGCCTGAATTCAGGCAAAAGAAGAAAAAGGGAAAAAAACTAGAGAGATGTAAGGGAAGCGGAATCATCGATCAAGAGCAGTTCTTCATTTTTCTGCTTCATTTTACAGATGAGAAAACTGAGGTACAAAGAAGTTAATTGCCCAAAGTCACACAGGCGTTAGGTGACAAGAGAACCAACTATCTAAAGTATGACTCAAGTATGGACAGAATACCTTATCAATGTAGATTAGCTGCCATTTATCTCATTATTTACTTAGTGAAGATTATTCCCATTTCGGTTTCCATGAGTCAACACAGAATACATGCCAAGTCTAGCCAAAGGTTTTCTAATCATAGAGGGTGGATAAAGTTACAATTCTGTATAAAATGGTTGGAAGTAAAGTTTAACCAAATAGTTCTATACTATAGTTAAAAAGACTAGAGACTAAACATTTTTGATTCTTTGAGGAAAGCTGCTACACAGATTCAACATATCAGTACACTAAGTTCCATTTATAGATCCTTCGGGCACCTCCTAATCCCTTCCCTCATCCCTTTCCTTTATCCAGTCAAATTCACTTCAGTCCATTCTCCCATTCATAGAGAACTTCTAAGCACTCATTTAACAGAGCAACATCCTCTCTCCCTTTCAAACATAGCTATCCATAAGTTCACAGGTCATTCAAGGCAAATAGTAGCTTAAAAAAAAAAAAGCTCTGGTGCCTTGGAGTTGGTACCTATGCCAAGGGATCACTGAGAAACTAAAGTTATTTCCAGTTTTATTTATAGGCAATCTATACGATCTGCTCCTGGTGCTCCTGCTTGTCCTTTCAGAAGAGGTTCTATTTCAGAAGAGAGGTCATATATTCTATAAGGGTCACTTGGAAATTTTGCTAGTTTTTACTACCATTTAAAAAAACACAGAAAGTATAGTTCCCTGGCTTCATCTGACACAGTTTTGTTTAAAAACAATAAAAAGAATGGTCTAGTACAGAAATAGCAAACTTAAAATTAGCGCCGAGGCCAACAAATATCGCTAGATTAAAATGTAATTAAGAAATTTTTTTTAACAAAATAAATAAAAATATAATAACAAAATAGAGAATGTTCATTTGTAGTCTTTCTAAGTCAATATTCTTTTCTATTTGAGTTTGACACTACTGGTCATCCTAATATCAATACAAGCCTAAGTAAAGGTAGGTCAGCTAGGTGATCTAGTGAATAGAGCTCCAAACTCATCTTCTGAGTTCAAATTCATCCTCAGACGCTTAACTAGATGTGGGATTTTGAGTAAGTCACTTAACCCTATTTGTCTCAGTTTCCTTATCTGTAAAATGAGCTGTAGAAAGAAATGGGAAACCATTCCAGTATCTTTGCCAAGAAAATTCCAAATGGGGTCATGAAGAGCTACCACTGAACAACAAAGTAAAGGTAGTGGGTGTCCTGTTGTACTTGTAGATCTATTACTCTGTAAAAGTGACTTCAGAGAAAAGGTAGAGGGAAGGGAAAGAGGAATCAAGAGAACGGGAGAGGAAGTAAAGGAGTAGAGACAAAGAGAGGGGGAGAGAAAGAAAGGAGACTGAGAAAAGGGAGAGAGGGAGGAGAAAGTGACAGAGAGAGGAGATAGAGGGAGAAGAGAGAGGGAGAAGAAAGAGAAGACTTTCGAGAAAGGGAGAGAAAAGGAGAGGAGAGATTGAAAATGGGGGAGAGAGGAGAAGAGGGAGGGAGAGAAGAGAGAAAAAGGAGAAGGGGAAGAGGAAAAAGGGGGAAGGGGAAGCGGGGGAAAAGGGGAAGAAAGGGGAAGGAGAAGGGAAGAGGGGGGAAGAAGGAGGAAGGGGAGAAGTGGGAGGAGGAAAAGAGGGAAGGGGAAGAGGAGAAGAGGGGAAGAAGAGGAAAGAGGAAAAGGGGGAAGAGAGAAGAAGGGGGAAGAGGGGAAGAAGGGGGAAAAGGGGAAGAAAGGAAGAAGAAAGGAAAGGGGAAGAAGAGAGGAAAGGGGAAGAAGAGAGAAGAGAGGAAGAAGGAGGAAGGGGAAAAGTGAGAGAAGGAAAGAGAGAAGGTAGAGAAGACAAAAGGGAGACAGAGGACATGAGACAAGAGAGAAAGAGACAGAGAGAGGAGAGAGAGCCAGACAGGTGAAGGGGTGGGGAGAGAAGAGAAAGGGGTGTGTGTGTGAAGGGGATTGGGGAGAGAGAGGAGCATAGGGGAGAAAAATGAGAAAACGGAATACAGTGGAGATAAAAGAGGAGAGAAATAGGAAAGGAAAAGGGGAGAGCAAAAGGAGAGAGAAGACAGACGAACAAACAGAAGACAGGAGAGAATAAGAGGGGAAGAAAGAAGAAAAGAGCCTGCTCTTTTGTCCCCACTCTGTCCCAGGAGAGTAGATTTCTGAACACCTCCAATGAATGCTGAATGACAGGTGGGGAGGGTCGTCAGATGCTCCTCCCGGAGACCCGGAGGCGAAGGGAGAGGGAGCAGCCTCTCGATGACACCCTACAACCTGGAGAGGGTGATCTTTCCAAAGTTGCCAAGAAGAAGACTAGGTGGCCGCTTGGCTGGGGCTGCTGGCCCCGAGGGGGCCATTTCTCAGCTTGTGGGGAGGAAGAGTCCATGCCCCAGCCGGTTCGCTCGGCCCCGGGTCTGGGGAGGAGAGGGGAAGAGGAGGAAGCCGGACAGCCGGGTCCCGGCCCCACTGCTGGGACAGGAAGGACAGGTCACGACCGGACGGCGGGAGGGGGGGGCAGCTTTCTGGGGCCGTCACTCCGGACAGCGGAGTGACCGGGTTCGGGCAGGTTCCGTCGCCCCCCTCCCCAGACACCCCGACCACCCCGCACGGACCGTCCCCTGGGTCCCTGAGCTCACCCCCGCGGTCTCCTCGGCGGAACATTCCAGCAAACTCCGGTCGATGGCCTGCACCTCCGGCTCCAGCTCCGACGCCATCTTCTCTCCTCCGGCCTCCGCCTCGGCTGCCCGCTTCACTCAGCCCCCAGGGTCGCGGCCGACGCCCCCGCCTCAGGCAGCTCCGCTCCCCGGAACCCGCCGGGGGTAGGGGGTCAGGCAGGGAGAAAGGGTAGAGTGGAGGAGGGAAGGGAGGGAAGCAGGCGGACGACAGGGGATGGGGACCGGGATAGAGACGGGAGTGGGGGAAGCTCCTGGTTCTGCCTCCCGGGGCTCAGCGGCACGTCACCGCCTCGCAGTCCCGGGGAAAGGACACCGCGGGCTCCGGGGCCTAGTGTAGGAGATCTCCTCTATCGCGTCCCAAACCAGGGAAGGGGCAACAACACCATGGAGAGCGAGCAGGGCGTCGTGGGAGTTGTAGTCCGACTACAACTTCTTCCCGGGGCTGCCGGGAGGGAGGTGGTGCTGGCAGGAGAACCACAAGGGCATTGTGGGAGTTGTAGTCCGACTTCCGAACTGGAGCACTGGGGAGAGGTAGAGTAGGGAGAGAGTTGAAGGCGTGGAGTTTGCTACAGCGTGGTGGGAGTTGTAATCCTCTTTCTCCCTTCAAAGCTCAGCTCGAGAGCCACCCTCCTACAAGAAGTGTTTCCTAATTTCCCCAGCTGCTAATGCTACCCTCTCCCCAAAATTACAATGTATTTACCTTGGCTATGGTTTGAATTTATTTATATGTGTGTACGAGTGAAATGTAAGTTAATGAGCTTATGAAACTGTTACTTTTTTTTTGTCTTTGTATCCTCAATGTTAGGCGTATAATAAGAACTTGATGGATTGATTGATTACTCTCCCCCCAAATAAACAAAAGAACACTCCCCTTCCGAATTTCCCTGTTTCTTTCAAGGGTGCCTCATCTAGGTTAGCATCTTCATTATCCTTGATTTCTCACACCCCCTCACTCCACACATCCAAAACGGTTGTCAAATCTTGTCATTTCTTTCTTCTCAACGGCTCTCATATTGGTCCACTTTCCTTCACTCCCTCCTTCACTCAATAAATTTTGATTACTGCTATATATTCACCAGACCACAACCATAGCTCATACCCTTATCACCCCTCTTCAGGACTATTCTCCTAATGAGTCTCTCTGGCTCAAGTCTCTCTCTTTTCCAATATATATCCTCTACCTCATACCAGGAATACCCTATCCAGGGGTGGGAACCTGTGACCTTTTAGGTCCTCAAGTTCAGCCAACTTGGAGTCAATCAAAGGACTGTGCTGGAGGATCTAAAGGGTCACTTGTGGCCTTGAGGCCACAGGTTCCTCACCCTTGCACTATTCACCTCACCTCTGCCCCTTAGAATCTCCTGTTTCCTTCAAAACTCAGCCTAAGAGACATCCCCCTGAAACCTTTTCTGATACACACCTTTCTCCATGTGCTAGTCCTCCCACCAAAAAATTCATTTAAATTAATTTTGTATGTAAAATATATGTATTGTGCTGTCTAAACATAAAGACACAGCTCATGGATGTCATGGATATATCACAAGATCTGGCCCGTTTTTGCTTATGGTAGGAGTAGGGCCATTATGACACTGTCAGCATGCTATCTGCCAGAATTTTATCTATCTGTCACCATTTGAAAAGTTGTTTCTCTAACCTTTGGAAAGAGTGCTGGCCTTAGAATCAGGAAGACTCAAGTTTGAATCCTACCTTTGGACATTTTCGAGCTAGGCAAATTATTTAACCTCTTTGTGCTTCCGTTTCCTCATTTATAAAATGGAGATAATAATAGTACCTACCTTACCAGTTGGTTGTGAGATGAATCAAATAAGTTGAAATATGTAAAGTACTTTTGAAAATCTTAAAGCTATTATTATTATCACTCAAAGTAGCCCTTTGCTTTACACTCACTAGCTTAGCCACTTTCAACCAATTACTGGTTACATAAAAGACCATCATGAATAGTTAGTAAACTTCTTTACCAAAGAAAGCAGCAAACAGAAAAAGAAGTTATAGACATTAAAATGTACCAAAGACCAATGGAGAAAGTTGTTTTGGTTGACTATAACTGTTTCTAACAGGAATTTTGTTTTCTTATTCTCAGGAGAGGGGAGAAGGAAAGGAGAGAATATAGACTCTGAAAAAAAAAACCCAATATGTGTACTATATATGTTCTTTGGCTAAAATATTTATTACCTGTTTGATAATGCATACACACACACACACACACACACACATATATATATATATGTACACACATTCACAGAGAGAAAATACTCAGCCAAAAGAATGATAAAAGATCCCAGCTAAAACCAGGGGATAAGAAATTATCTTAAGATAGGGATGATACTCTCAGCAGATTGATGCTAGAAGTCAAAGGACATGATGGGGACCATCTCCCTTACATATCTGCTTTCTGGTATTCTAATTTGCCATTTAAAATCCAGGTCACACTTCTTTCTCCTCTCTCCTTTCTTCTTTCCTCTCCCCTCTCTCCTCTTTTCTCTCATTCTCTGTCTCTCTCTTCTCCCTCTCAACTCATATATCTCAAGGTCCTCTCTCAAAGTTTGTTTCCTAAAAACTGAAGTAACTCCCATTTCCATTCATGCATCATCAAAGTCCAGTATTTTCTCATGCAATCAACAATTCTATCCAGTTACAAGTAGTCACCTGTAGGTCACAGGACTGACCCTCAGGGACAACACTTCAGGCTTGGTTAGAAGCAGAGTTACATGTATCTCTTTTGTATATACTCATTTTATTTATATGCTCTTTCTTCTGATAGAATGTAAGCTTCTTCAGAAAAGAGACTACAGTATTTCATTTTCCTCTGTCTCTCTAGTGCCTCGAAGAGACACTTAATACATTTGGGTATTGATTGGTTGATTTCTGGGAAGAGAAAACAGAACAGGATATTATAAGAAATGAAGTTGTACTTTTATCACCTCCTACCCAAAGTGTTTGCCTAATTGTTCTTTGTGGCTTCCCATCAACCCACCAACACAAGCAGCTCATCATCACCTCAAAAAACTTTAAGAAGTCTGTGAAGTTGGTCAGCATTTGAGATAGCATAGTAGTAGATAGAATGCTGGAGAGAGACTTGTTCAAATATTTTCTGTGACATTTATTAGCTGCGTGACCTTGAGAATTTAATTGCTCTAAACTTCAGTTGTCTCATCTATAAAATAGGTATAATAATAGCAATTATATAGCACTTTAGGTTTTGCAAAGTGCTTTACAAATATGATCTCATTTTATCCTCACAACAACCATGGGAGATAAGTACTACAGGGTGTCCCTAAAGTCTGGACACATAGGGAATCTCATTAACTTGCATATTTTCTTTTTTTTATTGCTTTTTAAAAATTCTTTAATTTATTAATTTGTTTGTTTCCTTTTAGTTTACAGGATTCAATTCCACAATTCCTTGAATTTCACATTTTGTCCCCCCCCCCCCAGCCCCTACCATGGCGGCTTATAATCAAATATAGGATCTGTAAATACTTTCACATTATACATTGGTCAGGTTATAAGGATGGATTGTACCAGCTGGAATGAAAAATGGTAAAGAGGACATAAAATCAAATAAGAGAATGAAAAAGATCAGGTATTTTGCTTCCACCTGGATATAAATTTAGTTCTTTCTAGTTCTTTCTCTGGATGCACGTTTTTCTCTCCATCATGCGTCTTTTGGGATTGACTTATATCCCTGCATTGTTGAGAAGAGTCCAGTCTATCAAAGTTGGTCATCACACATACGTTGTGTCTGTAATTGTGTACAAATTTCTCCTGGTTCTACTCTTCTCACTCAGCATCAGTTCTTTAAACCTCTCCAGGTAAATATGAAGACTGCCTGCTCCCCGTTTCTTATAGCGCAATAGTATTCCATAACATGCATATACCACAACTTGTTGAGCCATTCCCCAATCGATGGGCACCCCCTTAATTTCCAATTCTTTGCCACCACAAAAAGAGCTGCTATAAACATTTTTGTACATATGGGTCTTTCTCCCATTTCTATGATCTCTTTGGGATATAACCCTAGGAGTGGTATGGCTGGATCAAAGGGTATGAAAGTATTTATAGCCCTTTGGGCATAATTCCAGATTGCTCTCCAGAAAGGCTGGATCAGTTCACAACTCCACCAACAATGCATTAGTGTTCCAGTTTGCCCACATCCTCTCCAGCATTTGTCATTTTCCTGTTTTGTCATCTTAGCCAATCTGACTGGTGAGATGTGGTACCTCAGAGTTGTTTTGATTTGCATTTCTCTAATCAATAGTGAATTAGAGCATTTCTTCATGTGCTTATAGATAGCTTTAATTTCTTTCTCTGAAAACTGCCTGTTCATATCCTTTGACCATTTATCAATTGGGGAATGACTTGTATTCTTATAAATTTGACTCAATTCTCTGTATATTTTAGAGATGAGTCCCTTGTCAGAGACATAGGTTGTAAAGATTCTTTCCCAGTTTCCCACCTCCTTCTTAATCTTGGTTACATTGTCTTTGTTTGTACAGGAACTTTTCAATTTCATGTAGTCAAAATTATCCATTTTACATTTTATAATGTTCTTTAATTCCTGTTTATTCATAAAGTCATTCCCTCTCCACAAGTCTGATAGGTAAACTATTCCTTGTTTTAGCAGATTGCTTACAGTATCAACCTTTATACCTAGATCATGAACCCATTTAGACTTGATTTTGGTATATGGTGTTAGATAATGGTCTATGTCCAGTTTCTGCCATACTATATTCCAGTTTTCCCAGCAGTTTTTGTCAAATAGTGAGTTCTTATCCCAAAAACCAGGGTCTGGGGGTTTATCAAACAATACATTACTGTAGTCGTTGACTTGTGAATCTCGTGTGCCTAATCTATTCCATTGATCCACTCCTCTATTCCTCAGCCAGTACCAAGTAGTTTTGATGACTGCTGCTTTATAGTACAGATTGAAATCTGGTAAAGCTAGTCCACCTTCCCTAGCATTTCTTTTCATTAATTCCCTTGATATTCTGGACCGTTTATTCTTCCAGATGAATTTTGTTACTATTTTTTCTAACTCTATAAAGTAGTTTTTTGGTAAATTAATTGGTATGGCACTAAATATATAATTTAATTTAGGTAAAATTGTCATCTTTATTATATTAGCTCGACCCAGCCATGAGCAATTGATATTTTTCCAATTAGTTAGATCTGACTTTATTTGTGTGAAAAGTGTTTTGTAGTTATGATCATACAGGTCCTGGGTTTGTTTTGGCAGGTAGATTCCCAAATATTTTATAATGTCTACAGTAACTTTAAATGGGATTTCTCTTTCTACTTCTTGCTGTTGAATTTCATTGGAAATATATAGGAATGCCGAGGATTTATGTGGCTTTATTTTATATCCTGCAACTTTGCCAAATTTATTTATTGTCTCAAGCAGTTTTTTACTTGATTCTCTAGGATTCTCTAAGTATATCATCATATCATCTGCGAAGAGTGATAGCTTGGTCTCTTCTTTGCCTAACTTGATTCCTTTGATTTCTTTTTCTTCTCTAATTGCCACTGCTAACATTTCTAGTACCAGATTGAATAAGAGGAGTGATAGTGGACACCCTTGTTTCACCCCTGATCTTATGGGAAATGCTTCCAGCTTCTCCCCATTGCATATAATATTTGCTCATGGCTTTAAATAGATGCTACCTATTATTTTAAGGAAGGCTCCATTTATTCCTATACTTTCCAATGTTTTTAATAGGAATGGATGTTGTATTTTGTCAAAAGCCTTTTCTGCATCTATTGAGATGATCATGTGGTTTCTGCTAGTTTTATTGTTGATATGCTCAATTATACTGATGGTTTTCCTAATATTAAACCATCCTTGCATTCCTGGAATAAATCCTACCTGATCAAAGTGTATTATTCTTGAGATAAGTTGCTGTAGTCTTTTGGCTAGTATTTTATTTAGAATTTTTGCATCTATATTCATGAGGGAGATTGGTCTATAATTTTCTTTCTCTGTTTTATCTCTTCCTGATTTAGGTATCAGTACCATATTTGTGTCATAAAAAGAATTTGGTAGGACTCCTTCACTAATTTTCCCAAATAGTTTGTAGAGTATTGGAATCAATTGTTCTTTAAATGTTTGATAGAATTCACTAGTGAATCCATCTGGCCCTGGAGATTTTTCCAAGGGAGGTTACTGATGGCTTGTTCAATTTCTTTTTCTGAGATGGGATTATTTAAGTAATTTACTTCCTCTTCAGTTAATCTGGGCAACTTGTATATTTCTAAATATTCATCCATTTCCCTAAGATTGTCAAATTTATGTACATACAATTGGGAAAAATAATTCCTAATTATTGTTTTGATTTCCTCTTCATTGGAGGTAGATTCACCCTTTTCATTTTTGATACTCATAATTTGGTTTTCTTCTTTCTTTTTTTTTTTTATCATATTGACTAAGGGTCTATCAATTTTGTTGGTTTTTTCATAAAACCAGCTCTTGGTTTTATTTATTAGTTCAATAGTTTTCTTAATTTCGATTTTATTAATCTCTCCTTTAGTCTTCAATATTCCTAGTTTAGTATTTAATTGGGGATTTTGAATTTGTTCTTTTTCTAGGTTTTTTAATTGCATGCCCAATTTGTTGAGCTCCCTTTTCTCTAATTTAATCACGTATGCACTCAGGGATATAAAACTTCCCCTAAGAACTGCCTTTAATGCATCCCACAGATTTTGGTATGTTGTCTCATTATTATCATTCTCTTGAATGAAATTACTGATTGTTTCTATAATTTCTTGTTTGACCCACTCATTCTTTAGGATTAAATTGTTTAATTTCCAGTTAGTTTTTAGTCTGTCTTTCCCTGGCCCTTTATTGTATATAATTTTTATTGCATCATGATCTGAGAACGATGCATTTAATATTTCTGCCTTACTGCATAGAATTGTGAGGTTTTTATGCCCTAGAACATGGTCAATTTTTGAGTATGTGCCATGAACCGCTGAGAAGAAAGTATATTCCTTGTTTTCCCCATTCAGTTTTCTCCAGAGATCTATCATACCTATCCTCTCTAAAATCCTGTTCACCTCCTTAACTTTTTTCTTGTTTATTTTGAGGTTGGATTTATCAAGTTCATATAGGGGGAGATTAAGGTCTCCCACTAGTATAGTTTTGCTATCTATTTCTTCCTCTAATTCCTTTACCTTCACCTCTAGGAATTTGGATGCTACACCACTTGGTGCATATATGTTAAGTAGTGGTATTGCTTCCTTCTCGATGGTGCCTTTTAACAGGATATAGTTTCCTTCCTTATCTCTTTTAATTAGGTCAATTTTTGCATTTGCTTTATCTGAGATAAGGATTGCTACCCCTGCTTTTTTTTACTGAGGCATGATATATTTTACTCCAAACTTTTACCTTTACCTTGTGTGTATCCCTCTGTTTCAGGTGTGTTTCTTGTAAACAGCATATTGTAGGATTATGATTTCTAATCCATTCTGCTATCTCCCTCTGAGGTTGGTTCCTCCCTCTGAGGATAGTAGGACTCCAGAGTCTTTGTCTTTGTAGTCTGCTTTCTACCCATTTTGAGGCAGGGTCCTAACCATGCCCTTCCTCTAGGATCCCAAGCCTTTACTGTAGAGGGTTTTGCCCTGGGCAATAGTTACTATATTTTCAGCTTCAGAGGGGGGGTTTGGAGCAAGTGGGGTTCACTCTGTCATCCTCGTCTTTGGAGGTCCTGAAAGGGGCTTTTTTTAAAAAAAAGATTTCTGGGCTATGAAATGGTAGCCCCAGGAGTGTTTGCTGTCCAGTACAGGGGACCCTGTATTTGCTTCTTACCTTGCTCTTTCCAGTCCCAGCCCTTTGGTGATAGGCCTGGTAGTAGACCTTGTGGTTGGTGGGAAGACTTGCCCTCCGAGTTGATCAGGCCCCTTCCCGGCCTGCGTCCCCCACGCCCCGCTGCCGCCTCGCCTTCCCAGTCTGCATCTGCTGCGCTGCCGCCGCGCCTTCCCGGCCTGCGTCCTAACTTGCATATTTTCAAGAAATGAAGTTTTCAACAACATCTTATTTAATTAGCATAAATGAGATTTCATAGGAAGACATAGGAGACACATAGGAAATTAATTGATTAAATTAAATTAATCTCATTAATATGGAAAATAATCCCCAATAGCTAATGAAAGCTTTTATTCCATATGAAATTGTCATGGTTAAAATTTATGCTAATTTTTTGGGGTTTTTTTGCTTTTTGGAGGGCAATTGGGAGTAAGTAACTTGCCCAAGGTCACATGGCTAGTTTTGTGTGTGTGTGTGTGTGTGTGTGTGTGTGTGTGTGTGTGTTAAATGTCTGAGGCCGGATCCGAGCTCAGGTGCTCCTGACTGTGGGGCCGGAGCTCTACTCATTGCGCCACCTAGCCGCTCCTAAAATTTATGCTAATTAAATAAAATGTTGAAATTTTCTATCATTTCATTTCTTGGAAATATGCATAGTTAATGAGATTTCCTATGTGTCCAGACTTTAGGGACACCCTTATTATTACCCCCTTTTACAGAAGAAAAAACTGAGCCAGATAGAAGTTAAGTAATTTGGTCACACAGATAGGAAATGTCTGAGTCCTGATTTGAACTCGTGTCTTCCTAACTTGAGGCCCAGCACTCTACCCATCACCACATGTAACTGCCACAGCAATGGCATTCATAGCAAATGAGGTAACAGAAATAGCACTTTGCAAACACATTGATACATAATTATTAATTATTATTATAGAGGCAGATAGGTGACTCAGTGTACAAAATGTTGGTCTTAGAGTCAGAAAGATATGAGTTCAAATTTGTTCTTGAATATTGACCAACTAACTATGTGACCCTGGGCAAATCACAACTTCTGTCTGCCTTGGTTTCCTCAATTGTAAAAAGAATAATAATAGCACCTACTTTCCAGGTTATTATGAGGATTTAATGTGTAAAAAAAATGCTTTGCACAGTACCTAACAAGTCACAGGTGCTTATTTCCTCTCGTTCCCTTAATACTGGCTACTGACAGCATATATGTTTGCTTTCTTTTTTTGTTTGATTTTGGGGTTTTTTTTTTGTTTGCTTTACTTTTTTTTTTGGAGGGGGCAAGGTAGGGCAATTGGGGTTAAGTGACTTGCCCAAGGTCACATGGCTAGTTTTTTGTGTTAAGTGTCTGAGGCTATATTTGAACTCAGGTCCTCCTGACTCCAGGGCCAATGTTCTATTCACTACGCCACCTAGCTGCTCCAATATATTTGTTTTCTAAGAATAATCTCAGGTTCAGAGTTCCATGACTAGATAGCCAGAGTAGACCTACAGCAGAATTGTGAAGCATGTAGAACTTATCTTTGGTTCTGACTTCCAACCCATCCTTTTCTTTTGTGTCACCCTTCTTTGTCTCTTTAGGTGCCCAATGTCATCATTCTGTGGCGGGGGAAGGATCATGGGATTTAGAGGTGGAAATCATCTAGTTCAATTACCTTGTTTTCCAGAAGAGGGAAAATGATGATTATGTAACACTGAAGTAAAGGGCTGCTAAACTGTGGAAATGGGCAGGAATCATTCAGGGCTATTCATGTACTGTAACTCCCTCTATTCTCTTGTAGGATGAGTTTTCCTTTCAAACCAAGGGAGAAAAGGTACAGGGAAGAAGAATGAAAATAGCATAGGTCTCCCCCCCCACCCCAGTTTCAATCCAATTATCAAAACACTACCCCCAGGCAATTTCTCTTATTGCCTAAAAAGAGAGCCTGGTATAAATGTATCCTCTGCCTTGGGAAATTGTAAAATATTAATCAATAATTCTTTTTTTTTTTAGTTCCAATCTCCCAGCCAGAGAATTGTTCTAACAAAATACCACAATCATAAATCTACTCTTTCCTAGGCTCTTCCTGAACATGGTATTTCATTTGAGCAAGGACACACATATATTAGCAATGAAATGTTTAACCACATTTATCATAGTAATTTGCTTAAAAGACAAAGTAAACAGGAAGAAAGGAAATGAGCATTTATTAAGCCCCTTTTATTTGGAAGGTGTTGTGCTAAGTACTTTGCAAATATTATATCATTTGAGCCTCACAACTACCCTGGGAAGCAGGTGCTGTTATCTTCCCATTTATAGATGAGGAAACTGAGACAGAGGTTAAGCACTTTGCCCAGAGTCACACAGCTAGTGAATATATGAGGTTTAATTTGAACTCATGTCTTCCTGACTCAAGGACCAGTGCTATATATTTACTGGACACCTAGATGCTTTAAGCAGAAAAGAAGCCAAGTTTTATGAAATAGAGATAAGCTTGGAGAAAGAAGCCATGACCCTTAACTCAAAGGGCCAATTTCACTCCTCGTTGTTGGATTGCTCAATGCTCTGGCATATATGAGGGTCAGGTAGCATTAGCAAGAGCTAGAGAAAGGAGAGATCCAAGCTCCTTGGTTTCCAGCATAGGGAGAGGACAAGGTCATTCTGACTTGTCTTCAACCCCACTGAAGGGAGAAAGAAACTGGGAAGATCATATGTAAAACTTCTATCATATCTCTGTTCCCAGCTTGCTACACCATAATTAGGGGAATTTTCCTCTTTTGGTAAGATTTAGGATTCTTTCTTGATTGTGATGAGTTATCTCAATCCCAACAAGAGAGCTCCTTCAATTTGTATTCTCAGGTATATATGTTCATATGTATATTTTCTTTGATTTCAGTTTTACTATCAACTTGGATAATCTCTTGGAGAAGGGCAGGAGACTATTTTTCCATCCCTGTGAGCCACATCTAAACGGACCCATGTAGGCACATATAACCTATATGGGCAAAAACAAAGCATTACCCACATATTACCACCATCTCCACACACATATCCATACTCTGCTAAGCATCACAGATATGAATAATGAAATAAGAGAGCAAAATACAGTGAGGTGATATGGTACAGAAGAAAGACTGTTGAATTTAAAATCAAAGGATGTGTGTTTGCATCTGATCCTCTTTATTTAAGACCTAGGACAAGTCATTTTACCTATCTGAGGTTCAATTTCCTCCTTTGTAAAATGAAGTTATACTCAGTAATCTCTAAGGTCCCTTCTAGCTCGGAATCTCTGGTTCTACAAAATTACAGCTTTGAAAATGAAACGCTTGATCCATTAACAGAAGGATAATAAAATCATGATAACTTTAAGCTTAGGGAAGCTAGGTGGATAAGAGTGCTGGTTGTTGCTGTCATTGTTGTTTGTCCGTCATTCTTGAAGAGGACCATGATATCATGGAAGTGATGCCATGACATACAAGTGAATTGGATTTAAGTGAGGGAGGACTGTGAAAACTCAACAGCCTCACTCTCTCCTCCAGAGCCATCTGGGTCCAGTGGCCAGAGCCACAGTAGGACAACTGGAAATGGCCCCCAGAGTGCTGAACCTGGAATCAGGAAGATTCATCTTCCTGAATTCAAATGTGGCCTCAGATAATTTACTAGCTGTGTGACCCTGGGCACGTCACTTAACCCCGTTTGCCTCAATTGTAAAACCTCAATCTGTAAAAAAAAGTTGGAGAAGAAAATGGCAAACCACTCCATTATCTCTACCAAGAAAATCCTAAATGGGGTCATGAAGGGTCAGATACAACTGAAACAAATGAACAGATGTTTGAAGTCTACAAATCATTCAGGTTACCGGCATTTCTCTTTCACTTCTTGTTTTTTTTTGTTCTTGTAGAAAGAGTAGCCACACTGATGAAAACGCAGGTAGTTGTGGCATTGAAGCATCATGAAACTTCTTTTATCCTATCTTAGCCACAGATCACATTCTTAAAGGCCACAAGAGCTGTGCTGCAAATACTGCTATTGGTCACTAGAGGGACCAAGTGAGTAAGATACCTCAGAGATATTGCAGGTTCCATTTCATATCACTACAATAAAGCAAATATCGAAATAAAATGAATTACATGACCTTTTTGGTTTCCCAGTGCATGTAGAAGTTATATTTACACTATGCTGTAGTCTATTAAGTGTGCAATAGTATTATGTCTATAGATAGATCAATATCTATTGTACCTTAATTTAAAAATATATTTTTATAGCTAAAAAATGCTAACCATTATCTGAGTTTTTTGCTGGTAGAGGGTCTTGCCTCTCTTTTGATGGCTGCTGGTGACTCATCAGGGTGGTGGTTGCTGAAGGTTGGGGCGGTGGCTGTGGCAATTTCTTAAAATGTGATGACGAAGTTTTCCTCATGATTGACTCTTCCTTTCATGAAAGATTTTTCTGTAGTATGTGATATTGTTTACTAGCATTTTACCTATAGTAGAACTTCTTTCAAAGCTGGAGCCAATACTCTCAAACTGTGCCACTGTTTTATCAACTAAGTTTCTGTAATATTCTTCAATATTGTTGTATCTCAGGGAATTGAGGAGGCTGGAGGAGAGAGAGAGAGATGGGGAATGACCAGTTGGTGGAACAGAGCACACACAACATTTTTCCACTATTTATCTTTTGTGGGTAAGGTTCGTAAAACAACTACAGTAGTAAAATCAAAGATAACTGATCACAAATTGTCATAACAGATATAATAGTGATGATGAAAAATTTTGAAATATTGTGAGAATTACCAAAATGTGACACAGAGATATATATGAGCACATGCTTTTAGGAAAATGGCTCTGATAGACTTATACAACACAGGGTTGCCACAAACTTTCAATTTGTAAACAAAAACAAAAAACCCCAATATCTGTGAAGTACAATAAAGCAAAACACAATAAAACAAGGTATGCTTGTAATCCTGGAACCTGGGTTTGGGGGAGAGGGGAGCAGCAAAAGAGGAGGTGCATGGCTCACCTTAAACAGGTCATTGTAGTCATGGCTCAGTACAAATGACAGCATCTGGCTAATTTGTATTGATTTAGGATATATGAATAGCCTAGTGGTGGGCTGGTACCCACAAAATATAACAATTCCTAGAGGAAAGCCACCAGCATGTTGGGTTTATCCTCTGTGAAGAATCAATGGATAAGACTCAAATAGGGTAAGAAAATGTAGAAATGTTTCTTCCTTCCTTTCTTCTTTTCCTTTCTTCCTTCTATCCTCAAACATTTAAGTTTCTTTTTTGGTATTTTGATTTTAATTTGTTTTTATTCTGCACTTGAGACACAGCAAAACACATAAAAATTTCCCTATACAAAAAAAAAAACAAAAAAAGATTGTATATGAAACCATGAATCTCTATTGTATATAGATTGTTGTGGGTTTTTTTTTTTAAATGTAATAGGAATCTCAGCAAACATTGATGTGTTCATGCTCCCAGGATTGGACCTTAATTGGCCAGTTTCCCATTATACTAAGTATATAAAATATTCAACATATTAAGTTCTAAAGCTCTCTTACTTGTCTGTGTTATGCTCTGGATTTCTTTTCTATGAATTCTTTAAATTTTTACTTAGTTTTAATTTTTTAAATTCGATTTTATTTCATTTTCAATATCAGAATTCTCTCCCTCTCCCCCACCTCCCACTGAGAAATAAAAACCATTACAAATATGTATATAGACAAAGTAAATTTCTACATTAATCTTCCTCCCCTCTTCCCCAATGAAAAGCAAGAAAAAGAAAGAAATAGAAGAAAAAGTGCTTCGATATGCATTCTGAATCCATCAGTTCTCTTTTTGGAGGTGAACTGCATATTTTATCACGAGTCTTTTGGAACTGTGGTTGGTCATTGTATTGATCAGAGTGACTAAGTCCTTCAAAATTGATTATCTTTACAATATTGTTGTTACTGTATAAATTGTTCTCCTGGTTCTGCTCACTTCACTTTTTATCAGGTCATACAAGACTTTCCAGATTTTTCTGAAACCTACCCCTTCATCATTTCTTATAGCACAATAGGATTCCTTCACATTTATATAATCATAACTTGTTCAGCCATTTTATAAACAGCTCTATGTCTTTGATCATGAACTCTTCCCTTATCCAGAGATCTGACAGATAATTTTTTCAATATTCCACTAGTTTATTTATTACATTAACCTTTATGTCTAAATCATGTACCCATTTTGAGCTTATCTTGGTATACTGTATAAGATATTGGTCAGTGCCTTCCAGTTTTCCTAAGAGTTTTTGTCAATAATTGAGTTCTTGATTCAGTAGTTGGAATTTGAAGGTTTATTAAACAATAGATTATTCTGCCCATTTGCTTTGTATATTTTGTACATAATCTTTTATTCTGATCAACCTACTTCTTAGCCATTACCAAATTGTTTTTGATGATTACAGCTTTGTAGTGTAGTTTGAGATCTGGTACAGCTAGGCCCTGTCCTTCCCATTTTTTTCATTGCTTTCCTTAAAATTCTTGATCTTTTGTTCTTATAGATGAAATTTGTTATATTTTTCTAGTTCCATAAAATACCTCTTTGGCAATTTCCTGAATAAGGAAATTGACTTGTGTAGTATTGTCATTTTTATTATATTGGCTTGATCTACACATGAACAATTAATAGATATCCATTTATTTAGCTGTCTTTTTTTTGTGAAGAGTGCTTAGTAATTGTGTTCATATAGTACCTATGCATATCTTGTCACATAGACTATCAAATATTTTATACTGTCTGTGATTATTTTAAATGGTATTTCTCATTCTATTTCTTTCTGCTGAATTTTGGTAGTAATACTGTAAACAGAAATGCTGGGAACTTGTGTAGGTTTATTTTATATCCTGCAATTTTGCTGAAGTTATTAATTGTTTCTACTAAGATTCTGTATGTAAACCATTATATCATCTGCAAAAAGTTATAGTTTTGTTTTCTCATTGCCTATGTTTATTCTTTCAATTGCTTTTTCTTGTCATTTTGCTATGGCTAGCATTTCTAGTACAATATTGAATATAATAGTGATGGTGGAAATCCTTTACATCACCCTTGATCTTATTAGGAAAGCTTCTAACTTATTGCTCTTACAGAGGATGCTTATTCTTGGTTTAGTTAGATACTATTTGTCATTATAATGAAACTTCTGTTTATTCCTCTGTGTGTGTGTTTAAGCAAGAATTAGTGTTGTATGTTGTCAGAAGCTTTTTCTGCATCTATTGAAATAATCATGTGATTTTTGTTGTTTTTGTTATTATAATGGTCCATTGTGCTTATAGTTTTCCTAATATTAAGCCATGACAGCTAGGTGGTACAGTGGATATAGCACCTTTCCTGGAGCCAGGAAGACCTGAGTTCAAATATGACCTCAGACACTTACTAGCTATATGACTTTGGGCAAGTCACTTACCCCAGTTTGCCTCAGTTTCCTCATCTGTAAAATGAACTGGAGAAGGAAATATCAAACCACCAGTATCTTTGCCAAGAAAACCCTAAAAGGGGTCATAAAGAATCAAACATGACTTAACAACAATATTAAACCAGCTCTGCATTCTTTGTATAAATCCAGCCTGATCATAGTGTGTGATCCTTGTGATATTTTGCTATATACTTGCTAGCATTTTATTTAAAAATTTTTGTATCAATATTCATTAGGGAAATTGGTCTATAGTTTTCTTTTTCTGTTTTGACTCTCCCTGGTTTAGGTGCCAAAACCATATTTGTATCAGTTGTTAGGATTCCTTCTTTATTTTTTCAAACACTTTATATAGAATTGGAATTAGTTTTTATCTAAATGTCTAACAGAATTCACTTGTAAATCCATCTGATCCAGAGCTTTTTTTCCTTAGGAAGCTCATTTATGACTTGTTCATTTTTTCCCCTAAGACAGGATTATTTGAATATATTCTGTTTCTTGTTCTTTTACTCTGGTCAATTTATATTTTTGTAACCATTCATTTCATTCAGATCGTCAGTTTTATTGGGAGATAGTTGGGCAGAATAGCTCCTTATAATTGCTTTTATTTCATCTTCTTTCATTGGGAATTCATCTTTTTTCATTTTTGAGTCTGGTAATTTGGTTTTCTTTGTTTTAAAAATCAAATCAGGCAATGGTGTGTGTGTTGTGTGTGTGTGTGTGTGTGTGTGTGTGTGTGTGTTGGAGTCTTTCTATTTTTATATTCCACTCTGGATCTAAGATATTGGGGCAGTTTTCCTTGATAATTTCTTGAAATATGATGTCTAGGTTCTTTTTTAAAAAAAAAAAATCTTACTGTCATGTCGTTCAATAATTCTCTCTCTTTTTTTCAGCCAAAGAAGAGCAAAGTTTATTAAAGATTTGCCTTAATGGATAGACTCTTAAGAAGCCTCAGTATTTGTGATGCTTGTATTGGACAAGCATGCCAGAATAATCTGACACAGAGTGAGTCTGCATTAGATAATTCTCAGGCACTCTCACACTTTTTTTTTTTAAATCAAATGTTTTATTAACTTCTAGTTTACATCATTCATTTCCACAAGATTTTGAGTTATAAATTTTCTCCCCATTTTTCCCCTACCCACCACCCCAAAATAGTGATCCCACTGGTTATCCCCTCCTCCAATTTGCTCTCCCATATCTTCTCCCATACCCCCTCTGACTTTCCAGTGGATCTCTATGCCTCAGTGCCTGTATATATATATATTTCCCAGTTACATGTAAAATAATATTAATAATAGTATATATACATATATATTTTTAAACATTTGATTTTAAAACTTTGAATTCCAGATTCATTCCCTTCCTCCCTCGTCACCCACCCTTACCGGGAAGATAAGCAGTTCAGTATAGGTTGTACATGTGTGGCTAATGCAAAACAACAACATAGTAGATATATTGTAAAAGACTGACTATATTTCCCTCCCTCCTATCCCACCTCCCACTTGTTCTATTCTCTACTTTGATCCTGTCCCTTTTCAAAAGTGGGTGCTTCCAAATTCCCTCTCCCCCAGCCTGCCCTCCCTTCCATCATCCTCCCTCTCATCCCCTTCCCCCCTACTCTCCTGAAGGGTGAGATACCCTATTTAGTGTGTATGTCATTCCCTCCCTAAGCCAAATTCAATGAGAATAAGGTTGACCCATTCCCTTTTGCCTTCCTGTTCTTCCCCTCCATTGTAACCATTTTTGCTCGCCTCTTCTATATGAGACAGTTTACCCCATTCTATCTCTCCCCATCTCCTCTCATTATATTCCTCTCTCACTCCTTAATTTCACCTTTTAAGTATCATCCCTTCCTATTACATTGGTCGTGTGCCCTCTATGTATACCTGTACACATATATACACACATTCACATATGTATTCATATGCCCATAAACCCTCCTATATAGACATATATATGTATGTGTATACACACATATACACACATTTCTATTCCCTTCAACTATTCTCATACTGAGAAAAGTTTCATCAGTTACAATGATCGTTTTTCCATGTAGGGTTGTAAATAGCTCAACTTTGATAAGTTCCTTATGATTTCTTTTCCCTGTTTACCTTCTCATGCTTCTCTTGTTTCTTGTATCTGAATGTCAAATTTTCTATTCAACTCTGGTTTTTTCATCAAGAATGCTTGAAAGTCCTCTATTCCACTGAATGACCATATTTCCCCCAAAACATGATACTCAGTTTTGCTGGGTAGGTGACTCTTGGTTTTAATTCCAGCTCCTTTGACCTCCAGAATATCACATTCCAAGCCCCTAGATCCCTCAGTGTAGAAGCTACCAGATCCTGTGTTATCATCGTGTTTCCACAATATTCAAATTGTTTCTTCTTGGCTGCTGTAATATTTTCTCCTTTATCTGGGAATTCCAGAACCTGGCTATAATATTCCTAGGAGTTTTCTTTTTGGGAAGTTTTTCAGGAGGTGATTGGTAGATTCTTTCAACCTCTGTTTTGCCCTCTGGTTCTAAAACATCAGGGCAATTTTTCTTGAGAATTTCCTGGAGGATGATTTCTAGGTTCTTACTTTGGTCATGGCTTTCAGGCAGTCTAATAATTTTTAAATTATCTCTCCTGGATCTATTTTTCAGGTCAGCGGTTTTTCCAATGAGATATTTCACATTGCCTCCTATTTTTTCATTTGTTTGGGTCTGTTTAATAGTATCTCGATTTCCCATAAAGTCACTAGCTTCCATTTGCTCCAATCTAATTCTGAAGGAATGATTCTCCTTGGTGAGCTTTTGAGATTCTTTTTCCATCTGGCAAATTCAGCTTTTTAAGGCATTGTTCTCGTCGTTGGTTTTTTGAGCCTCTTTTGCCATTTGAGTTAGTCTATTTCTTAAGATGTTACTTTCTTCAGTCAGGATGTTGTGTTGACTCTCATTTCATAATTTTCTTGCATCATTCTCAAATTTCTCTTCCCAATTTTTCCTCTACTTCTCTTATTCGTTTTTCAAAATCCTTCTTAAGGTCCTCTATGGCCAGTAAACAGCTTGTATTTTTGTTTTGTTTTGTTTAAATTTTTATTTTTACATAGGGAAAAATCAAATATACATTTAACCCAATTTGATTGCAAGTTCCTTAGCTTTTGCCTTTTCCAGCTTGGCAATACAAGCCACTGATTTTGGACCCAGAGCATGCTACCCCAGTGATGACAGATCTCATCATATCTGTTGTCATAATTGGTTTTGATGGCTTCCACAGCTTATTCAGAGCTCCCTTATCTTCAGGTTAACCTGTGTGAAGGCAATGCTCGTGCAGGTTTTTCTATGAACTAAGCAACCAAGTTTTGCTTTACCTTTGATAATACAGTAAGGAACCCCTTTTTTTTGGCACAAGGCAGGTAGGAGGACCACTAGCTCAATGGGGTCCAGGTCATGTGCAATCACTACCAACTGTGCTTTCTTGTTTTCTACCAGGGTAGTAACAGTGTTAATACCTGCTCTGAGAACAGGTGGTCTCTTACTGGGGACATCTCCTTGGCCTGCAGCCTTTTGTTCAGCCTGAGCCAGCAGCCTTTGCTTCTTGTCTTGCTTTGTCTCCAGTCTATACTTGTGAGCCAGTTTAAGCAGTTGAGTAGCTGTCTGAAGATCCAAAGCCTGGGTGAACTGATTAATTGCTGGCAGAACCTTCAAACGCTTATAAAGGATAAACCTTTGACGCTGCAGTCTGGTGTACTGAGGCCATTTGACAAATCGATTAAAGTCTCTTTTGGGCTGGGTGTCCTGACCAATGCCAAAGTTCTTGGGATGCTTCTCAAACAAAGGATTGACCACTTTCTTGGCCTCCTGCTTCTTTACTACAGCAGGGGGCAGAGCCACCTTCTTCCCCTTGGCCTTTTGGCATCTCAACCGGCTGAATGAGCTCGTATTTTTCTTGGAAGCTTTTGGTGCGGGAATTCTGACTTCACTGTCTTATTCCTGTTCCATCCTTTGATCCTTTTTGTCCCCCAAATAGGAGTGTAAAGTTGGGTTGCTCTGCTTGGTTTGCTTCCCTCATTTGCTCATGTTGTCACTCAACTACCTGGGCTTTTTGCCACAATAGGACTGGGCTACCAGACAGGGGAGCTTTGTTCCAATTGCTGGGGTTTTCTTAGCTGCCGAAGGTATTAGTTGGGTGCCCTCTCTGAAGCCTCCACATGCTCTGGCAAGCTGGTCATATACCCCAGGACCTCCACCATAGATAGCAATCCAGATCCAAGCAGGTTAAAGCAAGAGCGATTACCTCTCAGATTGGTTTCTTGGTCCCCCTACAATCTGCAGGTCAGGAGGTGAAGCAGCCACGTGGCTGCTGCTGCATGGCCATTGCACCTCAGCCTCCTCTTGCCCCAGGGGCAGAGGCTGACCACATTCCCGAGCTACTGGATCCCAAAGTCCACATTGCACTGACCTCTCACTTTGTCCTTAGCATCTATATGCTGATAGTTCTGGAAACCTTCAAAGCTGCTGGTGATCTGAAGTCCCTCCAGCTGGTGGCTGGTCAGGCCTGCCATGAGGCTAAACTTCCGGCTCACACAGGGCTGGGGTCAGCTCCCAGAGTGCTGTGCTGGCCTCTTCCTGCTGGCCTACTAGGTTGTCCTCAGCAGGAGGTTAGCTCCTCTGTGTCATTTTGTGGGTTCTGTAGCTCCAAAGTTTCTTCAGAGTCACCTTTTACATGAATTGGAGGAGGTAGAAGCCAGAGCCCCGCAGAAGTTCTGTTCCTACTCTGCCATCTTGAATGCCACTCTCACCAGTCTGATAATTCTTAAAGTATCTCTCCTTGTTCTATTTTCTAGGTCAGTTGGTTTTCCAAGGAGATATTGTATATTTTCTTCTTCATTTTTCACTGATAATTGATACTTCATGGAGTCATTGGCTTCCACTTGCCCAATTCTAATTATTTTTGCTTTTTTTTTTGGAGGGGGGGAAGACAAGGCAATTGGGGTTAAGTGACTTGTCCGAGGTCACATGGCTAGTGAGTGTTAAGTGTCTGAGGCCGGATTTGATTCCAGGTCCAGTGCTCTATTCATTGTGCTGCCTAGGTGCCTCCCAATTCTAAATTTTAAGGAATTATTTTTTCTTTTTTTTTAAACCTGGTTTAACTAAACTGCTCTTCTGTTTTTTAAAAATTTATTCATTTATTTTTAGTTTTTAACATTCACTTCCATAAGATTTTGAGTTACAATTTTTCTCTCCGTCTTTATTCTACCCCCCACACCAAGGTAGTGAGCCTACTGAATATCGTTTTACCCAATCTGTTCTCTCTTATATCCTCCCCCATCCTCCCCTAAATTTCTAGTAGGGCAAGATGGATTTCTATAACCCAGTGCCTGTATATCTTATTTCCCAGTTGCATGGAAAAAAGAAACCAATTTTAAAAATTATTTTTCCAGTTTATTTTTGATTTTCAGCATTCATTTCCACAAGATTTTGAGTTACAAATTTTCCCCCATCTTTCCCCTACCCCAACCCCCAAAATAGCGAGAGTACTGAATACCTCTTCCCCCAATCTATTCTCTCTTATATCCTCCCTCATCCTCCCCCCAACTTTCTAGTAGGGCAAGATGGATTTCTATACCCCAATGCCTGTATATCTTATTTCCCAGTTGCAGGTAAAAAGCTTTTTTTTTTTTTTTTAAATATTTGTTTTTAAACTTTGAGTTCCAGATTTTTTTCCTTCTTCTCTTCTCACCCACCCCCACTGGGAAGATAATTTACTATAGGTTGTACACGTGTAGTTACACAAAGCATTTCCATAGTAGTTATATTGTGAAAGATTAACTATAATTCCCTCCATCTTATCCCACTACCCACTTATTCTATTTTCAACATCAAGCCTGTCTCTTTTCAAAAGTATTTGCTTCTAACTACCCTCTCCCCCAATCTGCCCTCTCTTCTATCGTTCCCTCTCTTATCCCCTTCCCCGCTACTTTCCTGTAGGGTAAGAAACCCAATTGAATGTATATGTTATTTCCTCTTTAAGCCAAATTCAATGAGAGTAAGGTTGACCCATTCCCTTTCATCTTCCTGCTCTTCTCCTCCATTGTAACAGTTTTCTCTTGCCTCTTTTAGATGAGATAATTTACCCTATTCTATCTCTCCCTTTCTCCTTCTCCCAACATATTCCTCTGTTACCTCTCAATTTTATTTTTTAGATATCATCCCTTCATATTCAACTGATCTTGTGCCCTCTGTCTATGTATACATGCACACATATATACACACACTCACATATATATTTATAACACATACACCCTCCTATACATACACATATATATGTATACATACATATATATATTCCCTTTAACTATCCTCATACTGAGAAAAGTCTTATGAGTTGCAATGATCATTTTTCCATGTAGGAATGTAAATAGTTCAACTTTAATAATAAGTTCCTCATGATTTCTTTTTCCTGTTTACCATCTCGTGCTTCTCTTGCTTCTTGTATTTGAAAGTCAAGATTTCTGTTCAACTCTGGTTTTTTTAATCAAGAATGCTTGAAATCCTCTATTTCATTAAATGACTATATTTTCCCCTGTAGTGTTATACTCAGTTTTGTTGGGAAGGTGTTTCTTGGTTCCAATCCTAGCTTGTTTGATCTCTGGAATATCATATTCCAAGCCTTTTAATCCCTTAATATAGAAGCTGCTAGATCTTGTGTTATCTTGATTGTGTTTCCACAATGCTCAAATTGTTTATTCCTGTCTGCTGTAATATTTTCTCCTTGACCTGGAAACTCTGGGATTTGGCTATAATATTCCTGGGACTTTTCTTTTGGGGATCTTTTCCAAGAGGAGATCAGTGAATTCTTTCCATTTCTATTTCTTGAAGGATGATTTCATGGCTTTCAGGTAGCCCAAAAATTTTTAAATTATCTCTCCTGGATCTATTTTTCAGGTCAGTGGTTTTTCCAATGAGATATTTCACATTGCCTTCTATTTTTTCATTTGTTTGAATCTGTTTTATAATATCTTGATTTCTCATAACATCATTAGCTTCCATTTGCTCCAATCTAATTTTGAAGGAATTATTCTCTTCAGTGAGTTTTTGAAATTCCTTTTCCGTCTGACCAATTCAGCTTTTTTTCAAATGCTTTATTAATTTCTGATTTACATCATTCATTTCCGCCAGATTTTGAGTTACAAATTTTTCTCCCCGTTTTTCCCCTATCCACTGTCCCAAAATAGCAGTCCCACAGGATATCCCCTCCTCCAATATGTTCTCTCCCATATTTTCTCCCATACCCCTTTCGACTTTTCCAGTGGATCTCTATGCCACAGTGCCTGTATATCTTATTTCCCAATTGCATGTAAAATAGTATTAATAATAATATATATTTGAATATTTGATTTTAAAACTTTGAATTCTAGGTTCATTCCCTTCCTCCCTTGTCACCCACCCTTACTGAGAAGATAAGCAGTTCAGTATAGGTTGTGCATGTGTGGCTAATGCAAAACAACAACATAGTAGATATATTGTAAAAGACTGACTATATTTCTCTCCCTCCTATCCCACCTCCCACTTGTTCTATTCTCTACTTTGATCCTGTCTCTCTTCAAAAGTGGGTGCTTCCAACTTTCCTCCCCCCCAGCCTGCCCTCCCTTCCATCATCCCCCCTCTCATCCCCTTCCCCCCTACTTTCCTGGAGGGTGAGATACCCTATTTAGTGTGTATTTCATTCCCTCCCCAAGCCAAATTCAATGAGAATAAGGTTGACCCATTCCCTTTTGCCTTCCTATTCTTCCCCTCCATTGTAACCATTTTCCCTTGCCTCTTCTATATGGGATAGTTTACCCCATTCTGTCTCTCCCCATCTCCTCTCATTAT
>NW_027187316.1:9623856-9645771 GCF_028583685.1 Petaurus breviceps papuanus
CATATATAGACATATATATGTGTATATATAGACATATATGTGTGTGTGTGTGTATGTATATATATATATATATTCCCTTCAACTACTGAGAAAAGTTTCATAAGTTAAAATTATTATTTTTTCCATGTAGGAATGTTAATGGTTCAACTTTGATAAGTTCCTTATGATTTCTTTTCCCTGTTTACCTTCTCATGCTTCTCTTGATTCTTGTATTTGAAAGTCAAATTTTCTGTTCAGCTCTGTTTTTTTCATCAAGAATGCTTGAGAGTCCTCTATTCCACTGAATGACCATATTTTCCCCTGAAACATGATACTCAGTTTTGCTGGGTAGGTGACTCTTGGTTTTAATCCCAGCTCCTTTGACCTCCAGAATATCGTATTCCAAGCTTTTCGATCCCTCAGTGTAGAAACTGCCAGATCTTGGGGTTATCCTGATTGTGTTTCCACAATATTCAAATTGTTTCTTCCTGGCTGCTTTAATATTCTCTCCTTAATCTGGTGTGTATTTCATTCCCTCCCCAAGCCAAATTCAATGAGAATAAGGTTGACCCATTCCCTTTTGCCTTCCTATTCTTCCCCTCCATTGTAACCATTTTCCCTTGCCTCTTCTAAATGGGATAGTTTACCCCATTCTGTCTCTCCCCATCTCCTCTCATTATATTCCTCTCTCATCTCTTAATTTCACCTTTTAAGTATCATCCCTTCCTGTTGAATTGGTCCTGTGCCCTCTATCTATGTACACCTGTAAACATATATACACACATTCACATATGTATTCATAAGCCCATATACCCTCATATATAGACATATATATGTGTATATATAGACATATATGTGTGTGTATATATATATTCCCTTCAACTACTGAGAAAAGTTTCATAAGTTAAAATTATTATTTTTTCCATGTAGGAATGTTAATGGTTCAACTTTGATAAGTTCCTTATGATTTCTTTTCCCTGTTTACCTTCTCATGCTTCTCTTGCTTCTTGAATTTGAAAGTCAAATTTTCTGTTCAGCTCTGGTTTTTTCATCAAGAATGCTTGAGAGTCCTCTATTCCACTGAATGACCATATTTTCCCCTGAAACATGATACTCAGTTTTGCTGGGTAGGTGACTCTTGGTTTTAATCCCAGCTCCTTTGACCTCCAGAATATCGTATTCCAAGCTTTTCGATCCCTCGGTGTAGAAGCTGCCAGATCTTGGGGTTATCCTGATTGTGTTTCCACAATATTCAAATTGTTTCTTCCTGACTGCTTTAATATTCTCTCCTTAATCTGGGAATTCCAGAACATGGCTATAATATTCCTAAGAGTTTTCTTTTTGGGATCTTTTTCAGGAGGTGATTGGTGGATTCTTTCAACGTCCATTTTGCCCTCTGGTTCTAAAACATCATGGCAGTTTTCTTTGAGAACTTCCAGGAGGATGATTTCTAGGTTCTTACTTTGATCATGACTTTCAGGTAGTCCAATAATTTTAAAATTATCTCTCCTGGATCTATTTTCCAGGTCAGTGGTTTTTCCAATGAGATATTTCACATTGCCTTCTATTCTTTCATTTGTTTGGATCTGTTTAACAGCATCTTGATTTCTCATAAAGTCATTAGCTTCCATTTACTCCAATCTAATCTGAAGCTATGATTCTCCTCATTGAGCTTGTGAGATTCTTTTTCCATCTGGCAAATTCGGCTTTTTAAGGCATTCTTCTCCTCATTGCCTTTTTGAGCCTCTTTTGCCATTTGAGTTAGTCTATTTTTTAAAGTGTGATTTTCCTCAGTCAGGTTGTTGACTCTCATTTAGTAATTTTCTTGCATTGTTCTCATTTCTCTTCCCAATTTTTCCTCCACTTCTCTTATCTGCTTCTTAAGGTCCTCTATGGCCTATAACCAGCTTGTATTTTCCTTTGAAGCTTTTGGTGCAGGAGTTATGACTTCACTGTCTTCCTCCTGTTCCATGTTTTGCTCCTTTTTGTCCCCCAAATAGGAGCCTAATGTTGGAATCTTCTGTCTGCTTCATTTCCTTTGCCTGGTCATGTTGCCCCTCAGTCACTTGACCCCTGGGCTTTTTGCCACAGTAGGACTCTGCCACCAGACAGAGGAGCTTTCCTCCCAAACACTGGGGTTTTCTCAGCTTCTGGAGGTATTAGATGGGTGCCCTCTCTGAGGTCTCCACACACTATGGCAAGCTGGACACACACCCTAGGACCTTTTGCCATCTAGATCCAAGAAGGTTAAAGCAATAGCGATTACCCCTCAGACTGGTGCTTGGTCCCCCTACACTCTGGAGGCCAGGAGCCGAAACTTCCACATGGTCCTGGTGGCTGTGCCAGCAGCTCAGTGGCTTCTTGCCCCGGGGGCAAAAGCCAAGCACTCCTACTTACTGGATCCCAAAGTCCAGACTGCACTGACCTCTCACTTTGTCCTTTGCATCTATGTATTGATAAATCTGGAAACAGCCACAGCTGCTGCTGATCTGGAGTCCCTCTGGCTGGTGGCTGGTCAGGCCCACCCTGGGGCTAAAGCCTTGGTGTGGGGCTGGGCTCAGCTCCCACAGTGCTGCACTGGCTGGTTCCTGCTGGCCTGCCAGGCTGTCCTCAGTGGGAGGTTAGATTCTCTGTGTCATTTTGTGGGTTTTGCAGCTCCAAAGTTTGTTCAGAGTCCCCTTTTTACGTGGATTGGGGAAGGTGGAAGCCAGAGCAACACGGAGGTCCTGCTTCTACTCTGCCATCTTGACTCTGCCCCCACCAATTCAGCTTTTTAAGGCATTCTTCTCCTCATTGGTTTTTTGGGCTTCTTTTGCCATTTGAGTTAGTCTGTTTTTTAAGGTGTTATTTGCTTCAGTCAGGCTGTGGATTTGCTTTTCATGATTTTCTTGCATCATTCTCATTTCTCTTCCCAATTTTTCCTCCACTTCTCTTTCTTGATTTTCAAAATCTTTCTTGAGCTCTTCCATGTTCTGTGATCAGTTCATAGTTTTCTTGGAAGCTTTTGATGCAGGAGTTTTTACTTTGTTGTCTTCTTCTGGTTCCATGTTTTGATCCTTTCTGTCCCCAAAAAAAGGATTCTATGGTCTGATTGTGCTTCCTCTGCTTGCTCATCTTGCCAGCAAATTACTTGGCTTTTGAGCTCTTTGCTGCAATAGAACTCTGCTTCCAGAGTGGAGAGAGCTGTGTCTCAAGTTGCTGGGTTTTCTTAGTTGTCAGAATTGTTGTCAGAGCTATGAGGATAGCACCCTCTCTACAGAGATCACAAGCTCTGGCACATTGGCATTCCTCATCCCAGGACCACCACCCGAGACTGTGACCCCGATCCAAGCAGGTCAAAGCAAGAGTTATTATATATAACCCTCTGAATGGTTGCTTGGTCCCCCTACAATCTGCAGGCCAGGAGCTCTGGAGGCAGTCACGTGGCAGCAGGTGCAGCTGTTGAGCCTCCCCCACCTCTGTTGCCTGGGACCTGTAATGGGAATGAAAATTTAAAGATCTTCCCTGCCCCTAGGCTAAAGTGCACCTGGAGCCTGGGGTGGGAGGCTTGTTTTTCAGTAGATACTTCTTGATTGGCCAGTGAGTCAATAAGGTTGTTACATTCTCTGAGCCAGGAGAAGGCTATATAAGCCCTGATGTGTAGCTTTGTTTTGGGGCTCACTTTGAGAAGTGTTCTGTGATTTGATGAAACTCTGGGCTAGCTGTTGTCCAGAGTCCCCCGGCTTTGAAACCCAGATGTTGTTTGGTGTGGATGTAATGGTTGGACAGTTTAGAAATCTGTCTACTTGATCTGTTTTTGTCTTGATAATTCTGTCTGTATATTTTGAAGTTCGTGGTGCTGACCTTTTTCCCCTGAACTAGGTAACTGATACATGTTTGACTGATTAAAGTAAGCTTCTTAACCCATTTTGAGTTGCTTTCCTTTATCAAAGCAGATCCAAGAACCTGTAGGGGCAGCCATCCTGAGGACGCTTGGGGTGCTTGCTGCTACAGGGGCAGGTGCCAGACCACACTTTTTTCTCACTCAGTTCCAACTGAGTTCCCTAATGACCTTTTACTTTCTCTTTGGTGTCTATGGGTTAAGAAGTCTGGAAACCACCATAAATGCCAGTGATTCACTCTCCTGAAATCTGCTCAGCCAGTCTAGGCTACTGGTCGGGGCCACCCCGGGTCTGGGCCTGTGCAGCTCAGGCAGGACTGTGCTTGGCTCCTAACCCAATAGACCCTTCCTGTTGGCCTGCTAAGCTGTCTTCAGCAGGAGATGTGTTTCTCTCTATCACTTTGTGGGTTCTGTAGCTCTAAAATTTGTTTAGAGTCACTTTTTTTACAGGTATTAGAGGCGATTGGAGTGGGAGCTTTTTTTCTGCCATCTTGACTCCACCCCTCTGGAATTATTTTCTTCAGTGAGTTTTTGTACTTCTTTTTCCACTTTGTCAATTCTGCTTTTAATGAGTTCTTTTCTTCAGTGAGTTTCAGTGTCTTTTTTACCATTAGCCAATTATGTTTCTTCAAAATGTTATTTTCTTCAATATGTTTTTGTGCTTCTTTTATCTAGCTGTTAATTGTCTTTGCATCATTTTCTTGCAGCACTCATTTCCTCCAGCCTCCCTTTTTCCTCTACTATTCTTAGTTTTTCTTTATCTCTTCTAGGAATTCTTGTTGGGCTTGGGTCCGATAAGCACTTTTCTTTGAGGCTTTTTATGGGGGGGAGGGTGTAGCTCTTTCCACATTGTTGTATTCTTCTTTTGAGTTCATCTTGCTCTTCCTTGCCACCATAGTAACTTTTTATGGTCAAATTGTTTTTTGAAATGATAATATGTTTGCTTCTTTTCCTAGCCTATTTCTTCACTTTGAATTTTATGTTAAAGTTGGGCTCTGCTCACCTCAGGGTGGGGAAACAGTGTCTCAGGTTTCAGGCTCTTTTTGTGCTACTGTTTTCAGAGATAATTCTAGAGGTCTGAAAATTTTTAGTGTTTCCAAAGTGGTGTGATCGTGGAAGAGATATGGTCACTGCTCTCCTAGTCTGCACTCTGATCTTTACCAAGGAAGGGCCACTGGTCCTTTGCAGCCACATGTACTAACACTCCTGTTTGCCTTAGAACTGTACCCAGGCCCACTGTTCCCTTGTGACTGACCACTAGTGCTTCTTTTTTGCCTTGGAATGGAGACCATGTATGGGTAATAGAGTTGCCAATTAGTGCCAGTTGTACTGAGTGAAAGTGAAGTGCTCTCTGTAATCTCTTTCTGACCAGTTGACCGACCCCTTTATTGTCTCTGAACTGAGAGCTTCCAAAGTTTCTGCTACTGCATGTGTGGACTTTAGACAAATCTCCATCCCAGTGTTATTGACTTCTCTTATTGACCTCTTAACCTCTTCTTAGGCCAGAAAAATGTCTCACCCAAACATTTTTGTTGGTTCTGCTGCTCCAAAATTTTATTTCTTTGCATGACTTGACATGCATAATCAAAATCATGCTGCTTGCTTTCTCAATGAGTGGAGTACAGGAGGGAGGCAGAGAATTTGAAACTCAAAATTTAAAAAAATGAATGTTTAAATTTTTGCATGTAATTGGGAAATATTTAACAAAATAAATAAAAATATTTTGAAAATCTCTTTCTTTAACTCTTCTATGGATTTTTGTTAGGTTTATGTCCAATCTGCATTTTTCTTTGAGGCTTTGCTTGTAGATTGTTTTCAAATCATTGTCTTTTTCTGTGCTTGTGCCTTGAATATCCCTGACACCACAATAGCTCTTTATAGTTGGGTACTTTCTTGGTTTGTTTATTCTTTCAGCTTGCTTCTTGACTTTGGACTTTTTATTACTGCTGTGCTCATTTCTTGGGAGAATTTTACCCTGGGTTTTGGTTGTTTTCATAGCTCAGTCTGGGGGCTAGCAAATTTTTAGTGCTTCCAAAGTCTGTTCTAAGTCCTCTTGGTTGGAACTCTGCAAGTTTTTGACCAAGGTTTGTGTCTGTTGACTTGAATTGAGTCTTGGTAGACTGTTAACCCTTTAAAGCTTTTTTTTTTTTGGTTCAGAGCAACAGATCTCTGGCTCACATTTAGTTTTATCTCCTCCCCTGCTTTTTTCACTATAGGTTTCTGTGCTGGGTTAATGGTTAGAATTGAATTATTTCTCTGCTACTGGACTGAGAACTACACAGTTAAGTTTCTCAATTTTGCGTGTGTGTGTGTGTGTGTGTGTGTGTGTGTGTGTGTGTGTGTGTGCTCAGTATTCAGCTAATGCCCCAAGCTCAGTCCCATTTGCTCCTTCCATGCTGGGTTTTTGACCCAGAACTGGATAATGGGTGAAAGTGTTGCCAGATGGCACCTGTTCCTGCTCCCAGCACTAGTTCAAGGATCCCTGGGAATCTTTCTACTGTGGTACATCCTCTTTCTCAGAACTCTTTCTGTCCCTGGCCTGGTTAGTCCCAATACCAGTGTCCACAGACCTCTCTTTCTGTCTTCCTAAGCTGCCCTTGACTAGAAAAATTATTTGTTGTGACTTTTTCTTGGCTTTCCTGATCCGAATATTGTCTAGAACATTTTCTATGTTATTATGGAGGAGGTATGTTGGGAGGGCTAGACAATAATGTTTTCCTCTCAGCCTTCTTGACTCTGCCCCACTTCTAGAAATTAAAAGTTTCATTAGCACTCTTTATTTTCTTCTTTTGGGGACATCATTATCACTATCTTCCATACCTCTAAGTATCCTTCTCCCCCCACCCCACCAAAAAAAATCCTTCCTTAGAATAAATATAATCTGATAAAACAAATCCAAAAATTGTCCATGATTGTCCAATGTGAAAGTATTTTCAAAAAAGAAATGTGCTTTTCATTCTATACCTCTAGTCCATCCCTTCTCTGACAAAATATGGAATGCATTCTTCATCATTGGTCTTACAGAGTTATGGCTGGTTATCAAAATGAATCACTTTCTACTCTCTAGCCTTACTTCCATATAGAAACCAATGAAGTTTTCAGGACAACTGATTTGGCATTTCAAATTTCATCCCTTTAGTTGCCAGAGTGTTCAAGGATGTCATGGTGTTTACATAGTCTAACTCCTCCCCTCCATCCCTCATAAGAAGCCAAGGGAATGAGAGCTACTTGTCACACATTCCAGAGACAGAAAGGACATAAGCCAGAATTGTCTTTTCTCCTTTAAACTGACACAGCATCCTGTTGCCTTGCTACTGTTGGGAGGGATGTGGATCAAGGGACTCCCGGGGTTTGCCATTTTCTGGATAAGCCTTCTGCAAGAGACAATAGAGATTTGCTCCTCCACATCAGGCTTATTCCCCCCCCCCCCCCCCGAAGCTCTCAGCAGGTGGCATCAGTCACCACTCCCTGCCCTTGCCCTCTATTTCCATCCTCCCCAGCTCTCCTTCCTATTTCTTCTCAGCATCCAGACTGTTGTGTTGCTCCTTTGACAGTCTCATTCTCTGTCATCTACACCTCTGCCAATTCTCTTTTTGTTAAATTTTCTTTTTTATTTTGATTTAGTAATAATTTACATAACAATTAGGGAAACATTTCAGTATACAAAGAAAAAAACAAAAGGAGGCTTACCAAACTTTTATTATGTATAACTTTTGAAAAATCTGCGTAAAATCTATAATAGTGGTAACAATTTCCTATTTGTTTTATCCCTTTCTAAACTTTTTTCTTCTAGTTTTCTTTCTATTTTTTAAAAAAAATCTTTATCACAGACCACTAACTCACCCACTTTCCATTAAATTGTGAGCTCCTTGAAAGCAGGGACCATCTTTTCTCTCTTTTATATCCTAGTGCTTAACACAGTGCATCACACATAAAAGATACTCAATTAATACTTATTGGCTGGCTGACTGGCAAATAGAAACACTCCCTCGTAGCAAAGAAATATAGTCAAGGAAAGCAAAATAACTCAACCACAACTAAAAAAATGAATCATCTCATTTTCCAGCTTTAGTCCATCATCTCTTGTCAAGAGCTGTAGGCATACTTTATTATCGATGTTTTGGAGCAGTGGTTCCCGAACTTATGTGGCCTACCATCCCCTTTAAAAAAAATTACTCAGTACCCCACTGGAAATTTACTTTCTTTACCTCTTTAATAGCTTCTTTTTTTTTTTGTTTTGAAATTTGTAACATTTCAAAAAAAACGACACCTTGAATTTAATTATCTTTTGTAAATTTGTAGGTCTTTTCCTGCATTGAAATTTTGATGATGCAGTATTGCATCATGTCACCATATAATTTCATACTGTAAACTAGTCATTACATGTACATATTCCAGGCAATTCATTCTGGACTTCCCAACAATGCACAACTCGTTCACCTGCCAACACTTGCTTGTTAAGACCCTGATGGCAGACTTGACCACTGATCATTTATAGCTTGCATTTTGTGTGTTTATTTGGAAAATAATGTATTCACTATGACTTTAACTGTTACATAACAGATGAAACATGTACAAACATTTTTTCAAAATTTTATCTTCTTTCCTTATGTTTCCACCACATCCTTATTTTTATTCACATCCTACAATTGCTTCCACTGCCTCCCTCATAGCTCCAGTGCCCCCCAGGAGGCGGCATTGACCACTTTGGGAACCTATGTTTTGGAGTCAGTATTGGTCATTGTGTTGATCAAAGTTCTCAAGTCTTCCAAGGTTACTTCCTTCGACATTATTGTGGTCATTGTGTAAATTGTTCTCCTGGATTCTATTCATTTCACTCTGTATCACTTCATACAAGTCTTCACAAATCTATCTGATTTCTTAATATTTGTCATATCTTATAACACCTTTGTAATAATTTTATTACATTTATCTACCACATGAGTTCAGTTATTACCTTATTTCCAGTTCTTTACAACAGAAAGCGCTGGTATAAATATTTTTGTATATGCAGGCCTTTTCCTTTAGCTTCTTTGGTATTTATGCTTTGTAATGTTATTGCTGCACCACAGTTTACTTACTTTTTGGATATAATTACAAAATTGTTTATCAGAATGGTTGGACCAGTTCTGCCATTTTCTTCAACTTCCAGCAGATGGTGCTTGTTGCCTTCCCAGGGGACCAGTTCCCTAAAAACAGGCCTATATTGAAAGAATCTCCCCATGTATTTAATAGTTCAAAGCTGCAATTCTGTTCACCTTAAACCTTCTTGAGCACATACATGGGCCCCCCAGCTCCAGGTCTCATCACCCAAGATTTCTCCAGGGCTAGGAAATTATCTTGACCTGTGCTTAATGAGTAAGTCCTTGTTTTCAACAAAATGTGAGCTTGTAATAACACTGGTTTTCTTCTTTCCCCGTGGTCCAGCTGGTATGCCTCCTGCTCACATCAACATTTCTTTCTAGATGTAAGAATTCAAGGAGAGCTCCAATTTATCTCCTTAATTGTCCCTTTCCCCCCATTATTTCCTTGGGGCATCTGGGCCAGATTATTCAAATTATTCTTCTCCAAACATCTTGTAAAGGGAAAAGATATAGACCATCTGCTTTACCAAAGGAAGGGAGAGATTTGTAGTTCCTGTTGCATAAAATTAGTTCAGAGTAAGGTTAAGAGCAAATTAAAGTTAACTCATTTGACCATAGCCAACATCACTGGTTTGATCCCTGAAAAAGTAGGTTAGCTTTACTTTATTTGGGAGCATAACTAGGAAAGAACTAATTCTGGACAAAATTGCAAAATATATTATATTTTTCTTTAGTTCCTATTCCATTGCTTTTGGCAGTCCTTGCACCAAATGCCCATGGCCTTCTCACCGTCATCCTCTGACTGCCCAAAACCCATGGTTATGGAATCTGTCTCAGTGGTTCAGACTCCAGATTTCTCCATTTCTCCCTATGTTTCCATCATCATTCTTCTCTCACTCCTCCCACCCCAACTGGAGAAATAGCTTAAAGCCTGTTTGTCTGGTTGGCAAAGTCAGTGGTATCCATTTCTTATATGAGCTTTGAATTTAGTGGAGGCTGCACTGATGAATATCATTAGAATGCCTTCAGGGCTATTCATTCTGTCTGTTACAAATAGAAGTTGTAATAAATCTTGGTGGACTGGACAATTTGTCTTTGTACTTAGTCTTTTGATCAAGGTCTGTGTGTTTCCCCAGCCTCTCTAGTGTTTCTGCTCTCATATCTGTTTCTTTTGGAACAGCAGGTAAGCAAAGGTGATTCATTGTCTGGCAACATCTTCATCTCTATACTAATCCCTTAATGTAAAGGAGGATTAGGTAAGAGGATACAAAGAGATTAAATAAGATCCATTATTAAATTATTAAAAATAAGGCTGAGTCACTTTAGCCCAAGGAAAGATGTAAAACAAAACAAGTAATGCTATAATTCATTGTCAAAACAATCTTACCTGCTTCCCCTGGCACCCCTTTAATATTAATGGAAAATAATAATTGCTTAGATTCTAAATTCTTTGGTTTCATGAATATTATGTCAGTGGAGCACAAGCTCCAGCAGGCCCTACCAATTTGGAAAGCTTTGAGTATGGTCCCTAATGACAGACAGTATACATTATATGAGTATGTGTTATCTCACTAATAGATTGTAAGTTCCTTAAGGACAGAGACTGTTTCATTTTTGTCTCTCTCTCTATGTCATTGCCTGGCACATAGTAGGAGTTTAATAATTATTCACTGACCAGTAGATAGGAGTTTAATAATTGTTCACTGACTAGTAGACTGAGTAGACTTATTGATTGAAACACATTTTCCAGCATTAAAATTTTTTTATATTTGTTTTCATATTACTTTTTATATTACTTTCATTTCCAAATATATCCTTCTCCCTTCTCCTACCCAGAAAAATCATCTCTTATAATAAAGAATACAAAAGAGGGGGTAGAGGAATTAAATGTAACCAATCAACACACCAGCTGAGTGTGATAGTGTATGCAATACTTCATAGCCATCTTTGTAAATTAGGGACGGAAGAGCATTTTTCCAACTCTTCTAAGGCTAAGCTTCATGAACATTATAATATACAACATTTAGTTACAGGTTTTTGTTCTTCACGTTTATATTGTTGCAGTCATGTATATTTTTCATATTCTGCTTACTTCACTCCATCAGTTCATATCAACCTTCCCAATGGTTTCTGTATTCTTCACATTCATTGTTCCTTATAGTAGAATACTATTCCATTAACACTTACATAACACAGTTTGTTTAGCCATTTCTCAGTCAATGAGCATCTATTTTATTTCCTTTTCTTTGCTACTACAAAAAAAATGTTCCAATGAACATTTTGATGTGTATGAGTTCTTTTTGTCTTTCATCTTCTTGAGATATATGCCTAGCACTGGGATCATTGGATCAAAGGGTATGGACCTTTAAATCATTCTTCTTCTTTTTATTAAGAATAATTTAATAATAACTGCTTTTCAGAATGGTGGGACCAATTCACAGTTCCACCAAGAGTGCATGTGAGCCCATTTCACAAACCCTCTGACATTGAATACTTCTATCCCTTAATATCTCAGAATTGTTTCAATTTGCATTTTTCATATTATTAGTGAATTGGAGCTATTTTTCATTTGGTTGCTAATAGTTTGCAATTATTCTTTTGGGAACTCTTTGTTCACATCCTTTGATCACTTATCCTTTGGGGAATCAGCCAGCATTTCTGTAGTCATGTGTTGTTCATGGCATCAATGACAGTGGATCTATTATTTTTGGACTCTTAACATCTAAGTGCCAGATGTATTATATGGGGAAGAGGAACTTAGGAACAAGAAGTTAGGAATAGCAAGTGCTCCAGATTAAATACACACAGATGAAATCCATGCTGGAGATGACACAATTTTTAAAGTATTTTAGAAATGATTTCTAGAAGGGAAAGATGTAGACAGTATCAGCACCAAGAATAAAGTAATTGAGAGATCATTGGTAACTATTGACCCATATACTTACTCTCTCATCACTACAAAATTTTTATTAAAATATCCTGCACATATATCAAGGATATTATTGATGAAAAATATGAGAAGTAAATAGGCAGGTTTTTGCAAACAATTTTGTATAGTAGGGCATATCTTCACACTCATACTAAAGGGTGGAGAGCACACATTGTGTTTATTTTTGTTGATTATTTGACTAGTAAAGCAAAAGAGCCTTAAAAGTTTTCTCCCAATGAGGTGTCTTCTATGCTTATGTTTAGATAATATGAAATTTCATGGGCAATAAAATCAATAATTTCTTGATTATTCATATCATGTGAAGCATAAAACAGATACATACATTCACCTAAGGTGTTTGCCACAGTTATAGAAGATGTCCTTGGCAGAGTCCAAACAGAAGAGGGATTCCTATAGACACTGAAATTTTCCAGATGCTCCTGTCCAAAGTTAAGATAATTCTATTGTATCAAGACTCAGAAAACTACACAGCCTGCTTAATGAGAGCCACAAACACTCAAAAGAGATCAGAATAACAATCCACAATGGAAAAACCAAATGGTTGGATGAAGAATACTTATTAGGAATGAGCACATCCTTTGGAGAATTTGATAGAAAATAGTTTTTTCAGCTTCTCTCAAACTCTTATTAAAATTCTCTTTACGAACTTCTCTGTATAGGATTTCCTCATAAGATAACACGACAGTTCTCACAAGACAGAAGGTAATCTTTACTTTCTTTCTCGCTGACCTCTCCACAAACTCTTCATAGATCCTCCAGGATCACAGATAAAACAGTCTCTGACTCCACAGAGTGAAGAGATTCACATTAAGCCATTTTCTCAACCAATTCTATAGTAAGACACTCTGAACTACCAGCACAAAAATGCTTTTCTCCTGATAGTCCAAGTTTTTATAGCTATAGCAACAATATTTAAAGTCTCTGAGATACACATTCAAAATAAGGGTTACAAAGGTGGATGTAAAGTGCTTTGCAAATTTTAAAGTGCTACAAAATGTCAGATATTATCAAGGCTGCCCTAAGCATAACCAAAGTAGACTGTGATTTTCATGAATCAGAGAAAGACCTAGTCATATTACAAAGCATCCCACAAAGCTAGGTGGCATAGTGGATAGAATGCTAGGGCTGGTGGAGTCAGGAAGACCTGAATTCAAATCCAACCGCAAAAATTGAGTAGCTGTATGACCCTGGGCAAATCACATAACTCCTTTCGGCTTCAATTTCCTAAACTGAACCTATTTTCCAGGGTTGTTATGAGGACCAAATGAGATAATATTCGTAAAGTACTTAATACAGTGTCTGGCACATAATAAGCTCTTAGTAAATCCTTATTCCCTCTCTTCCTCCATCCCCTTCCACACTTACCCACTAGAGGGTGTCTGAAATTCCATCAAGAGATTTACTATACTTGTTTAAGGCCTTGATTTCTATAAAAATTCAAATTCTCCTAATTGTTTTGAAGAAATTAAGGAAAATTAGGAGGCAGAGGTCAGGAAGGAGAACTTTCCAAGCACTGGCAACAGTCAGTGAAAAGGCACAGAACTGGGCAATGGAGTGTCTGGCATGAGGACCAAGAAGGCTAGTGTTGATGGATTGTAGAGTATGTGGAGGGAAATAAATTGTAAGGAGACTGGAAAGATAAGAAGAGGCCAAGTTATGAAAAGCTTTAAAAATAAAAAAGAGGATTTTACACTATATTTTGGTCTGAAGGTAAGAGAGAATCACCAGAATTTATTCAATAATGTGGTAATATGGTCAGGGTAGAATGTAGAGAGACTTGAGGCAAGGAGACCAACAGGAACATAGTTTGTTCAACCATTCCCTAGATGATGGCCGCCCCCTTGATACTGAGAGAAATGATCATTAAATAACCAATTACTGGGGAGATCCAGGGCTTTTCCTATTTCTTCATTCAAAGTCCCCTCTTTCAAGGAAATCTCTAACCTTGCCCCAAAATTTAACCACCAAAACCATCATTCCTGTTTGGAGTTGTCGTCTCACCCAACTAGAAAAATTCTACAAAGAATTTAATCTGAGCAAGTTCCAGCCCATTTTGTCCTACTCAAGCTTGGGGGGTGGGAGTGGCCCCTACATCCTCGGTCTAGATTGCCCAATGCTGGGGGGGTGGTCTGGGAGTAACATACTTAGCACAGTGTCAGTAACATACCTAATACATGTCCCCCAGCCCTTCATTAGAATAGGTTCATCTCTCATTATAATTGTTAGCCAATCAGAGTTGATTGCCACCTGTCAGGAATACCCACTCTTTCAAGGGCATAAGAAACAAGAAACTCCCATGATCCATTTTTGGTTTAGGAGAGACAGCTAAATGACCTTTTTAGTAATTACCTTCTAGCCATAATTAATAAAGTGATTGTTAATTACCCAGAAACTATCTCTTGAACTTTTTATCTGTAACAATACCTAGTTCTTTGCTCTGTCAAAAAGTACTTCTAGGAGAATTCTTGGATGTAATTCCGGGTTTAAACCTAGAATGAATAAAGAATTCATTAAACACTTACTATATACTAAGCTTTGGGAATACAAATAGAGAAGAAAGATAGTCCCTGATATCAAGGTCAGATTGAAGGGTCCCATGGTCCTTAGGGATCAGTGGCCAAGCAGATGGCAATGCCTCTTCTTTACTGTCATTTTCATTAATGAAATCATATCAGTTTCTGATGCTCAAACATTTGACAATGCCAAGGACTTTGGTGGCAAAGTTTCTTTGTTGGGTCTTCAATAGCTGTTGCTGGAACACTTGTAGGAACAGTTAGTTGTCAGGTTGCATCTCCAGGTGACTTTCCTTACTGTAGAGAATGATGACTCACTCCATAGAGGGTGCCTGTGTGCGATACAAAGTTGGCTCAAGAATTTGGGAGAGTCTTTTTTTTTTTAACTTCCTGCTTTGAGAGAGGACATAGATCTTTCAGGGGGAACTCTGGAAAGAAATAGAATTGGCTTTGGAAGATAAACAAGTAGGGATTCAGGTGAGATCTGGGATTCTTCCTTGGTTGAGTTATCTTGCTCCCAGTGGGAGAGTTTGTTCATTCTGAATATTGTCTAGTGTATTATAATCTGTATAATTCTCTCATTTCTGTTTGTTCTCTGGTTGAATAAATGGTTTATTTGCCATTAATGAGTTCTGATAGTCCTTTCTGATCATTTGCATTTTGTGGGAAAGGGGTCAAGATTTCAAAAATAAGCTTAGGGTACTCTTTCCCCTTTCTGTGATAGCAATCAGGACAGTGGTTTGAAGTGTTCAATAGAGCAGTGGTTCCTATTTATTTAGGAGGGTTGTAGGCCAGTATTCCTGCTCTGAGGAGAGCAGTGGCCAGACTCATCAAAGTCTTCTTTGGAGAGGGTTGGGCAAGATTCCTGAGATATCTATTAATGTTTCCCCATGAACTACAATTAAGACAACCCATGTGAACATATATAACCTACATGGGCAACACACACAACATATATATGCTTATACACAAATACATGTACACATGTGTACATGTATGTATGCATGTGTGTATATATGCATAAATGGAAGACCATTAGATTTAGAGCTCTTGATAATCTAGTCTATTCTCCTCATTTGTAAAATGGGGAAATAGAGGCCTAGAGAGAGAAAATTATTTCTTCCAGGTCACTGAGGAAGTTATACAGAAGTTGTGGCTTTTCTCTTTCTAATACACTATACTACTTCTTAAAAATGGCCCCATGAACTTAGAAAAACAAGTAGATTCCTTTACCATTTATTAAGTGATATAGGAATATCATTTGGTACATAACATGAATAGCCTATAAGTTAGTTTTTCTGAGAAGAAAAATACAGGCTAAGATTGTTCCTCTATCTTGGGTCCCATCTATGGGGGATTATTGAAGTTCCTCATCATAAAGTGCTCTTCCTTAATAAGCAGTCCTATGGTGCCTGGACCCCAGTGAAAGCTTTACACCCAGACCTCAGTATATTTTTTCTGTTCATCTTAGTTTCAAGATTGATGTTTATCTAATGCTCTTGAATTTGTTATATATGTGTGTATATATATTTTTTTAATTTATTTTTTGCTTTCTGGAGGGCAATTGGGATAAAGTGACTTGTCCAAGGTCACATTAGCTTTTGTGTTAAGTGTCTGAGGCCAGATTTGAACTCAGGTTCTCCTGACCCCAGGGCTGGTGCTCTATTCATTGTGCCACCTAGCCAACCATATATATATATGTATATATATATATATATATATATATCTTTGTATATACATATACATATATATACATATACATATACACACATACTTTCTCCTCAATTGAATGCAAACTCCTTGAGGTCATGAAGGATTACATTATTAAGTTTGTTTCCTTAGTATATAGCACAATACTTGGTGCATAGTTGGCAATTAGTTAACACTTGTTGATTGATTGGTTTGCTCTGTATGTTCTTAAAGGTTGATCTGTATCAAGGTTATCCTAGACCACAGTCTATTGGAGAATGGGGACCATACCAACTATGTGATGCCTGTCATAGAGAATCACTGAAATCAGAGAAACATTGTTGAATTGGAGGCAGCTAGATTGTACAATGGATAGAGAGCTGGTTCTGGAGTCAAGAAGATCTGAGCTCAAATCCAGTCTTATGACTTACTAGCTGTGTGATCCTGGGCTAGTCACTTCACCTTTGTGTGCTTCAGTCCCCTCAAATGTAAAAGAGGGACCATAATAACACCTACTACCTAGAATTGTTGTGAGCATGAAATGAGATATTATTTGGAAAGAACTTAGCACAATTCCTGGCATGTTTTTGTTGTTATTTAATCTTTCTCAGTCATGTCAGGCTCTTTGACCCCATTTGGGGTTTTCTTGGTAAAGATACTGGAGTGGTTTGCCATTTCCTTCTCGAGCTCATTTTACAAATGAGGAAACTGAGGCAAACATGTTTAAATGACTTGCCCAGGATCATAAAACTAGTAGGTGTCTGAGGCCAGATTTGGACTCAAGAGGATGAGCTCCTGACTTCAGGCCTAGCACTCTATCCACTGTGCCACCTAGCTGCTAGCCTGACACATAGCAGGTACTCAATAAATGTTTCCTTTCTTCCATCTTTCCTCCTAGAATGACATCTAGCAAGAACCTTACATATTATCTAGTTCAACCCTTCATTTCATGGAGGAGAAAACTGAAAGGGGGTAATGTTAATATTTTATTACATAACTTTTAAGTATTTAAGCTAGTACTAGAACTCTGGATTGCTGATTTCTACTCAAACTATCTTTCTACTATTCCACACTGCTTCTCCACTTCAATAAATGTATTGAAGACACTATGCTAGTTACCTATCCAGAGTGCTATGACTTTCATCTTCAGGGAAATTAACCAGGAAGACTGTTTTTAATAGAAATAATTTCTTCCAGATGAGAAAATGTACTTCCCTCCATTTTTTGCAGAGGTGGTAGACTATGGTTATAGGATATTCTATATGCAATTAGATTTTGTTAATGTGTTTGGTTAGTTTTGTTAAACAATTTCCTCCTCCCTGAGACTGCTTAATATCTGTTTTGTTTTGTTCTGTTTTATATTATCAAGGATGTTATCAAGGATGGCCTTTTTGGGTGGGGAAGAGATGGCTATATATTTGGAAATGAAAGCTACATAAAAACAAAAGAAATCAATAAAAGTTTTAAAAAAGAAATACTGTCTAAGAAAACAAGTCATTCCCCAATTGATCAAAGAATATGAGCAGGCAGTCTTCAGATGAAGAAATTGAAGCTATCTATAGTTATATGAAAAAATGCTCTAAATCTATTGATTAGAAAAATGTACATTAAAACAACTCTAAGGTACCACCTCACACCTATCTGATTGATTGATATGGTAAAAAAGGAAAATAATAAATGTTGGAGAATATGTGGGAAAATTGGAATACTAATGCACTATTTGGTGGAGTTGTGAACTGGTCCAATCATTCTAGAGAACAATTTGGAACTATGCCCAAAGGGCTATAAAACTGTACATACCCTTTGATCCAACAATACCACCACTAGGTCTGTATCCCAAAAAAATCATAAAAATGGGGAAAGGACCACATGCACAAAAATATTTATAGCAGCTCTTTTTTTGTGGTGGCAAAAAATTGGAAATTAAGGGGATGTCCATCAACTGAGGAATGACTGAACAAATCATGGTATATGAATGTAATCAAATACTATTGTGCTATAAGAAATGATGAGCAGATGAATTTCAGAAAAACATGGAAAGACTTACATATGAACAGATGCTGAGTGAAGTGAGCAGAACCAGGAGAACATTGTAAACAGTAATAGCTACATTTTCCAGTGATCAACTTTGATAGACTTAGCTCTTCTCAGAAATACAATGATCTCAGACAATTCCAAAAGGCTCGTGATGGAAAATGCTATCCACATACAGAGAAAAAACTATGTCGTATGACTGCAGATCAAAGCATACAATTTTCTCTTTTTTCTTTCTTTCTTGTGATTTTTCCTTTTGTTCTGATTCTTCTTTCATAACATGACTAATGTGGAAATATGTTTAATATGATTGTATATGTATACCCTATATCAGATTGCTTGCTGTCTTGGGATAGGAGAGGGATGGGAGGAAGGGAGAAAAAATTTGAAACTCAAAATCTTATAAAAGTGAATGTTGAAAACTATCTTTACATGTAATTTGAAAAAATAAAATACTACTAAGTAAGGAAAGAAAAAGAAATAATTTCTTCTTCTTTGGTCCCCCCAATCACCTTATTGATCAGATAATCTTCTGTTTTTTAGGCTTCATGAGCTTCTTTGGGGAATAAGATTAAGTGAGGTTGTGATTTTTTTTACCCTTGATAGTGTTTTATATGTAGATTATCCTTAGACATGTTGTCTAGGCAGTTTTACAAAAAAAAAGGAATAAACCTCCCTTTGAGGAAGAAGCCATAGCAGGAAGCAAAGTAGTATCTTGGTGGAGCAGCAGAAAATGGAAGCTTCAGAAGCAGAGAGAACTAATAACTAAGAAGACAGAATGTAAGAACTACTTACTTGAAGATGGAGCTGTAAGAAATGGTTCAGCTGGGATGCAATCCCAGGAATGTGAACTGTTCAAGAAACATTCCTTCTCTCATCATATGGTATAAGAATCAGTGGGACAGCGTACCTATTTATGCATGAAGGGATTTTCTAGTTTTGCTATTCTGCCCTAATCATGAACCTTACAGTTTAATTTTCAGTTCCAGGTCTATTGATAGAGAGGGCACTAGATTCCTATGGTTACACTCATCACCTCTGTAAATTTCCAAATCAAAATATCCCTCCTTAGCCATCAGTCTCTTGTATGTGTTGTCTCCTCCTGTTAAAATGTAAACTTTAAGTCACTAAAAATTGGAGAAATGCAAATTAAAGCAATTTTGATTTTCTGTTTCACATTGATCAGATTGAAAAAGATGACAAAAAAGGAAAATGTTATTTGTTAGAAGGGATGAAGGAAAACATATACCTTAGGGCGGCCAGGTGGCACAGTGAGTAAGAGTGCCAGCCCCAGAGTCGGGAGACCCAGGATCGGTTCCAGCTTCAGGTACTTAACACCCACACAAAATAACTGGCTGTGTAACCTTGAGCAAGTTACTTAACTGCAATTGCTTAAAAAAAAACATATACCCTAATGAACTGTTCGTGGATCTATGAATTGACATAACCTTTATGGAAAGTAATTTGGAATCATAGTCACTAAACTATACGTGTCCTTTGTTGCAATGACATCACCACTAGGTATATACTGCATGGAGATCAGAGACAAAGGAAAAGGGCCTATTATGTGAAAAAAAAATTTAGAGTGGCAAAGAACTGAAAAGTAAGGAAATGTCCATCTAAAGCAACGTCTGAACAAATTATGGCATACAATTGTAATGGAATGCACTATTTTTTTTTAGCAGCTAGGTGATGCAGTTGATAGAGTAATGGGGTTGGAATCAAGAATCATCCTTGCAAGTTCAAATCCATCCTCAGACATTAGTTGTGTGACACTATGCAAGTTACTTAACCCTGTTTGTCTCAGTTCCTTATCTGTAAAATGAGCTGGAAAAGGACATGGCAAAACACTCCAGCATTTTTGCTAAGAAAACCCCAAATGGGGTCATAGAGAGTCAAGAACAACTATATTATTTTGCTTTAAAAATGATGAGAGAGATTTTCAGAGAAAACTGGGAGATCTCATATAAACTAATGCAGAGTGAGGTAGGCAGAACCAAGGGAACAATTCATAAGAACATTATAAAGACATATGAAGATGATGACCAATTATGATTCTAGAGGACTGATGATGATACATGCTACTCACCTTCTGACAAAGAGGTAATAGACTCAAGACGCAAATTGAGACATGTTTTTAAATTCAGTCAATGTGGCCAATATGACCAATTTGTTTTGCTTGACTATGCATATTTGTTGTAAGGGTCCTCCCCCCACTAATTGTGAAGGTAAGGTGGAAAGGATAAGAAAACTAGCAACAGGGTTACAAAAAAAAGACAGAAACATAGAGAAAAACACAGACACACACACATAGACACACACAGAAGGTCATTGAAACATTTTTTTAATGAACATAAAATAACAGAAGGAAAAAGACAACTATGATAACTTTGAAATTACAAAATTACATGTTGAATTTATTATAAACCTAAAAGGAAAAGCAAGCTGTATATAAGTAAGAGAAAATATAAGTTTCATGTATAATCCTGCTTTCTATTCTTCTTTGTATATAGAAATGCTCATTTTATTTGGTGTTTGTTAAATTCAGAAATTTATTTAAAAATTTTTTTTCAAAGGATTTAAAGGGGAATATATAATATATAATACCTATGTACCAGGCATTGTGCATTTTAGAAATATTGCCTCATTTGATCCTCACAATGACCCTGAGAGGCAGATGCTATTATTATCCCCATTTAACATTTGAGGAAACAGGTTAAGTGATTTACCTAGGGTCATATAACTAGTATCTGAGGCCAAACTTGAACTCAGAACTTCCTGCCACCAGCTGCCTCTATGAATGTACTGACTGATTCTGTATTTGTGTCCCCAGTGATTAGATTGGTGCTTGTTATGTTGTAAACATTTAATGAATTGTTTTTTATTCATTCCTTTCATTCATTCATAGACAAACTAGGAAAATCTGTCTCTCTTCAGTGCTTCTGCTTCCTCACACTTGCTTCCAATCCCATCACTCAGCTGAATCTCCTAAATAATCTAATGGCTAAATTCTTTTCTCAGTCCTAATCCTTGACCTCTCAGTGACTTTTGATACTCTTGGCCAATCTTTCCTCCTAGAAACTCTCTTGACTTTCATGACACTGGATTTTACTGGTTTCCATTCCTTCTCTCCAACCACTCTTTTACAGTTTCTTTTGCTGGATCACAAACCAATCACCTGCCCTACTTTGCTTGAGTGTCTATCCTGGGTCCTTTTCTGCTTTTTCATATATGTATACATAGCTCCCTAATTGTATATATCCCACTCTCATCTGTCCCTTGAGCTCTGGCCTCCTATAAGCAACTGGCTATTGGACATAGTACTTGCCTATTGGTTACTACTTATTCTTTGTTCTTGAAGAGGAAGGACCATGACATCAGGGAGGTGATGCCATGACATGCACGTGAATTGGATTTAAGTGAGGAAGGGCTGTCCAAAGTCACCAGCCTCACTTTCTCCTCCAGAGCCATCTGGGTCCAGTGGTCAGATATGGACCAGGACTACTAGAGATGGCTCAGGATTCCCTTTCAGTGATTGAGGAAAAGAATGGCTTCTTAAAAAAAATAGATCTGGGAGGGGAAGACCCTAAGGGCTTCTGTCCCAAACAGAAACAATTGTTATTTACGTTCATTCTGAGCCAATCAGATACCCTATGTGGAGAGACAGACAGACAGACAGAGAGAAAGAAAGAAAGAAAGAAAGAAAGAAAGAAAGAAAGAAAGAAAGAAAGAAAGAAAGAAAGAAAGGAAGAAAGAAAGAAAGGAAGGAAGGAAGGAAGGAAGGAA
>NW_027187316.1:9645942-9678331 GCF_028583685.1 Petaurus breviceps papuanus
GAAGGAAGGAAGGAAGGAAGGAAGGAAGGAAGGAAGGAAGGAAGGAAGGAAGGAAGGAAGGAAGGAAACATAAGACAGATAACACTAGCACACAGAAGGACACACAGCATTCTAGCTTGTGCATTCAACTCTAGCATAGGTTTACCCTTGATCTGGTCAGACAGGAAAGACACCAAGACAGCTTTGAAGAGGTTAATAATATTACTTTATTCTAGTCTAGTCTTCTCACAAGACTTGCTAATAATAGGAGCACCAACTCCTACAGCATTCCCTAATCACCCTTCTCACAGGGGCCAATGAGAAGGCGGGGGTGGGGGGGCAACTACCCCTATGTTTCAAGGGGTCAATTGAGACAGGCACAGCTTGTGCACTCCCTTAAATCCCCTCAAGCCTCAATGGGGGCTGGTTGAGGCAAACACAGATTTCCCCCAAACCTTGATGAGGGCCAATCAAAGAACACACAGCATTCTAGCTTGTGCATTCAACTCTAAGAATCCCCCACTTACTGACCAGTGCCCACTTGCTTTATAGGACAACAGATAAAGAAGGTATATTGCTAACAGCCTCACAATTTTATATTACCTCATCCCTGTATTTCACTGTACAGTCACAGTAAATATTTACAATTTAAGCACAAATGTTTATATTATTTATCATTATATAATGCTACACAAGCATTGAGGAGATGTTTTGAACCATAATCATGAGAACTCATATTTAATATCTGGGAAGAAGAGATTGTTATGGCTATGGATCCTGGGGAATTTAACTCTAAGAAATAACAAAAATCCACTTTAAACACACTAACATCCACCTTACTTACACTAAAATCCACAAGAAAGAAAGAAGGAAAGAAACAAAGAAAGGAAGGAAGAAAGGAAGGAAGGAAAGACGGAAGGAAGGAAGAAAGGAAAGAAGGAAGGAAGGAAGGAAGGAAGGAAGGAAGGAAGGAAGGAAGGAACGAAGGAAGGAAAGAAGAACAAAAGGAGTCGTGTTGCCCAGATGTAAGTTCTGTATTCACAGAGATTGCTGTTGGTCCTTCATTCTTGAAGAGATAATATCAGGGAGGTGATGCCATGACATTCAAGTGAATTGGATTTAAGTGAAGGAGGGTGATGCAAAGTCACCTCATTGTACCTGGATGACCTATAGGCATCTCAAATTCAAGATGTTCATAAAGAAACTCATCTTCCCCACAAAACCTATCCCCTTTCCTAATCTTACTGATTGCGCACTCTCCTTCCAATCATTCAAGTTAGAAACCTTGGAGTCATTCACTTCATTTTGTCTCACTCCTACTCCCGCCCCACATATCTAAACATTTGCTAAGTCCTACAAATTCTACCTCCACAATATCTCTGGATCTTCATCTGGATCCACCACTTTGATTCATGCATTCATATACTCTCACCTGGACGACTGTAAAAGATTCCTCACTTGCTACCCCTGCCTTCAGTCTCTTCCTTCTCCATGCCCTCTTCTAAAAAATGGCCAAATAACAAAGCGCAAACCGGATCATCTTACTCCTCTACTAATGATACTCTATTGTTTCCAGGATAAAATAAAATACAAACTTTTCTGTCTGACATTTAAAACTCTTCACAATCTGGCACTAGCAGCAGTCTATCTTTCCAGGCCTATTGTATATTACCCTCCTACACTAACTCAGTGTTCCAGTTAAACTGATCTAGTTGTTATTCCTTTCATACAATATTCCATCTCCCCTCTCTTTGTCTTTGAACATATTTCAAATGTTCTTTGTCTTCATCTCCACTTTGTAAAATCCCTAACTTCCTTCAGAGTCTAGCCCGGGGGTTACCTCCAACAGGAGGACTTTCCTGATTCCCAGTTAGAATTCTTCCCATCTCCCCAAATAACTGTATTTTTTAAAAATAGATTTTGGTTTTTACTTATGAAGAGTATAAGTAATTGGGTCATGCAGTATAAATATGGCTGGCTTCTGTGATCTGGGGGTAGCTGGGTGTTACAGTAGGTAGAGCACTGGACTCATCTTCCTGAGTTTAAATGTGGCTTCGGATACTAGTTGTGTGACCTTGGGCAAGTCATTAGACCTTGTCTGTCTCAGTTCCTCAACAACAACAAGGTTGTTTCAGAATTACAGACATTCCCAAATAGATATGAAATGTCTCAACATGACCCTGTATCATGCCACACATCATGAAATGTTAGGAAATTTATCTAAGAGATGGTGATAAACATGCTTCATAAGCCTTGGAACTCAATTGATTTAAACCCCATTGAAAACCTATGGGTTCAGGGTGGCTAGATGGCGCAGTGAATAGAACACCAGTCCTGGAGTCAGGAGGACCTGACTTCAAATCCGGCCTCAGACACTCGACACACTTACTAGCCATGTGACTTTGGGCAAGTCACTTAACCCCAACTGCCCTCTAAAAAGCAGAAAAAAAAGAAGAAAAAGAAAAAAAAGATAACCTATGGGTTATGATCAAGGCTAGAGATAGTAAAATGAACTGTTTGTTAAAAATAGATGTAAGACATGTAAACCCTCCCCCAAGACACCATGCAATTGGATATAGGCTATTCATGTTTAATCATATTAAACATATTTTCACGTTAATCATGTTGTGAAGAATCAGAACAAAAGGGGAAAACCACAAGAAAGAAAAAAAAGAGAGAAAAGTGTACTTTGATCTGCATAGTTCTTTCTCTGGATGTGGATAGCATTTTCATCATGATTCTTTTGGAATTGTCTTAGATAATCACATTGTCCAATCTCTTTCTTGACTTCTAACTCTATATTAAAGTTAAGCTATGCTCCCAGAGTGAAGGGGAAATTGCCCCAAGTTTCAGAGTTTTTGTGCAGTTATTTTCATAGCTAATTTTGGAAATCTGTAAGCTTTGGTTCTTCCAAGGTGGTATGATCTAGAGGAGATAAGTTTACTAGTCTCCTGGCCTGTGCTCTGGTCTGCAAGCAATTACAAGCATTCTTTTCTACCCTGGGACTATGAACAGAGTCTCCACTTCCCTGAAGTTGCAAGCTCTGGTGTGCTAAGTGTTCCTCCTCACGCTGGGATGAAGACCCAGGACTGTGACCAAGATCTAAGTATGGGTAATACAACAGAGTCCTGCACCAGTGCCAGCAAAGGAACCTTTGTAATTTCCTTTTGGCCAATTGTCAGACCCCCCTACCATCTGTGGGCTGAGACTCTGGAAGCAGTGAGGCTGTAGATTCAGTCATCTCCAATGCCTGCTGCCGGTTTCCTGTGGCATGGCCTGTGCTTTGCTGGACTTGGTTTCACTCTCCCCCACCCCTGCCCTGTGTGATAGACTTTTCCTACTGAGATTCTAAGCTGTCTTGGGCTCAAAAATTGTTTCACTTCATCCTTTTTGTGGGTTCTGCACTCTAGAATTTGTTTTGTGGCATAATTTAAAGATGTTTGGAGGAAATTTGAGAGAGCTCAGGTAAGTCCTTGGCTTTCCTCCATCATCTTAGCTCTGCCCCTCCCCATTTTTTTTAATGAAATGAGAGCACTTGATTTATAGAGAAAAACATTGGAAAGGGAGTTAACAACTCATCATAAGAGGTATAAAACCTTGCCCAAACAACAAACTCCTTAAAAATAAGAATGGACCAAATAGAAGCTAATGACTGCATAACAAAATAAGAAATTTTAAAAACAAAATCAAAAGACTAAAAACTAAAAGGAAATGTAAGGTATCTCTTAGTAAAAAAAAACAAAAACCCCAACTGATCTAGAAACAGATTGAGAGAAAAAAATATAAGGATCACTGGACTACCTGAAAGCCATGAACAAGAAAAAAAAGAGCCTAGATCTCATATTCTAAGAAATCATAGAAGAAAACAGCCTGAATCTTTTAGAACTACAGAGCAAAGTGGAAATAGAAAGAATCCACTGGTTACTTCCAGAAATAAGCCCCAGAATGAAAACTTCCAATCATATTATAGACAAAATCCACAGCTTCCAAGTCAAGGAAAAAATACTACAAGTAGCTAGAAACATAGAATTCAAGTACCAAAGAGCAAAAGTCAGGATCATATGCAATTCAGCAGCTACCATCAGAAGGGAGCAAATATCTTAGAATATGATATTTCAGAAGACAAAGGATAGAGGTTTTCAACCAAGAATAACTTAAACAACAAAACTGAGCCTTATTATAAAGGGGAAGAAATGGATCTTCAATGAAATTAGAAGACTTCAAAAGCATTCATGATGAAAAGATCAGAGCTGTGTAGAAATTTTGAAATGCAAATAGAGGAGTTAGAGAATAATAAAAAGATTGAACAAAAAAAGATGAACAAACAAATAAGGGACCAAACAAGGATAAATGCCTAATATTCTAATATGGGGAGATGATATGTGTGTATAGATATATACACACATACATGTGTGTATGTAAATATGTATACATATGCATATATATGTCTCTTTATCTCTGTCACCACTGGGGTCATATAGGGAACCTAATTAGTCAGAAGGCCTGGGAATGGTTCTGCAATATATTATTAATCTTAAAAGAAAAATGGAAAGAGAGAAGAAGAAGAATATTAGGGAAGAAAGCTGGTGAAAATTATCTCATGTAATTGGAGTGTACAAATAGAAGTCTATTCAAGTAAGGAGGAAGAGATGGAGGGACTGGCTGATGAATCTCATTCTCATCTGAACTAGTCAAAAGAGTGATGAATACACATGTACACAGAGCTGGGTATAGAAATACCTTTCACTCAGTGGTGAAGTAGGAGGGGAAGAGAAGAGGGAAAAGAGAATTAGAGGAAACATATATTAAGAGATGGATTAGTCCTAAGCAAATAAACTTTAAATAAGGATGTACAAAAATATTCACAATTCTTTTTGCAAGATCAAAGTATTGGAAACTGAGGGGGTGTCCATTAGCTGGGAATGGCTGAGCAAGTTACAGTATATAAATGTGATAGAAGGTTGTTATGCTATAAGTAATGATGAAAGATATGATTTCAGAGAAACCTGGAAAGACTTGTATGAACTGATACAAAGTGAAAAGAGCAGAACCAGATAATTTATAAACTGAAAACAATATTATAAAGATAAATAACTTTGAAATAAACTCTGATCAGCATAATAACCAACCACAATTCCAGAGGACTAATGATGAGGAGGCAATGATAGAGAAGAAAAAGGCCCAGAAGGCAGAATGAGACTTTTCCCCCCATGGCCAATGCAGAAATGTGTTTTGCTTGACTATGCATGTTTGGAACAAGAGTTTTATTTTTTTTCTCTTTTTCAGTGGGGGTAGGGGTAGGAAGGAGGGAAGACAGATTTGCATTGATTAAAAAACATAAAATTTAATTAAAAAAAGAAATTGCCTGTTTTCATACTCACTACATGAGTACCTTTATTTTTATTCCCCTCTTTTTTGAGGATGCCCTAGATGTGAGCCAATGAGTAAAACTATACTTAGAACACTGGGGTTTAGGATTTAACAATATAAGATCAAAGTGATCCTCTCTCATTTAAGGTCCCCCTGGGACTAAACCTGGTACTAACAATAATTGTGTATAGAACAGGAAATGGCTATAATGCCCCCAGTCCTCCTAGAAGCTCAGCACTTAAGGTTAGAAAGGTGTTCTCCATGTCTTTGTCCTTATTACTTGTGTCTTCCTCTAACCTTCTTCCTTGGTTATCTTATCCACTTACAACTCCATCTCTGTTTACCTGATTGCTCTACTGAAGTCTAGAATTGAATTTCCAGTTATTGGCTAGATGGGTCACTTGGATATTGAGTTGGTCTCTAAATCTCAATATATCTAAAATTAAACTATCATGTTATGGAAAAAAGATAACTGGGGCAGAACCCACAAAGCGTTTGGGAGGAAAGCTCCCCTGTCTGGTGGCAGAGTCCTACTGTGGCAAAAGGTCCAGGGGTCAAGTGACTGAGGGGCAACATGACCAGGCAAAGGAAATGAAGCAGACAGAAGATTCCAACATTAGAATCCTATTTTGGGGACAAAAAGGAGCAAAGCATGGAACAGGAGAAAAACAGTGAAGTCAGGACTCCTGCACCAAAAGCTTCAAAGGAAAATACGAGCTGGTTATAGGCCATAGAGGACCTTAAGAAGAAGATAAGAGAAGTGGAGGAAAAATTGGGAAGAGAAATGAGAACAATGCAAGAAAATTACTAAATGAGAGTCAACAGTCTGACTGAGGAAAATCACACCTTAAAAAATAGACTAACTCAAATGGCAAAAGAGGATCAAAAAAGGCAATGAGGAGAAGAATGCCTTAAAAAGCCAAATTTGCCAGATGGAAAAAGAATCTCAAAAGCTCAATGAGGAGAATCATTGCTTCAGAATTAGATTGGAGCAAATGGAAGCTAATGACTTTATGAGAAATCAAGATGCTGTTAAACAGATCCAAACAAATGAAAGAATAGAAGGCAATGTGAAATATCCCATGGGAAAAACCACTGACCTGGAAAGTAGATCCAGGAGAGATAATTTAAAAATTATTGGACTATCTGAAAGCCATGATGAAAGTAAGAACCTAGAAATCATCCTCCAGGAAGTTCTCAAAGAAAACTACCATGATGTTTTAGAACCAGAGGGCAAAATAGAGGTTGAAAGAATCCACTGATCACCTCCTGAAAAAGATCCCAAAAAGAAAACTCCTAAGAATATTATAGCCAGGTTCTGGAATTCCCAGATTAAGGAGAGAATATTACAAGCAGCCAGGAAGAAACAATTTGAATATTGTGGAAACACAATCAGGATAACCCAGGATCTGGCAGCTTCTACACTGAGGGATTGAAGGGCTTGAAATATGACATTCCAGAGGTCAAAGGAGCTGGGATTAAAATCAAGAGTCACCTACCCAGAAAAACTGAGTATCATGTTTCAGGAGAAAATACAGTCATTCAGTGAAATAGAGGACTCTCAAACATTCTTGTTGAAAAAAGCAGAGTTGAATAGAAAATTTGACATTCAGATACAAGAAGCAAGAGAAGCATGAGAAGGTAAACAGGGAAAAGAAATCATAAGGAACTTATCAAAGTTGAAGTATTAATATTCCTACATGGAAAAACAATAATTGTAACTGATGAAACTTTTCTCAGTAGTTGAAGGGAATAGAAATATATATGTCTATATATGAGGGTATATGGGCATATGAATACATATGTGAACGTGTGTATATATGTTTACAGGTATACATAGATAGAGGGCACAGGATCAACTTAATAAGAAGGGATGATACTTAAAAGGTATAATTAAGAGGTGAGAGAGGAATATAATGAGAGGAGATGGGGAGAGACAGAATGGGGTAAACTATCTCATATAGAAGAGGCAAGGGGAAATGGTTACAATGGAAGGGAAGAATGGGAAGGCAAAAGGGAATGGGTCAAGCTTATTCCCATCTAATTTGGCTTGAGGAGGGAATGAAATACACACTAAATAGGGTACCTCACCCTCCAGGAGTGTAGGGGGGAAGGGGATGAGAGGGGGAATGATGGAAGGGAGGGCAGGCTTGGGGGGAGGGAATTTGGAAGCACCCACTTTTGAAGAGAGACAGGATCAAAGTAGAGAATAGAACAAGTGGGAGATGGGATAGGAGGGAGGGAAATATAGTCAGTCTTTTACAATATGTCTGCTATGTTATTGTTTTGCATTAGCCACACATGTACAACCTATAGTGAACTGCTTATCTTCCCAGTCAGGGTGGGTGATAAGGGAGGAAGGGAATTAATCTGGAATTCAAAGTTTTAAAATAAAATGTTTAAATATATATATTATTAATAAAAAAATAAAAAACCTTTAAAAAAAAAAAAAGATAACTAGATTTCATTACAAGATTTGGGTTTGAGGGGTTGTCTTCTAAGCCTCTGCGCCACCTGGGGACGTCTGCCAGGCCTGTGCACCACCCCGGGTCGTCTTCTGGGCCTCTGCCTCTAAGAACTTTTTTTGGGCTTGTGACCATTTTACATTTTTCTTTGAAGTAGAAGTGCCTATTTTGACTTCATTGTCTTCATCTGAGTTTGAACCCAGATCTTCTTTATAGTAGATAGTAGCTATCTTCTCTTTTGCTCAGTCCTTTTAAAAAATATTTACTGACTTATTTCTTGGCTGTGTACTTTGTGTTAGAATCATGCTCTAGTTCCAAGGTTTGAGGAAGAATGTCTAAAGCTTCAGGTTTTTTATATTGTTGTTTTCTGAACTCTAACTGAAAGCTTAACCTCAGGTACTCCTCTCTGCCCATAAACTATGATCAGGGCTGTAATGAAAGAGAAGCTGCCAGCAGGAGCCCCTGGAGACTGCTGTCAATTAGGAGCAGGAAGAATTGGAGTGGAGCAGCCCCTGTGAGCTGAGACAAGGAGCAGGAGCAGGATGCTGCCTATGTGTGAATCAGCAAACAAAGCACAGGGCTTGTAAAGTGCCTCCTCCACAGATAACACCACTGTGAAAGAGCAATTGCTTCCATGTGGTTCTACCTGGCCTGCCTCATTGGTCTTTATTATGTCTTTTTGCTGGTACCAGGAGAGGCTGGTGGTGAGTAACCTTGGGGACAAATATGTCTTTATCACAGGCTCTGGATTTGGGAACCTGCTGGCCAAGCAGTTGGACCTTCGAGGCCTGAGAGTGCTAGTGACTTGTCTGACAGAGAAAGGGGCTAAGCAACTGAAGCATGAGATTTCAGGCAGGGTAGAGACAGTGATCCTGGATGTAACCAAGACTGAGGACATCATTGCAGCGGCCCAGTGGGTGAAGGAGCATGTGGGAAATAAAGGGCTCTGGGGCCTTGTCAATAATGCAGGAGCTCTCTTTCTCAATATTTGCACTGAGTTGATGACCAAGGAGAACCTCCTAAAGATACTGAATGTAAATCTGATTCAATTAATTGAGGTGACAATGACCATAATACCAATGGTGAAGCAAGCCAGGGGGAGGATTGTCAATGTCTCTAGCATCATGGGGAGAATTGCTGTCTTTGCAGTGCCCTACTGCTGTTCCAAGTATGGAGTAGAAGTTTTTTCAGATTGTCTGAGCTCTCAGATCTGGCAAAAAGTCATTACAAAAGTATAGCAGGAATTTGCACCTGGTAACTGACTATATGGAACATGCTATGACATCCTCTTACCCTCCATATAGCTATTCACTGGCTGGGATGCTTGATTCTTCTTTATTCCTATATCCTATTTGCCCACAGTACTGTTAAATTATATTTTGTCCTCAAATCATAAACCTGCATGTGCTGTCTAAAGGTATATTAGAAAACTGACTGGTTAAGAAGCAACTAAACACTATGAGATTTGATGATTTCTGTAGCGTTTTAAAAGAAATTTACTCTTTGTAAGGTTTGGTTCCCATCCTCATCCTTTGTGAAGGCGTTGGTAAATGCCTCATTAATCTGGAATCACTAGGGAATGAAGCATTCCACATGAGTCAATTTTCCAGATAATGGAATCTTTCCCTTTTATGAACCAAAATGACAAAATGATTTAAAAGTAAAAATCTTCACAAAATGTAGGGCACATTTATCTGCTTTAGTAAACACAGTATGTTGGTCAGGCAGATTCAAGTTCAAATCCAATCTCATACACTTACTAGCTGTGTGAACCCAGGCAAGTTACCACCTCTGTCTGCCTTAGTTTTCTTATCCCTAAAAGGGGAATAATAATAATAACAGGACTTTTGTGATGATCAGGTATTTGTAAATACTTTGTAAACCTTAAAGTGTTTTATAAATGCTATTGTGAAAGTAATCATTATTATATTTTGTTGAACATGATCCTTTTCTTAAAGACTCCGATTACAATCAAAGACAAATGGAAAATTTTAGTTACAAGTTAACAAAAGTTGTTAAATCAGTAAGCCTGATTTTACAGATAATTCTTATCCAATTCTTGGCCAGGAATAGGGCCAAAGCCTATATTTTGCCTCTTCTGTAGAACAAAATGCATAGACTTCTGAGAGGCTTTTTAAATTTACTTACAGTTGAATCTATGTCCTGTTGGGTGAGGTTTCTAGAACCTTACTAAATAGATTAATGGGGTGTTTGGTTATAAAACCTACTTGATGCTAAAATGATAGCTTGTTATACTGATATATTGATATACTGATCAATGCTGTGAAATATTGGGAGCAAATAAACTCTCTTGTTGATTAAAAAAAAGATTTGGGTTTGAACTTTAGCTCTTCTACTCAATTCATTTGGGAAATTGGTCAAGTTTTATAATCCTCCTGAGCTTTAATTTTTTTTACCTTTAAAATGGGGGGGGGGGCTGGAAAAGAGGACATGTGGGATTCACTTCTAGCTCTAAATTCATGATTTTTGTAAAGGGGGTCTGGTACATGCAAAGGCCCCAGCAACTTGCTTGGTCGAAGTAACCTCTTTGAATGGAAGATGCTAGGGAACTTGCTTTCCAAAAAATTACGATGATATGTAAGGGAAGCAACTTAATACTCCATTTTAAGGGAATTGCTCAGGCTAACCATGTTTATTCATTCATTCCTGAAGTCTACTCCTGTCATTGCTTTTCATGATACCCCATAAGGCTATTTCACCTCTTCCCTGATCCCCACTTTGTGCTTTCTTCCCCTATCAAAATGTAAGTTCCTTGAGGTCAAGGACTATCTTTTTTCTAGCTTATATTTGTGGGGGGTTTTTATTTAAAATTTTTTTCTCTTCCAAATTTTCTCCCTCTCTCCTCAGCCATTGAGAATACAAGAAATACAATACCCATTATACATATTAAGTCAAGCAAAACATATTTTTACTTTAGTCATGTTGAGAAAAAAAGAAGCAAAAAAAAAGTAAAGTGAAAAATATATGCTTCATTTTCACTTAGACTACCTCAGTTCTGTCTCTGAATGTAGACAGCATTTTTCTTCATGAGTCCTTTGGAGTTTTTGTGGATCAGAGTAGCCAAATCTTCAAAGTAGATTATTGTTACAATATTGCTGTTCTTGTGCACAATGTTCTTCTAGTGCTGCTCACTTCACTTTTTCATGTAAATCTTTCCAGGTTTTTCTGAAACCATCCCTTTCATCAGTTCTTACAGTACAGTAGTCATGTACCACAACTCATTTAGCTGTTCCCCAATTGATGGGTATCCCCTCAGTTTCCCATTCTTTGCCTCCACAAAAAGAACAATTACAAATATTTTTGTATAAATAGGTCTCTTTCCTTTGATCTCTTTGGAATACAAACCTAATAAACATTGCTGGGTAAAAGTGTATGCACAATCCATAGCCTTTTGGGCATAATTCCATACTGTTCTCCGGGATAGCTGGGCTCATTCATAGCTCCACCAACAGTGCGTTAATATACCTGTTTTCCCACATCTCTTCCAGCATTTGTCATCTTTCTTTTCTGTCAGGTTAGCCAATCTAATGGGTGTGATGTTTTAACTTATACTGTATTCCCATCAGTGTTCCTAGCAACTATTAATAAATGCTTATTAACTTTACTAGACTTCAGTGGAGCATTTGAGGACATTCCATAATTGGTTCTGGTCACCTCTTAGCCATGTGATGAAGGGTTGGTTCTTTCATTGATTTCAGAGGCATTCAAAAAGTCCTGTCAGCAGTAGCTGCCTCTCTTTTACCATAATCTCTCTTGAGGAATCCCAGTGTCTAGGAGTCTGATGAAATATCATGAGTTAAGGAGAAATGTTATTCCTCTCTAAGGTCTCAAGAAATAGACCTTCTTTTCTATTCTGAGTGAAGGGAGTGGAGCTGACATGACTTTAAAAGTTTCAAAAACATCTGGAAGGTGCTTCAGCATCACATTGTTCTAGAGGCTGAAGGCCAGTTTGGTTTCCCAGCATTCCAGAACAGGTTCTACAGTCAGTCCAACATCAATGCCTGAGAGACCTCCTGGATCTAGGCAATTGGAAGCTGAGATGAGGACTCATCTGGCACTCATATCACATCTGGATATGAACTTGGTGGGACCAATACATTATAGAAACTGAGCTAAGTTGATCCTCTACCTCCCCTACCCTTACCCAGAGATTGTGGTAGGATATGGGGAGACTATGCTGCAGGAGGTATTAGGAAAAATGTTTGAGCATTTATTCTTTCATATCTTTGAAGTAAATATACCTTGGTAAAAGCAATTTGATGTTTGGTTAAACAGAGCTATACAGCCAATGGGGGCTCAAGCCAAGGGCAATAGAGAAAAGGGATTACCTTAAGGGGAGATATGACTAACTTGGCTCTTTTTATCCCATCTCCCTCAATGCTTCCATGTTCCCTAAGTCATCAAACCCTTCAATTCAATCTCTGAGTTGTCTTTTGCATTTATCCCTTTGCTTATTTGTTAACTTCCTTACTCAGATGTTCAATGGAACACTAAAAAATATTTTTAAATTAATGTTTCTGCAAAGTCCTCAAAACAAACCCTCCATTATAAGAAAGAAAAGAGTAAGTAGAAACAACCAATATAGTGACTACTTTTGAAAATGCACGTGATTTTCTACATTTTCACATCTTATGCCTGAATTATCATCAGATCTTCCTAACCGGTCTAATTACCTCTAGCTCTTCACACCTCTTAAACATCCCACAAAGCACTATTATATCAATCTTCTAACACAAGAGACTGTCTATTTCACTAAGATGTTAAAAAAACCACCAATGACTTCCCATAAGTTTCAAAATAGATCCCAAGGTCCTTACTCTAGTATATAGAGCCCTCTGCAATCTGGGTCCATACCACTTTTCCCACCTTTTCTCAAAAACTCTCCTCATATGCAGGGGGAGCTAATTGGCAAAGCAGATAGAGCACTGCATCCAGAATCAGGATAAACCTATATTCAAATCCATCCTCAGACACTTTCTAGCTCTGTGACCCTGAGAAAGTGGTTTAATTGTTTTCTGCCTCAGTTCTCTCAATTCTTAAAGTAGAGATAATAATGCTACTTATTTCCCAGGGTTGTTGTCAAGATCAAATGAGATGATATTTGTAAAGTGCTTATCACAGTGCCTGACACATAGTAGACACTTAATAAAGGCTTATTTTCCTCTCTTATGCTTCAGCAATCCTGGATGACTTGATATTCCTGAACTGAAAGGTACACCATACTCTACACCTTGGATCATGTCCTTTCTTACATCTAGAAAGCACACTGCATCTAACCCTCACCTCAGCGATGTTCATCTATTGAAATCTTTCCCATTCTTCAAGACCCAACTAGAATGTTATTCATAAAAGGTCAGTGAATGACAAATTGGAAGACTCAGAAACCCTAAGGGTATAAGAATGGTACAGATTGAAAGGGCCAGAGGACACTTAAGTTACAACTGTACCATGAAACTTTCCCTCATCTGGAAGTGATTTCCTTTATGAATCTCTTCTTCAATTAAATTTTTTCCCCCAATAAACTATGTAGTTATCAGCAAGATTCTAAGTTTCCATTTCCTTGGGAAGATCCAAAATTGTGATATTATGGGAATTCCCAGGGAGGAAATTTCCTCCACCAATAGTGTTCTGTAACTAATAGACCTAAAGAATATTGGGGGGTCACTGAGAAGTTAAATGACTTATTCAAGGTCGAAGCAAAAGATTGGAAAGGAATGCAGAAATAAATAAGATGTTATTGTAGTTATTTTGTAAAATGTTTATTTGTTCCTTTGAATAAATAGCAAAGAGGGGGTGGAGCCAAAACGGCAGAGTAAAAACAGGAACTTGCTAAACTCCCAATCCAACCACTTCCAATACTTGTAAAATATGACGATAAACAAATTTTAGAGCTACAGAATCCACAAAAATGACAGAGAGAAACAAATCTCCCACTGAAGACAGCCTGGCAGGCCAACAGGAAGGGTCTAATGCACCAGGCTGGGAGCCAAGCACAGTTCCACATGAGTTGCGTGGGCCCAGACCCGGGGCATCCCTGACCATTGGCCCAGAACAGCTGGAGCAGAGAGTGAATCACTGGCAACTGGGGTGGTTTCCATTCTTCTGAACCCATAAACACCAAAGAAAAAGTAAAAGGTCAATAGGGAACTCTGTTGGAACTGAGTGATGTAAGAGCGCGGACCAGCCCCTGCCCCTGGACAAGAGGTGAAGGAAGCTCGGCAGCTGCAACTGCTGCCACATGGCTGCCTCCAGAGCTCCTGCCCTGCAGATCTTAGAGGGAGAAAGCAATCATTCAGAAGCCCTTGCTTTGATTTGCTTGGATTTGGGTCACAGTCCTGGGTGGTGGTCCTGGGGTGAGAAATGCCAGTGTGCCAGAGCTTGTTGTGCTTGTAGAGAGGGCACCCTCCTCACACCTCTGACAGCGTTTGAGAAAACCCCAGAAATTTGGGACATAGCACTCTCCACTCTGGAAGCAGAGTTCTACTATGGCAAAGAGCTCAAAAGTCAAGTAATTGGCTGGCAAAACAAACAAGCAGAGGAAGCACAATCAGACCATAGAATCCTTTTTTGGGGACAAAAAGGATCAAAACATGAAACCAGAAGAAGTCAACAAAATCAAAACTCCCGCATCAAAAGCTTCCAAGAAAAATATGAATTGGTTATAGGCCATGGAAGAGCTCAAGAAAGATTTTAAAAATCAAGTAAGAGAAGCAGAGAAAAAATTGGAAAGACAACTGATAATGATGCAAGAAAACAATGAAAAGTGAGTCAACAGCCAGCTAAAGGAGACTCCCCAAAATACTGAAAAAAATAACACCTTGAGAAATAAACTAACTCAAATGCCAAAAGAGGACCAAAAAGCCAATGAGGAGAATGCCTTAAAAAGTTAAATTGGCTAGATGGAAAAGGAATTTCAAAGACTCACTGAAGAGAATAATTCCTTCAAATTTAGATTGGAGCAAATGGAAGCTAATGACTTTATGATAAATCAAGATACTATAAAATAGATCAAACAAATGAAAACATAGAAGGCAATGTGAAATATCTCATTGAATAAGTAGCAAATAGTTTTCAATTTATCATGTTACATATGATTTTATTTTGATTTGATTATCTGATTTTTATAGGCTAAAAATAATGTATCTGAAATAAAAATAAATGGTTTGAAATATCTTTGCAATACATGTTTCTGATATAAATCTGACAAAGGTAACAATTTGTATTTCTTCCTTTGAGAATTATATGCTCATATCTTTTGTGGAATGTGTAATACTTTTGTATTGTGTTAGTTCCTTACAGAATATGGATTTCAGATTTTGGTTCTTTGAAAAAAATTATCAGATAAATTTTCTGTGCATTTTTAAAAAATCTATTCTTTTTGTTTTAGATGCTTTGCTTTTGTTGCATAAAACCCTATATTTTATGTGACCAAACCCATCTGCTTAACCTTTAATAATTTTTACCATTTAGCATGTAGAAAAAATTGCTCACCTTCATAATAAGATAATTATTATTTTGTTTTCCTTCTAATTGATTGTGTTTTAAAATACTTAGCTCACTCTACTAATAGGAATTTGTCATATGTGGTATGAGATACAGATTTTATCTCATTTTGTGCCATGATGTTCTCTAATTTCTCTAATAATTTTTTATTAAATAATGATTCCTGAGGCTTTTCATTAAGATGGTGGTATAGAAGTTAGATCTTTCACATGTTCTACAGTAAAAGTCTAAAATGACCAAGAAATCCAAAGAGAAGCATTAGAAAGCTCCATCATCCATCCCAGAATTTGACAAAAAGATAGTTGGAATCCCATGAGACCCCTCTTTGAGGAAAGCCAGAGTGAGTATGGGAGAACAATACAGAAGTCTGACAGCTCTGTGACCAGTTGAAGGGAAGAGAAGTTGGAAGCACACACTTTTGAAAAGGGACAGGGTCAAGGTGGAGAATAGAACAAGTGGAGGTCAGGATAGGATGGAGGGAAATATAATCAGTCTTTCACAATATATCCACTATGGAAATGTTTTGCATAGCTACACATGGGTGACAAAAGAGGAAGGGAAAGAATCTGGAATTCAAAGTTTTAAAATCAAATGTTTAATATATATATATATATATATATATGCAACTGGGAAATAAGATATATAGGTATATAGGCCACTGGGGTATAGACATCCATCTTGCCCTACCGGAAAGTCAGAGGGGAAATGGGAGAGATTATAGAGAGAGCAGTTTGGGGGAAGGGGTATAAAGTGGAGTCACTGTTTTTGGGTGGTGGATAGGGGAAAGATGGGGAGAAGATTTGTAACTAAAAATCTTGTGGAAATGAATGATGTAAACTAAAAATAAACATAAAATTAAAAAAATAAAACAACCTTAAAAGACTTGAGAACTCTGATCAATGTGATGACCAACAAAGCCTCCAGAGGACTAAGGATGAAGTTTGCTCCCCATCTTCTAGAGAGCTGATGAACCGGAAGTGCAGAATAAAACATGACTTTCTGGACATGGTCGATGCATGGATTTGTTTTGCTTAACTATACTTATTTGTTACAAGGGAAGATTAAAAATGGAGGATTGGGAAGCTAGTAATAACCATGCCAAAAGAAAGAGAGAAAAGAGTGTCATTAAAACATTTTTTTAAATACACAAAAGAGAACAGAAAGATGTTCACTGGGAGACCCACACCAACAGTTCAGCTTATAAATTAACATGTTGGATTTATCATATAGTTTTTTAAAAATCAAGCTATACCAGATAGATATTTATAGATTCATATTTTTTTGGTTTTTGTATATGAAAATGTCAGATCTGTTGGTGTTTGTCAATTCAGAATAACAAAAAATAAAAACTAATTTAAAAAATTCCTTTCCCTATTATTTTATAATCGTAGGTTTCTCAAATGAATCTATTGTGTCATGAACATTATAAGACAAGACTATTAAACTGTTCACAAGATTCTTTGAAATATATAAAGAACAGATAAATTTGTTTGATTACCCCCAATTATTGATGTCAAGGCATAAAACAGATATACTTAATAAAAGTATTTGCTGTTGTCATGGAAGAGATGCAAAGTTCAGGGATTACTTTGGCTACATCCAAAAGATGTATATTGTTGTCATTTTGAAAAAGTTCAGGGGACCAACCGAAGTGAGAGAAAATCACACTCCAGACGATACAGATGAGTTAATGTATATAAAATTCCTTGTAATCCTTAAAATGCTATACAAATATCAACTATTACTATTCTGCAGATTTGGATATGTTATATTTATGTCATTACCTTTGAGACGATCTGTTACTGTTACTTTAATTTGTTCTTTAATGCAGGTATTATTCTGTAACCCTTCTTCTGGGTTTCTCCTCTAGTCCTCAAGTTAGGTCCCCAGAGGACAGCAGCAATCTTGGATTCCAGGGTCCTCTGTGGCTGACTACTTCTAAAACCAGTGTCCTTCCCACTAACAAATAGGAAGCAGGTACAATTTGCTCTTAGTACATTCATTTACTAAGATGACTTAATAAGAATTGTTGTTGCTGCTGTTCAGTTGTTTTTGGTTACGTCTGACTCTTCTCTACCTCAATTGGGTTTTTCTTGGCAGAGATACTGAAGGGGTTTGCCATTTCCTTCTCCAGTTTATTTTATAGATGAGGAAACTGAGGCAAACAGGGTGAAGTGACTTGCTAGTAAGTGTCTGCGGTCAGAACTCGGGAAAATGAGTCTTCAAGTTTTCAGACCTGGCACTCTATCCTCGGTGCCACCTAACTACCCCAAGAGATAGCTAGATAGAAGCTACAAAACATCCCACCCTATAAAACTGGAACGTATTCTCCCACAAATATACAGAGTATCTAAGGAAGAGTGGGTCCCCATGATAGCGAGAAATATGTGTAGGATATTAAGATATACATGTGTCAATGGCAACTCAATTCCTGGTCCTGCTGGGACTGGAAATCGATTCTCTTGAACGAGTCCTCAATAAGATTTTCTTGGTGCAGCATCTCTGCTGGGTGGGTTACTCCTCTGGGATCCCAGCCCAGATCCACTCTCCTCCACAGCTCTGCCTTTGTCAGGGCTCTTTGAGCCCATAACCGGCTCTCTTCTCTGCTATAAGGGCCCTCCTTCCTCCAGGCTGCTTTTTCCCTTCCATGACTGTATGTACCTGTGTGTCTATGGAGTATGATTCTCTGCTACCTCAGTTGGACCCCTTAACCAGATGAGGCGCTGTCCTCTGGGCAAGTCGTGCTATATATACTGCTAGATGGCTGATGGGGGCCTGGAGAGGGAGAGCACAAGAGAGAAAAAATCCACTCCTGAGTTGGTCTAGCCTCCCACTCACCAGGGCTTAGCTATTTAAAGCCCACAGGAGTTTGGCTAATTTGTCTGCCCAGCTATCAATTGCATTCTTCCCTTCTTACTTAATCATTAAGGCTTTCCTATTCTAAAAAAGTTGATTGCCATGTCACCCTCTTCCTCAATAAACTCCAGTGACTGCCAGCCATCTCCAGGTTCAAATATACAGTCTTGTATTTGAAATTCAAAGTCCTTTGCACCCTGCTCCCACCCCATCCCCAGCTTGGTGATTCAGTAGATAGAGCACTTGGCCCATAGACAAGAAGATGAGTTCAAATTCAGCCTCAGATACCTACTAGCTATGTGTGTTACTCTGGGCAAGTCACTTAACCTCCTTGCCTCAGTTTCCTCAACTGTAAAAATAGAGCTAATAGGGGCGGCTAGGTGGTGCTGTGAATAGAGCACCAGCCCTGGAGTCAGGAGGACCCGAGTTCAAATCCAGCCTCAGACACTTAACACCAAATTAGCTATGTGACCTTGGGCAAGTCACTTAACCCCAATTGCCCTACCTTCCCCCCTCCAAAAAGCAAAAAATAAAAAATAGGGCTACTAATAAGACTTAGCTTGCTAGGTTGTTGTGAAGATCAAATAAGATAATATTTGGAAAGCACTTAGCACAGAGTGTGGCACAAAGTCAATACTATATAAGTTCATAGTGAATAGGGCTATGGGCCTTGGAGTCAAAAAGGTCTGAGTTCAAATCTGACCTCAGACACTTACTATGTGATCCTGAGCAAGTCACTTTACCTTGTTTGCCTCAGTTTCCTCATCTGTCAAATGAGTTGGAGAAGGAAATGGCAAACCACTCCAGTATTATCTCTGCCAAGAAAACCCCAAATGGAAAGTCAGACATGACTGAAAGAATGACTGAGCAACAAATTTTTATTACATTTCCATTCTTTCACCTTATGCACTCTTCCTCCCCATTCACACTCCATCCTCAGATGCTGGGCATTTTTATTGGTTATCCCTCATGCCTGGAGTGCTCTCTCTTCTGGCCTGCTTGACTTCCTTCAAGTACCAGGTACAATCCTACCTTCTACAGGAAGCCTTTCCTCAACCTCCTTAATTCTAGTGTCTTTTCTACATTGATCATCTCCACCTCATCCTGCCTATGTCTTGTTTGCACCTCATTGCTTGCATGTTGTCTTCCCAGTTAGACTGAGCTACTTCAGGACAGGGACTGCATGTATCCCCCCATGCTTAGCACAGTGTCTGAAACCTAGCAACATGGAATAAGTATTTATTGAGGGGTAGCTAGGTGGTGCGGTGAACAGAGCACCGGTCTTTGACATGCTTACTAGCAGTGTGATCTTGGGCAAGTCATTTAACCCCAATTGCCTTACCTTCCCCCCTCAAAAAAAAGATTTTAAAAAAAAAGTCTTTATTGACTGACTACATGTAGGTTACCTTCCCAGATATATTCCACCTTACTCCTGTCACATATTCTACATTCCAGACAAACTAGTCCAACCTTAGCATTTCCTTTCCCATCTCTTTATGCCTAAATCACTCCCTCCTATCTTTGCCTCCCAGAATCCTTAGCTTCTTTCTAAGATCTTCCTTAGAAGGGTGCCACCACCTTAAGGAAGTTTCTCCTGATGTCTCTAGTTATTAATGCTCTTTTCCTACTCAGATTACTTTGCATTTATTTATCCATTAACATATTCAAATACCCAGCAGAATATAAGCTCCTTGAGGGCAGGGACCATTTTTCATCTTTTTTTCTTGCATCCTAGAAACTTGGAAAGAGTGTTAGGCTTGAAGTCAGGAAGTCTTTGGTTCAGATATGACCTCAGAAACTTACAAGCTGGGTGACCGGTCACTTAGTGTCTGTTTACCTCTGTTTCTTCATCTGTAAATGAGGCTAATAAAAGTACCTACCTCCCAGGATCAAGTGAGATATAATTTTTTTTGGAGGGCAGAGCTTTGGGGTTAAGTGACTTGCCCAAGGTCACACGGCTAGTGTTAAGTGTCTGAGGACAAATTTGAACTCAGGTCCTCTTGACTCCAGGGCCAGTGCTCTATTCACTGTGCCACCTAGCCACCCCAAGTGAGATATTGGTAAAGCACTTAGCACAGTTCCTGCTGCATAGTAGTTACTATATAGATTCTAACAATCATCATCATCACCATCATCACCCCAGGCCTGGTATATAATGGATGTCTAAAAAATTCTTCTTGAATTAATTGAATTTCATATACACATTATTCTGAAAAGATTCCTGGTCAATTTCATTTTGAGGGACAATGGTCAGTGCTCACTTTTGACTCACTTACTGAATAAAGTGCTTATGACATACAGATATGTATTGTGTACATAGATATACATATAGATAGATAGATAGATTGTGTATATACAATATATATGCAGATATATCTGTATATACATATATATTATGTATATACAATATATAGAGATATAGCTGTATATACAGATATATATTGTGTATATACTATATATAGATATATCTGTATATACAGATATATAGCTATATCTATATAAACAGATATATTGTATATATACCATATCTATAGATAAATCTATTTATCTCTACATACAGATGAATATTATGTGTACATATATATTTATGACATATAGATATATGTATTGTATGTATATAAGACAGCTGGGTGGCACAGTGGATAGAGTGCCAGTCCTGGAGTCAGAAAGATTCATCTTTCTGAGTTCAAATCTAGCCTTAGATACTCACTAGCTGTGTGACCTTGGGCAAGTCACTGTTTATCTCAGTTTTTTCATTTGTAAAATGAGCTGGAGAAGGAAGCAGAAAACTTCTCTGCTATCTTTGCCAAGAAAACCCCAAATGGGGTCATGAAGAGTCAGATAAGACTGAAATGACTCAACAACAATAACAACATTGTGTATGTATCATACATACATAGTTCACGTAGCCTTTGGCTCCTAACTTCTTAACCCTGAGACATTATCCAGTCATTCTTCCCCCATGTCCACTTTGGCATTGAAGTTGCTGAGTAGGCAGAGGCCCAGAAGACAAAGGGGCGGCACAGAGGCCCAGACTCTGGGGCTCGCAGTGGCATGGTCAATGTAGTGGCAAGTTGATCCACCAACCACAAGGGCCATTCTCAGGCCTATCACTGCAGGGCTGGGACCTGTCGGAGCTGGGTAAGAGTCAAATGCAGGGCCCCTGGCAGTGGTAGCAGCTACTCCTAGAACTACCAGCCCACAGCCTGGAAATTTAAAGAGCCCCTGTCTGAACTTCCCAGGACCAGGATGGCAGAGTGAACGCTGGCTGCTCCAATTCCCCCCTCTGACCCTGAAAACATAGTAATTATTGCCCCAGAGCAAAACTTTAAACAGTAAGGCTTGGGAACCCTAGAGAAAGGGCATGGCTAGGGCCCTGTCTCAAAATGAGTAAAAAGCAGACTGGAAAGACAATGACTCTAGAATCCTATTATTGTGAGATGGAGGAACCAAATTCGGAAGGAGACAGTATTGACTCCATACCCACAGCTGAAGACTCAACAGGGAATTCATCTCAAGCACAGAAAGCATTCTTAGATGAGCTCAAAAAGAACTTTGAAAACCAAATCAGAGAGGTAGAAGATAAAATGAATAATTCTTTTAAAATCAAAATTGCAAAATTAGAAAAGCATTACAATGAAGAAAATAGCTCCTTAAAAAGAAAAATGTGTAATCCGGCCTCAGACACTTAACACACACACACACACACACACACACACACATACACACACACACACACACACAAACCTAGCCATGTGACCTTGGGCAAGTCACTTAACCCCAATAGCCCTCCAAAAAGCAAAAAAAAGGCAAGAAAGAAAAATGTGTGAACTAAAAATGAAATCTGAACATATGGAGAAGGAGCTTCAAAAACTAACCAAGGAAAATAATTTGCTAAACATTAGAATCAACCAAATTGAAGTGAATAACTCCATGAGGAACCAAGAATCAGTCAAACAAAACATCAAGAATGAAAAATTAGAAAAGGAGGTAAAATATCTCAATGGAAAAATAACTGCCAGGAGAGATAATCTGAGAATCATAGGCCTACCAGAAAATCATGATGAAAAAATGAGCCTGGACAACATCTTCCAAGAGCTCATCAAGGAAAACTGCCCTGAGATACTAGAACCAGAAGGTAAAATAGAAATTGAGAGAATCCACCTGACAACTCCTGAAAGAGATCTCAAATTGAAAAGTCCTCAAAATGTTGTGGACAAATTCCAGAACTATCAGGTAAAGGAGAAAATATTACAATCAGCCAGAAAGAAACAATTCAAATATCACAGAACCACAGTGAGGATCATACAGGATCTGGCAGCTTCTACACTGAAAGATGGGAGGAACTGGAATATGATTTTTTGCAAGGCAAAAGAGCTTGGGTTACAACTAAGGATCAGCTATCCAGCAAAACTGAACATATTCTTCCAGGCAAGGAGATAGTCATTCAATGATATAATGGATTTCCAGACCTTTCTGATGAAAAAGCCAGAGCTCAGTGGAAAATTCAACCTCCAATTACAAGACTCAAGATAGATATAGAAAGGTAAATAAGAAAAACACATACACACACACACATACCCCCTTTTATTTAATAAGAGCAAACTGTTTACATCCCTATATGGGAAGTTGATACCTGTTAATACTGAAAATTCTATATCTATGGCAAAATCTAGAAGGGATATAGATAAGTAGAGGGTGCGGGTATAAATTGCACCAAATGATGATAAAAAACCTTATTAAGGGCTGCAAAGGGACTATAATGGAAGAAGAGGAAAGAATGAAGCAGAAAAGGGTAAATTATGTCACACAAAGAGGCATAAAAACATTATAGTAGAGGGAAAGAAGGAAGGGAGATGAGCATTATATGAGCTTTTCCCTCATTGGTTCTGGTGCAAGGAGGGAATAATACAAGCAGTTACGTATTTGACTCTATAGAGAAGAGACATAAAACTTATCATAATAGAGGGAAAGAGGGGAGGGAGAGGAGCATTGCTTGAGATCTGTTCTTGTCAATCTTGGTTCGAAGACCAAATAACATACCACATTAGGTATAAAAATCTATCATACCCTACAGGCAGTAGGAGGGGGGAAGGGCTACGAAAGCAGGGGGGAGGGGAGTTACAAGGAAGGGAATAAGTAAGGGCGAAGGGTAGGAAAAGGGAGGGGGGCTGATAAGAAGGGAATACTGAGGGAGATGGTGGTCAAAAGGAAAACTCTTACAGAGGGGAAGGGATAAGGAGAGAAAAATAAAAGCATAAACAGGGGAGGGAATAGGATGGAAGGAAAGAGACAGATAGCAATCATAACTGTGAATGTGAATGGGATGAACTCTCCCATAAAATGGAGGCACATAGCAGAATGGATTAAAAACCATAATCCTACAATATACTGTTTACAAGAAACACATCTGAAACAGGAAGATACACACAGGGTAAAGGTAAAAGGCTAGAGTAAAATATATCATGCCTCAGATAAAGTAAAAAAAAGCAGGGGTAGCAATTCTTTTCTCAGACAAAACAAAAGCAAAAATAGATCTAATTAAAAGCGATAAGGAAGGAAACTATATCCTACTAAAAGGCACCATCGAAAATGAAGCAATATCATTACTAAACATTTATGCACCAAACAGTACAGCATTCAAGTTCCTAAGGAGAAGTTAAGGATGTTAGAGGAAGAAATAGAAAGCAAAACTATACTAGTGGGGGACTTCAATCTCCCCTTCTCTGAGTTTGATAAATCTAACCTCAAAATAAACAAGAAAGAAGTTAAGGAGGTAAATAGAATCTTAGAGAAGGTAGATATGGTAGACCTCTGGAGAAAACTGAATGGGTATAAAAAGGAATATACTTTCTTCTCATTGGTACATGGCATATATACAAAAATTGACCATGTACTAGGGCATAAAAACCTCACAATTCAATGCAGAAAGGCAGAAATATTAAATGCATCCTTCTCAGATCATGAAGCAATAAAAAATTATATGTAATAAAGGACCAAAGAAGGATAGACTAAAAAGTAATTGGAAACTAAATAACTTAATCCTAAAGAATCTTAAAGAAAAGAAATCAAACAAGAAATTATAGAAACAATCAGTAACTTCATTCAAGAGAATGACAATAATGAGACAACATACCAAAACTTGTGGGATACAACAAAAGCAGTTCTTTTTTTTTGGAGGGCAGTTGGGGTTAAGTGACTCATCCAAGGTCACACGGATAGTAAGTGTTAAGTGTCTGAAGCCATATTTGAACTCAGGTCCTCCTGACTCCAGGGCTGGTGCTCTACTCACTGCACCACCTAGTCGCCCCAGCAAAAGCAATTCTTAAGGGAAGTTTTATATCCCTGAATGCATACATAAATAAAATAGAGAAAATGGAAGTCAATAAATTGGGCATACAACTGAAAAAGCTAGAAAAAGAACAAATTGAAAATCCCCAATTAAATATCAAATTAGAAATAATGAAAACCAAAGGATAGATTAATAAAAATTGAATTTAGGAAAACTATTGAATTAATAAATAAAACTAAAAGCTGGTATTGTGAAAAAAAAAACAATAAAATTGATAGAGCTTTAGTCAATATGATAAAAAAAAGAAAGAAAAAAACCAAATCACGAGTATCAAAAACACAAAGGATAAATCTACCTCCAATGAAGAGGAAATTAAAACAATAATCAGGAATTATTTTTCCCAATTGTATGCACATAAATTTGACAATCTTAGTGAAATGGATGAATATTTATGAAAATATAAGCTGCCCAGACTAACTGAAGAGGAAGTAAACTACTTAAGTAACCCCATCTCAGAAAAAGAATTTGAACAAGCCATCAATGAACTCCCTAAGAAAAAATCTGCAGGGCCAGATGGCTTTACTGGTGAATTCTACCAAACATTTAAAGAACAATTGACTCCAATACTTTACAAACTATTTGGGAAATAGGAATCAATGGAGTCTTCCTTAAAATATTAAGTAGCATCTACCTAAAACCATCAGCAAGTATTATATATAATGGGTACAAGCTAGAAGCATTTCCAGTAAGATCAGGGGTGAAACAAGGATGTCCACTATCACCCGTCTTATTCAATTTGGTACTAGAAATGTTAGCAGCAGCAATAAGAGAAGAAAAAGAAATTGAAGGAATCAAATTAGGCAAAGAAGAGACTAAGTTATCACTTTTTGCAGATGGTATGATGATATACTTAAAAAATCCTAGAGAATCAAGTGAAAAACTACTCGAGATAATAAACAAATTTGCCAACATTGCAGGATATAAAATAAACCCACATAAGTCCGCGGCATTCCTATATCTCTCTAGCTAAATCCAACAGCAAGAGATAGAAAGAGAAATCCCATTTAAAGTTACTGTAGACATCATAAAATATTTGGGAATCTACCTGTCCAAACAAACCCAGGACTTATATGAAAACAATTACAAAACACTTTTCACACAAATAAAGTCAGATCTAACTAACTGGGAAAACATCAATTGCTCATGGCTGGGTCGAGCTAATATGATAAAAACGACAATTTTGCCTGAATTAAATTACATATTTAGTGCCATACCAATCAATCTACCCAAAAATTACTTTGTAGAGCTAGAAAAAAATAATAGCAAAATTCATTTGCAAGAACAAAAGGTCCAGAATATCAAGGCAATTAATGAAAAGAAATTCTAGGGAAGGTGGCCTAGCCATACCAGATTTTAATCTGTATTATAAAGCAGCAGTCATCAAAACTACTTGGTACAGACTGAGGAATAGAGTAGTGGGCCAATGGAATAGACTGGATACATGAGACCAAGCAGCCAATAACTATAGTAATCTACTGTTTGATAAACCCAAAGACCCCAATTTTGGGGATGAGGACACACTATTTGACAAAAACTGCTGGGGAAACATAGCATGGCAGAAATTGGGCATAAACCAATATCTAACACCATACACCAAAATAAAGTTGAAATGGGTGGCTGATCTAGGTATAAAGGCTGATACTGTAAGCAATCTGGGACAATAAAGGATAGTTTACCTTTCAGATCTCTGGAGAGGGAAAGATTTTATGATGAAACAAGAGTTAGAAAGCACTATAAAATACAAAATGGATAATTTTGATTACATTAAATTGAAAAGTTTCTGTACAAATAAAGCTAATGTCACCAAGATTAAGAGAGAAGTGGAAAATTGGGAAAGAATTTTTATAACCAATGTCTCTGATAAAGGCCTCATTTCTAAAATATACAAAGAATTGAGTCAAATCTATAAGAATACAAGCCACTCTCCAATTGATAAATGGTCAATGCTCATGAACAGGCAGTTCTCAGAAGATGAAATTAAAGATATCTATAAGCATATGAAAAAATGTTCTAAATCACTAGTGATTAGAGAAATGAAAATCAAAACAACACTTAGGTACCACATCTCAATGGCCAGATTGGTTAAGATGACAAAACAGGAAAATGATAAATGCTGGAGAGGATGTGGAAAAATTGGAATACTAATGCATTGTTGGTAGAGTTGTGAACTGATCTAACCATTCTGGAGAGCAATCTGGAACTATGCTCAAAGGACTATAAATAAGTGCATACCTTTTGATCCAGCAATACCACTTCTATGGTTATATCCCGAAGAGATCAGAGAAGTGAGAGGAGGACCTGTATGTACAAAAATATTTATAGCGGCTCTTTTTGTGGTGGCAAAGAATTGGAAATCAAGGGGATGCCCATCAATTGGGGAATGGCTGAACAAGTTGTGGTATATGAATGTAATGGAATACTACTCTGCTATAAGAAATGAGGAGCAGACAGACTTCACAATAACCTGGAGAGACTTATATAAATTAATGCTGAGCAAGAAGAGCAAAACCAGGAGAAATCTTTACACAATCACAGACATAATGTATGTGTGACGACTAACTTCAATAGACTGGGTCCCTCTCATCAATGTAAGGTTATAAGATAGCTCCAAAAGATTCATGATTGAAAGAGATATCTACATCCAGAGAAAGAGATGTGGAGTCTGAATGCAGAGTGAAACAAACTACTTGCTCTCTTTCTTTTTCTTGTTTTGTTGTGTTTCTTCTTTCCCACTGACCTTTCCATCAGTTATAATCCTTCTGTACAACCTGACTAATGGTTAATGTGCAGATATTTGTAGATCCTACATTTGAGTGCATGGGGGGCTGGGAGGAGTAGGAGGGGGAGAAAATTCGAAACTGAAGGGACTGTGGAATTGAATGTTGTAAAATAAAAGTAAATAAATAAACAACAACAACGAGAAGAAGTTGTTGAGTAGTAAGGTACTGTATATATTGATTTGGTTTAGAGGATTTTATCAAGTACCCTGCAATGATTTCACATGTACCATGGATATCATAGTTTGCCTTCTTAAGAGGTGGGAAGGGGTGTGATCAAAGGAGAGAATTTGGAACTCCGTTTTTTAAAAATGAATGTTAAAAACTTTTTACATGTAATTGAGAAATATTTAACAAAATAAATAAAAACATATATATTTTTTTTAAATCCAGTATTCTTGGGGCGGCCAGGTGGCGCAGTGAGTAAGAGCACCAGCCCTGGAGTCAGGAGACCCGGGATCGGTTCTGGCCTCAGATACTTAGTACCCACACAAAATAATTGTCTGTGTAACCTTGAGCAAGTTACTTAACCCCAATTGCTTTTAAAAAAAAATCTAGTATTCTGCAGAATTTCTCTATTTCATCCTCTGAAACAGATGATGGTACAGACGTTGCAACTACCTTCACTGACCCTTTGTCAGTGTTCAACATGAATACTGCAGGGTGTGAAGACCAAAGAGTCCACTAAGAGATGCTTATTTATAGGATACTTTTGTTAGCTTTTGCCACTGTCTCTTTTTTTTTCCCTTCCCTCCCAGGAAGGTACCACTCAATGATTACCTAGTATAATGCTGCAGTTATTTTTATTTCCCTGTGGTTACCATACTGAGATAAGAACCAGTTCATACTTGTTGTAAGAGATCTACCATCTAAAGTTCTAAGTATATAAATTTTCAGAGTATTTCTCCAGGTCTGCTTAAAATGTTCAACAATTTGTTCCTTTTAAAATTTTTAAAAATATTTGAGAGTTTTTCTTCCTGTCTTTTCCAATAGTAGTAGCTGGTATTTGCATACTGCTTTAAGGTTCTCAAGGTATATTACGTATGTTAATTCATTTGGTCCTTGCAATAACCCTGTGATGTAGGTGCTATTAATAACCTCATTTTACATATGAGAAAACTAAGGCAAACAGAGGTCAAATGATTTCCCCAGGGTCACATAGCTATGAAGTATCTGAAACTGAATTTGAATTCGGGTCTTCCTGACTCCAAGTCCTGTGATCTATCCACTGAGTCATGTAGCAGCCTCCTTTTTAAAGACCCTCTTATTTACTCTTCCTTTTTCTTTAAGTCCTAACATGTTCTGAACCTGAACAAATTTTTCAAGAATTGTCAAAATCCCTTGATTTTCAAATGATCATCTTTTCCTTAAAAAAAATTGTTTTGCTTTTCTTAGAAACTGACTCTGGGATAGAAGCCCATGTTTTAAGATTTTTATATTAGTTCTGTCATTTCTCATTCTTGAAGAAAAATCTTGTGAGAATAAAGCTGATGCTTTTGATAAGTAATATGTTTCCTCCTGACTGTTAGAAGGATTTATTTTTCATACATCTTGAAGCTCAGTGATGATGTGCTTGGGTGAGTTGAATTTTTCTTTATTGGTACCCTATGAATTCTCTCAATTTATAGTCTGTCACTTATTTTCCATACCTCTGAGAAGGGGATGTTTTCTTATACAAATCCTTAATCTTTTTAAATAGTCTATAGAACCATAGGAATCAGTGGTTCTAGTTTTTTACCTCTCTACCAAATTTGCCACTTTTAGCCACATTATATGCCAATTTTCTTCCAGCTGAATTATTTTCTTCAGTGGTTATTCTATTTAAACTGTGCCTTCTGAACTACAATGTGTTAATATTGTTTTCCACTGTTGTTTTCTTTTGTCCATCCATTCATTCATTAATTTCTCTAAAATCTATCTATATAACTAGATCATCTATCACCTATCTCTGTATCTATCTCTATCACCTATCTTTATATCTATTGCCTGGCTATCATATATTAATCTCTGTCATCTATCTACCTAAATATCTGTCTATCTATTTGTCTGTCTGTCTTGATTGGCATAGAAGCTTTGACCTTGACCTGTTTCCAATCTGGGTCAGTTCTTCCCTCCCTAGGCAGCCTGGTGGCCTCACCTTCCCCACCCAGTGACTCATTCCATTGATGCTGGGCTTAGTTTGAACACTGGATTGGTTTTAGCCCCAATTAAGTTAAGAACTCCTGAGTTTGTCATCCACCAGCCTCAGCCTCTGGGTAGCAGAGATTATTGGCATGTGCCACTTTTTCATATCCCACTGTTGTTTAAAAATATTTTCAAAAAACCTTATAAAGACTTACATGAACAGATGGAAATTGAATTGAGCAGAACCAGGAGAACATTGTGCACAGTAGCAACAACATTGTATGATGGTCAATTGTGAATGACTTAGCTATTCTCAGCAATTCAATGATCCAAAACAATTCCAAAGGACTCATGATGAAAAATGCTATCCATATTCAGGGAAAGAACTGATGGAGTCTGAATGTGGATCAAAACATACTATTTTTACTTTCTTTACTTTTTGTGTATGTGATTTTTTTTCCTTTTGGTCTGTTTCTTCTTTCACAATATGACTAATAAGGAAATATATTTTACATGATTGCACATATATAGCCTATAACAAATTGCTTACCATCCAAGGAGGGTAAAGGTAAAAGACAGAGAAAATTTGAAACTCAAAATTTTTTTAATGAATTTTAAAATTTGTTTTTACTTTGGAAAAAATAAAATGCTATTAAGATATTTTCAAAGTTGATTTCAAAACTATTGAGTTTCAGCTCCATCTTCTCTAGAGATTCTTGGGTTCCTTTTCCATTTCCTCCTGTTCTGGGTTTGGTTTTGCTTTACTTTTTGCTTATTTCATGTGTTCCTTCAGTAAGCCATTCATAAAACCATATTACCTCATCTTACAGAATGTCCTGCATTGTTTCTGATGCAACTGTGGATGTTATTTCAATATTTTTCCCCCTGAGGATATGCCTCTGTTTCTTTTATGCCATAATAATTTTCATCCAATTAGAGCTCCTTGATTCTTTGGTCTTTGGGACTATCACTCAGTTGTCTTTGCATTTCCCAGAGTCCAACATAATGTCTGGTACAGAGCATGTATTTAATATATATTTGTTGTGAAAAGGAATGAATGAAAGAATGTTTTTAGGTAAATGAATTTGGACTTTAGTAGAAGCGAAAAGCTTGTGGCTGCTGCTGCCCACCTCATACTTTTTCCCACCTCATACTTTTTACTTAGCTTCAGTCATTATAATCATCCACTGAGTGGAAACCACTTTCTTAACTTTGTCTCTCCTTTCTGTATTTCTGCACTTCCTTAAATGCACTGTGTTCAGTAGCAAGTACTTGTAAGGGGAAAGGTTTTAAAGAAAACTATCCCCAAAGCCGAATTGGAACTATGATCACTAATGCTGAGAGAAGCTGTGGATGTTCTTGTCCCTGGAGATTTTCAAGAGACTGAGTGACAATCACCTGAAGTGTATATTTTAGACAGACTTGCACAGCTTGGCAGTAGGCAGAGGCCAAAATTAAAAATTTTAATTAAAATTTAAACTTCAGGGCAGCTAGGTGGTACAGTGAATAGAGTACCATCCCTGGAGTCAGGAGGACCTGAGTTCAAATTTGACCTCAGACACCTAACACCAAAAAACTAGCTGTGTGACCTTGGGCAAGTCATTTAACCACAATTGCCCTGCCTTCCCCCCTGCAAAAAAAAAAATAAACTTCTTCAGATCACAGATAGGTTAGACTAGAGACAGATAACGGTTGGTTGCTGCCCATCACGTGACAAACAGGAGAGAGTGAGCAGTGGTGACCCTACATTTTTCCAGGGCTGCCCGAAATGTTTTGGTGGGCAGCTGGCTTAGAGACTTACTACCTAGCTGACAGCTAGGGGGTACCATGGGCTTAGAGTCAAGAAGATCTCAGTTCAAATCTAGCCTCAGACACTTTCTAGCTGTGTGACCCTAGACAAATCACTTAACTTCTGCCTCAGTTTCATCAACTTGCAAAAAGGGGATAATTTATAAATATTATCCCATCGTATTTTCACAATAACCCTAGGAGGCAGGTGCTATTACTATCCCCATTTTACAAATGAGGAAACTGAGAATGAGAGAAGTTACATCATTTATCCAGGGTCACAGAGCTAGTGTCTAAGGCAGGATTGGAACACAAGTCTTCCTGACTAAGCTTAGTTCTCTATTCACTGCTCCCCTGAGATTCAAGGTTTTCTACTTCCTTTTGTGCCCCATGTGACTTTACTTCTCTGCTGCCTCAGTTTCCTCATATGTCCGATGAAAGGGATGGGCTAGATGACCTCTGAAGTCCCTTCTGGCTCTAAATCTCTAATCCTGTGATCAGAAGTTTGGTGGAAAAGAGGAGGGAAATTGAGGGAGGGTGAAGGAGGGCTGTGGATTAAAGAAAAAATAAACTTTGGAGTCTTAAGTTGTAAAAAAAATTTATCTTTAAAATGACAAGCACTGTCACAAAATCAGCTTTGATTTATAACTTGCTCTATCAGGCTTTGAAGCAAAGTCCTTCCCCTAATTATTCCTAAAGAATCATTACTTCTTCAGTAGCCAGTAACACAGAGATATTCCTTTTTTTTTTTTTAACAAGGTTTTATTCAAGGTTGGAAGCAGGCCATCAAACGGCAGCGAATGGGGAGCACGAGGCTTTAATAATAGAGTAATAATCGTTCCCGTGCCTACAGAGTGCTTTTCAGCCAAATGACCTTGAAGAACTTTAGATATATAGACTTCATTAATCCTGGCAACATTCATGTGAAAGAGGTGACACAAATGTGACAGTTTTATAGACAACTCGAGAAGGATGCCAAAGTTCAACTTCTGAATACAGGAAAAATGAGGAGGGCCTTTGGGGGGGAGGAGAGCCTGGGGAGGGTGATTTTAAATTGGACAAAATCCTTGTGTCTGTATGTGAACCCTCCTGAAAACCGATTTACACACACACACACACACACACACACACACACACACACACACACACACACA
>NW_027187316.1:9678341-9809196 GCF_028583685.1 Petaurus breviceps papuanus
ACACACACACACACACACACACACACACACACACACACACACACACATTTTAATAAGAAGAAATCCACAAAACTTTGACTGATTAACTTTTAAGTCAGATGGGACAGGATAATGTAAGAAGGTTGGTGAAGTTTGCCTTCAGTAGGTTATTTTCTCTGCCTCACCCCCTCTCCCTCCTCTAGGCAGTAGAAATTATATCAGATTTGGAGTTATAGGATATGGGTTCAAATCCTAGCTCTGCAATTATAACCTACATGAAATTGGGTAGATCATTCATCTCTCTGGGTCTCAATTTCCTCATTCTAAGGAACCTTTGAGCTCTAAATCTATCATCTTTCCAAGTCCCCTTCATTTCTCCTTTGTTTCTAAGTTCCATGTTTAATGCCCTTATGCAGTCTCCCCAGGTGCCTATGGCCTACCCCACGTTTGTCCTGTCTCCTCTCCTCAAGGTTGCTTTTGGTCTCTCTCTCCTTTGCCTATCCAAGTTTTCTCTTCTTGCTGTCATATTCCCAGTTGTTGACTGATTAGAAATCATCCAATAAACAAAATTCACACTAAAAGAATTAATAGTGCATGATAACTTAATATGCCATTTAATAGATACATCATCAGGGCAAGTTTTTTTGACCTCTCTGGATCAGCTTCCTCATCTATAAAATGGGGATAATAATAGTTTCAGTACTTATTTCAGGGAGAGTGGGTAAAACTTGGTAAGTTATTTTATAGTGACCTCTTATAGGCTATTATAATGATAATACCTATGACTTCCTGCCTTTCCCACCATCCTACATCTAAGTTTCATGGCAATTTTTGCCAAGTACCTGGGAAAATAGTCTTCTAAACGTGCAATCAGGACAGATTCCTTTGGCAGAAGAATGGGGCTCAGATCACAGGGAATGTCATCCAGACAAAGTGAGTATCAATCAAAAGGAAAAGCAAATTAAAGAAGGCTAGACTACAGAAAATGATAATGGGAGTTTAGATAGAGAAATGAACTCCCTGAATAAAAACCAGAGTGGAAAAAGGGAGGGAGGGAGTGAAGGGGAGAGAGAGAGAGAGGAACCTCAATTTGCTTTTTGGGTTCCTTCTTTGGTTGACAGTGAAAACTTTCCCTTCTCATTGGATATTCTAATTATAAGATTTGAAGTCAGAAGACTTATATTTGAATTTAGGCTCTATTGTGACCTGGAGCAGATCATCTGTGTCTGGGTCTCAGATTCCTCACTTGTAAAATGAGGTGACTGGACTAAAGGGTCCCTGAGATCCCTTCCACCCATCCAGCCAAAGAACCATAACTAGGTTAAGGTACCTGGGGCTTTTCCCCCAGGTGCTAAACTTTGGAGGGTTCTGACTTCACTTGTACTCATTTAGTAGGCAGAAACAACTGGACTTACCCAGTTAGCAAGAACTATTCATTCAAATAGAAACCAGAAATAAGAAGTGGTTTCTGTCCTGTATCCCCCCAATCTTACCCCATAGGACTTTGTAGAGCCAAGATCTCTCCTTGAGTCCTCTCTATCTTCATTCCCCCTATATAAATTTATCTTTAAAAAGTTTTGAGAGTGATTTTCCTAATTGCTTGTCCTGGCTGTGTTTTGTGTGCTACACTAGACAAAAGAATTGTTAGGTACAGCCCAAGATCCTGTGACATTTCCCTTCTCAAATACTTACCTATTGGAAAAAAGGTATTCGGCCTTTAAATGGGCATAAAAGTAACAGATTTTCTTTATCATCCATGTAATCAATTTTACCAGGGAAACTAGGTGGGACAGTGGATAAAGTTCCTAGCTGGAATCAGGAAAACTTGAGTTTAAATCCTGCCTCATGCATTATTAGCTGTGTGACCCTGGACAAGTCATTTAACCCTATTTGCCTTAGTTTCCTCATCTGTAACATGAGTTGGAGAAGGAAATGGAAAACCATTCCAGCATCTTTGCCAAGAAAACCCCAGATGGGGTCACAAAGAGTTGGACAGACCTGAAATGACTGAATAACAACAAAAATCAGTTTAACTATTTAAAAAATAGACACATCATAAAAATTAAGCTTAGCAAGATATTAAGTGCTTACTGTGTGATAAGCTGGAGAAGGAAATGGTAAACCACTCCAGTATCTTTGCCAAGAAAACCCCAAATGGGATAAAGAAGCATCAGACGGAATTAAAAAACAACTGAACCAAAAAAAATGTGACAAGCATTGTTCTAGATTCCCAGGACACAAGGACAGAAATCAAAAAGTCCTTGTCCTCAAGGCGCATGCTTCCTGCTCAATAACAACAGCAACAAAGACATACCAAATTCTAAAGCATCTTCTAATCCTTATGCTCCTATGGACATTCTTTTCATACAGCTATGATCACAGTAGATCTAGAATTCTGAAATTTGCTTCTTAAAAAAAAAAAACTTTTCTACTAGCATGGTAGCATGGAAGAATGCTGAATTTCAAGTCAGAAAACCTGGGCTCACATTCCAGCTCTGCTAATTCCTACCTGGGTGTTCTTGGTCAAGTAATTTCACTTCATGGCCTCTGCAAAATAAAGGATTGGATTTGGTAACCTGTAAGATCTCTTCTGGCTCTAAACCTATAAGCAAATGAACTTCTTCTTGTTTTTTTTTTAAGAAGCAGGTAGGTAGTATAATAGAGCACTGGGCCTGGAGTCAGGAAGACCTGTGTTCAAATCTAACCTCAAACACAAACTGTGAGAGCCTGAACAAGTCACTTGAACTCAGTTTCCTCAACTGTAAAATGAGGTTGATAACAGAAAGTCATAGGCTTGTTGTGAGGATCAAATAAAAAAAATATTCGCAAAACATTTAGCACCACCCAACACATAGTTGGTGCTTCACAAATAAATGCTCATTCCCTCCCCTTCTTTCCAAATTTTTGCACTGATCTCATCTTAGTAATGAGATAGGAATGACCTGAACAAAGACAATTCTATAGATTGAAAAGGAAATATGGTCACTAAGACTCTTCTATCTCTAAAAGTCTATTATTCTATGTTATTGAGTACAAAAGTAAAAAAGTTGTAATGCTATTTCTTGTATCAATCAAACCAATTAAATCCGAGCAAATATTCAGGGCACTTTTCAAACCCCCATAGTGGTTGTTACAAAGACCCAGAAAGCCCCTTCCTTTGTGTGGGGAGATGACAAACTTCCAGAGATCAAGCTCTCACTGGTGAAGCACTCCTATCCACCTGTTTAGGTCAGTAATCCCTCATCTTAGGTCATTCTTTTCCTTGTCTTTCTGCACGTTATACACAGAGGATCATGATAAAGAGAACATGTTAAAGTCCTTCCTCAAGGTCTTTTAACATCCCCCATTACTGAGGCAACAGTAATGTAGTTATTCCAGGATCTGGCTACATGACCTGCCCATCTCTGGTCATTCATGTCCTCCACCACGTGTTTTTCCCAAGAACTGTCACTGTATGTACAGCATTGGACTCAGAGTCAGGAGATCCTGGGTTTAAAGACTATCTCATACATTTTTAGGAAAGTCATTTAAGACCTTTCAGCCTTGGTTTCCATATCTGTGAAATGGATATAATAATATCTGTGGCATTTGCCTCATAGGGATTGGCATCAGGATCAAATGAGATAATGTATGTCAAGCATTTTACTTGTCTTAAAGCATTTGTGTAAATGTCAGCTATTGCTATTATTAATCTCAGAGTGAAAAAAAGCTAAGAAAATAGCAAATACCAAATAATATGACAATAAGTCCTACTGGGTCTTTGGGGACAGAAAGGTCCACTTCTAGATGGAAAGGTTAATGAGGGTTTTATAGACAATTTAGGATTTTTGATGACCAGGTAAAACACCTTTGATTTGGGCATCTTATGATTGCAAGTAAGGCAATATGGAGTAGGGGATGGAGGGCTAGTCCTAGAAGACTAGAGCTCAGAAAGACCTGGGTTCAAGTCCTGCTTCTACTTGTTCCTGACTAACCTCTCATTGCCCCGGGCAACACATTAAGAGTTTAGGTGACTTGCCCAAGGTCACACACAAAGGCACCAGCAGAGTTAACATTTGAACCCACAAATTTTTTCATTCTAGGCCCTTACCTGGTCTCCATATGTTCCCTCTTAGAATCTCAAGTTTCCTTTGAAAGTTCAGCTCAAACCAAAAGGTTCAGCTCCTCCATGAAGAACTTCCTGATGCCTCCAATCAGTAAGTAAGCATTTATTAAGTGCCTACCATGTGCCAGGAACTGTGCTAAGCACTGAGGATATAAAAAAAGGGCAAAAGACATTCCCTGCCCTCAAGGAGCTTACAATCTAATGTAGGAGACAACATGCAAACAAATATGTACAAACAAGCTGTACACAGGAAAAAGAGGAAATAATTAATGGAGGGAAAGCGTGAAATTAAGAGAAATTAGGGAAAGTTTCCTGTAGAAGGTAGGATTTTACTTGGAATTTAAAGGAAACCAGGGACATCTGTAATAAGACTGGAGGAGGAAGAGGTTTCTAGGCATGAAGGAGAGCCAGAGAGAATGCCTGAAGCTGAGAGATGGAGTAGTATTCTTATGCCTAGAACAGCCAGAAGGCCAGGATCACAGGACTGAAGAGGACATGTTGAGGAATAAGGTGTAAGAAGACTGGAAAGGTAGGAGGGGGCTAGGATAGGAAGGCCTGTGAGTGTCAAACAGAGAATTTTGTAGATCAGACCTGTGCTTTAGGAAAATCTCTTTAGTGATTGAATGGGGATAGATTAGACTGGGGAGAGACTTGAAACAGGTTGACCTACCAGCAGGCTATTGCAGTAATCAAGGGATGAGGTTATAAGGGCCTGCACTAGAGTGGTGGAAGTGTCAGAAGAGAAAAGGGAGCATATTTGAGAGATGCTGCAAAGGTGAGATTGACAGACCTTGGAAAGAGCTTGGATATGGGGAAGGGGCGGGGAGGGATGAGAGAGAGTGAGGCATTGAGGATCATTCTAGGTTGTCAACCTGGGGGCCTGGGAAGATGATGGTGCCTTCTATAATAATAGGGAAGTTTAAAAGAGGGGAAGGTTTAGGAGGAAAAATAATGAGTTCAGTTTTGGGCATGCTGAGTTTAAGATGTCTACTGATCATCCATTTTAAGATGACTAAAAGGCAGTTGGAGATAGGGCAATGAAAGTCATCAGAGAGGTTAGGGCTGAATAGATAGATTTGAGAATCTTAAAAATAGTTGTGGTAATTAAATCCAAGGGAGCTTATGAGATCACCAAGTGAATTAGCATAAAGAGAGAAGAGATGAGGGCCTAGAACAGAACCTGTGGGACACCTATGGTTAGTGGTCATGACTTGGATGAGAATCCAGCAAAGGAGATTGGGAAGGCATGGTCTGATAGGTAGGAGGAGAACCAGGAGAATTCAGTGTCCTGAAAACCTAGAGAGAATAAAGTATCAAGGAAAAAAGAGTGATCAGCAGTGTCAAAGGCTTCCGAGAGGTCAAGATGAATGAGGATTGAGAAAAGGCCATCAGATTTGGCAACTGGGAGATCATTAGTAACAATCCAGAGATCAAGATTCAGTGGAATAAAAAGGTCAGAAGCTGGATTCTAAAGGATTAAGAAGAAAGTAAGAAGGGTGGCTAGGTGGTGCAGTGAATAGAGCACTGGCCCTGGAGTCAGGAGGACCTGAGTTCAAATCCAGCCTCAGACACTTAATACTTACTAGCTGTGTGACCTTGGGCAAGTTACTTAACCCCAATTTCCCTGCCTTCCTCCCACCATAAAAGAAAAAAATACAAAATTTAAAAAAATTAAAAAGAAGAAAGTGAGATAACATAAATTGAAGATGCCTTTTTTTTTGGTAGATGGTCTTTTTAAGGAGTTTAGCCACAAAAGGCTAAAGAAATATGGACAATATTTAGAGGGGATGGAAAGATCAAGTGACGGTTTTTTGAAGATGGAAGAGAAATTGTCATGGTTGTAGGCCATGACAGGGAAGGAGTCAGCGGACAGGGAGACATTGAAGATAAGTAAGAATATGGAGATGCCAGAGGGGCAGTGTCTTAGAGGAGAAGGGGTAAAATGGGATCATTTTCACAGATGGAGGAATTTGCCTTGGAAAGGAGTAGGGCCGCCTCTTCTTGTGAGACTGAAATGAAGGATGACATAGTAAGGCATCTGAGAGGGAGGGGAGAAGAGAGCTCACAGAAAATGGCTTCAATTTTTATTGACAAGTAAGAGACAAGGTTGTCAGTTGAGTGGGTGGGGATGGGTCAGTCATGAGAGGTTTAAGAAGGGATGAAAAGGTTTGGAAGAGCCACTGTGAAGAGTGGGATAATGAATTGATGATGGTGGTGTAGGATTGCCTACCAACAGTGAGGGTCCTGTTGAGGTCATTTGACATAAATCTGAAGTGGACCCAATCAGAACAGTTGTGTGATAGTCTTGCCTTATTCAAGAGTATGTGTATAGAAGCAAAGGGGGCAGATAGTGGGAATGATCCAAGGCTGAGGCTTGGCAAGGTGCAACTAGCAATGCCATAGGGGATCAGAGACTCAAGGAAAAAAGTATAAAGCTGCACTGGTTCACCACAGGCTTAAATGGGGAAAAGAGGAAAGAATAGCTAGTGCAGGACTGAAACCTGGAGAGAATTGAAGGTTAAAGGAATTAGAAGTCATGGCATGACATAAAGAGTAGGGTTTAGTCAAGGGAAGGCAGAGGGAGAGGTGAAAAACCAACAGATTGTGATCAGAAAAGGAGATTTTAGAACTCTTGAACATTGAGGTGGTGCATTTGTGTGTGATGGCAAGAGTGTGACCATTTTTGCATGTGGCTGAGGTGGTGTGGAAGAGTAGGTCACGGGAACTGAGGAAAGAAACTGAGTGGCTAGGGTACTTGAAAGGGAATCAGTATGTACATTGAAGACCCTTAGTATGAGGGCAAGAATTAGAGAGGAGAGAAAAATTGTGAGTCATTTATTAAATTCATTGAAGAAGGAAGAATGATCTGGGGGTTTGTCCACAGCAGCTACCAAGATTTTGACTGGGTGGAAGACATGGATTGCATGGTCCTCAAATGAGAAGAGGTTACTGAGTGATGGAGATAGAGGGAGAACCTGAAATATTCAGACTTTCCTGCCTGGACCAGTGAGCTGACAGGGAATGAGTGAAGCTACTGTCAATAATGGAATCAGTGGCCAGTGAGGCTGTGACATCAGGGAGGGTAGCTCGGTCTTTATGATTGCTGAATGATGGAAGGAGTAGGAAAGGAAAAGATTTAAGATGAAGGCAAGTTTGTTGCCTATAGAACAAGAATTCCAGAGGGCACAATGAAAGGGCTGTGTGGTATTTGGTTGGAACTTTGGGGTGGGAAGGTTGAAGGGGATGGGAATAAGGAATTGGGTGGTAGAAGGATGGGGAATGGCATTTGCAGGGTGACTTACAGGGCTTCAGAATCATTGGGATGTGTAGGGTGTGACCAGATGTGAGTATGTTAAGTAGAAGGCAGTCAGTCCACTTCCCAGAGGAGGTCAGAGATTTTTGGCAGGAGACAAGCACAGCAGGAGATGGAAGAAGTGAGGTAATATGGAAGGTTCCTCCTCTTCTCATGTGGTGGAAAATTTGGTTGGGCTCAGCAGGAGGTAGAAGTCTCCCTGGGCAAGGGGAGATAGAAGTCTGGTACATATGGAATCCTGCAGGCTACTTGTTTTACTTCAGGGGACCTGTGCAACAAGAAATAGAAGGCCTCAATTAGAGGCCTCTAGTGCCTCAATTTCCCAAATAATCTTGTGATTATTTGATGTATATCGTGTACATATGTATATGCTTTCATGTTGACCTCCAAAACAATAATACAAACCACACTATACAGCAGAAGTTCTCCAAATAAAAAGTTAAAGGACCTCTTTGATTTCTCAGGTTTCTATGCAAAGAAGTCATTACTCTATTGATATTAGAATTAATTCATTCAACAAAGATTTCTTAAGGCCTAAATGCAAGGCACTATAATGGATTTTTTTTTGGAGGGGGGAAGGCAAGGCAATTGGGGTTAAGTGACTTGCCTAAGGTCACACAGCTTGTAAGCGTGTTAAGTGTCTGAGGTTGTATTTATCTCAGGTCCTCCTGACTCCAGGGCCAGTGCTCTATGCACTGCGCCAGCTAGCTGGCCCAATAATGGAATTCTTACTCATGTGAACTGTCAGGGTTCCTGTATTTAATTCAATATTCAATTCAACAAGCATTAAGCACCTACTATGCTCCCTTACTATACCCTAAGGGCAGCTAGATGACTCAGTGGATAGAGCACTGAGCCTGGAGACAGTAAGGCCTCAGTTCAAATCCAGATCAGATGCTTACTAGCAGCTGTATAAGCCTGGGCAAGTCATTTAATCTTTGCCTAGGAGGCAGCTAGGTGGCTCAATGTATAGAGTACTAGACTGGGAGTCAGGAAGACCTCAGTTCAAACTTGGCCTTAGACACCTACTAGATGTGTGACCCTGAGCAAGTCATTTAACCTCTATTTGCCTTAATCCACTGTAGAAGGAAATGGCCAAGAAAACCCCACGGACAGTATGGTGCATGGGATCACAGAGTCAGACACTAACCACCACCAGCAACAACAATCTTCAGTTCCTGACATAGGTGCTTAATAAAATGTTGGTTAATTATTGCATGCAGAGTACACACCCAGTGATCCTCCCTTTCATCTCTAACCCCCATACACATTTTTAGACTGTCATCCAGTAGCTACTCCCTTACCAAAATGGCGCCAAGAGGCATGCAGTGGATGAGGTATAAAAATAAGCACAGGATAGTGGAAGATTCAAAGCACAAGGAAATGCAATTTTTCGTTGTATGAAAAACAAGGCCGGCAAAGAGAGGGCCCAGGGACTCTTTTCCAAACATTAGCTTGTTTATTCCAGGATTCTCTTAGCTCTAAATAGACATTAAGTCTCCCTTCCCTAATAAGCTCTAATAAAGGATTATAAACTGTGGAGTACTTGGTTTAAACAAAGTAATCAAAAAGTAAGCAATCTCCTTTCTCTATCTTTTGGCTCACAGCTCGTTTTGTCTATTAAAGACCTTTTTTCCCCTCTTTTCTTTGGAGTCTCAAGGTCAAGCTGAGGTCAACCCTGAGCCTTCTGAGGGATGGTCACTCTTCGGTTATTTACTCATTTTTATTGCGGAGAATAACCAGCCATCTCCACACTTAGCCAAGGCCTTGCCCAACACAAAGGACTGGGAGATAGGGCTAGGAGGGGGTTAATCCTATTTAAGTCAAAGCCCACAGGTTCAAATCCCATTAACTGTCTGACAGACTCACCAAGAATAGAAATATTTACCAGTTACAAGATGAAGACAGCAATGTGACATCAAAGTATTCTAGTCATTTGAGGAATAAATTGCCCCAACATACTAAAGCTGTCAACCGATCGGAAAGAAGAATTAAAACCCATTAATAATGCAAAAGCAATGTTTATAGTTCCATGCTAGTAAAATTCCATTATAACCAACAGGGTCTCCAAATTGTATTTTCTGTACATAGTGCAATTTTGTTATAAAGAACATATCACTGGAAATTGTATTACCAATTTGCAGATGAAACTAAGCTGATTCTCTCTATAAAATACAAATTTCACAGCTTAGCATTTAGAAGCTTTCACAATCTGGCTTCCATCTATTTTTCCAGGCTTATTTCACATTATTCCCATTTTCTCATCTTGTGTTCTAGCCAGATGGGTCCACTTTCTGTTCCCTGAATTAATCATTCCATTTCCTGACTCCATTGCTTTGCACAAGCTGTCCCCCATACCTGGAATGCCCTCTGTCCTCACCTCTGGCACTTCGAATACCTAGTTTCCTGCAAGACTCAGCTTGGGGTCACTTTCTACATTTCCTGCTGTTTCAGTCATATCTGACTTTTCACAACCCCATTTGGGGTCTTCTTGGCAAAGATACTGGAGTGGTTTGTCATTTTCTTCTCCAGCTCATTTTATAGAGAATGAAATTGAGGCAAACAGGGTGAAGTGACTTGCCCAGGGTCACACAGCTAATAAGTGTCTGAGGTCATATTTGAACTTAGGTCTTCCTGACTCCAGGTCTGGCACTCTATCCACTGAACCATCTAGCTGCTCCTGATCCTTCCTCAGTTTATCATATATGTAGATAGACCTTATCTATTGTATTCCTTCTTACCCCTATTTAAATGAAAGCTCTTTGAAGGAACGGTCACTTTTTTTTCCTTTGTCTTTGCATTGTACCTAGTGCATAGTAAGTTCTTAATAAATTCTTTTTAACTTGGGTTGGTTATTAAATGAGAAAGTTGAAAAGATGTATTATGTGATCTAAGACAATTCCAAAAGACTCGTGATGGAAAACACTATTCACATCCAGAGAAAGAACTGTGGAATCTAAACGCAGATCAAAGCATACTATTTTTCCTTTTTTTGGTTCTTTTCTGTCTCACAGTTTTTCCCTTTGGTTCTAATTCTTCTTTACAACATGACTAATGTGGAAATATGCTTAATATGATTGTACATGTATGGCCTATATCAGATTGCACGCCGTCTTGGGGAAAGGAAAAGGGAAGGAAAAGGGGAACGAGAGGGAGAAAATTGAAAACTCAAAATCTTATAAAAGTGAATGTTGAAAACCAAGAATAAATAAATATTAAAATAAAAAATAAAAACATTTTTAAAAGATGTATTATAAAACTTTTAAAGGAAAGAGGTGCCTTGTCATGTGAATAAGAACAACTCATATTTATATAGTTTGCTTTTCTTGACATTTATAAAGGCTTTCCACATGACAGGGAGAGCAGGTATAATTATCTCTGTTTTACATTGGGGGAAACCAGAGCTCAATGGGAAAGAACAATCCACAAAAACAGGGAACTGGGACTGAGTCACCACATATAATGTCACTTGGCTAGATGGACAGGTTTCTTCTTGGTGAGTCTAGGCCATAGTGAGTGTGGGGGAAGGGAATAAGTATTTATATGGTATTTGTATAGTGTCAATATAAGTATTTATATGTGCCAGGCATTGTGATAAGAACTTTTTTTTAAACAAATATTGTCTCATTTGATCCTCACAACAGCCCTGTGAGGTAGGTACTATTATTGTGCCCATTTTACAGTTGAGGAAACTGAGTCAGACAGCTGTGTAGTGACTTGCCCAGGGTCACACAACTAGTAAACGTCCAAGTCAGAATTTGAACTCAGATTTTGCTGACTCCAGGCTCAGGACTTTGTCTACTGCACCACTTAGATGCCTTTGAATGTGATCTCTTCTTGACTGAGGCTGCGTAATATTAAAGCTGTAAGGGATATAGGAGATTTTGTTTAATCTCCTTATTTAAAAGTGAGGAAAATGAGACCCAGAGAATTAGGTAACTTACAGAAAGTCATATTGCTAGTTAAGTAGTTGAAGGAGGCCTAAAATAATAGCAGCTCACATTTATGCAGTTTTACCATGGACCAAGTTAAGTTGTAGTCAACACTAATAATAATAAAATAATATTAATAAAAATGATAACTAACATTTATATAGCACCTACTATGTGCCAGGCATTGTATTGAGCACTTTACAATGATGATCTCATTTGACCTCACAACAACCCTGGGAGATAGATGCTACTGAGGTCCAGGGTCACCCAATTATATTAGGTATCTGAGACAGAATTTGAATTCAGTTCTTCCTGACTCCATGTTCAGTGCTCTATCTACTTCTCCAGCTGACTGTTGTTACAATGACCACTATACCTGCTGAAGGGCCTTCTCCAGCACACTACCTGACATGTCCTTCCTCATCTCGTATATGGTTTTTTGGTCAGTTTTGCTTTCCAGTTTGAACTATTTCAGTAGGAAATAGGTGAAAGAATGAATGAATGAAAAGTATCAAGCACTGTACTATGTGTCTAGAATTGCACCAAGCTCTGGGAATATAAAAACAAAATCAAAGATCATCCTTACCCTCTGGCATCTTACATCCTAATAGGAAGACAAAATATTTATTAAGGAGAAGCAGCCAGGGGGGATATTTTGATATAAAAACTACTGGGATGGTGAGTAGAGCTTCTAGTAGGGGTGGTGAACCTGCAGCTTTGAGGACACAAGTGCCTTTCTAGGTCCTTGGGTGCCACTCTTTGACTGAATCCAAACTTCACAGAACAAATCCCCTAAATAAAAGGATTGATTCTGTAAAACTTGGACTCAGTCAAAATGCTGCACAAGAGGACCTAGAAAGCCTCATGCTGCCTCAAGGCTGCAGGTTCCCCACCCCTACAAGTGCAGGGAGTAGATTATCACAGTATTTTCATAAGCAAAGGATTGTGATTCCAAAACTGGAAAGGGGAAAGGGCAAGTGGCCAGTCATCATAGAGGAGTGATATTAGTATGGCTGAAGCCATTCTCAGATGTACAGTTATCCCTTCCCCATCACAAGGGTTAGGGGCATGGCATCTTCCAAATCTGAAAAACTTGTGTAAAATTTTTTGACCCTCCCTTCCTATCAGAGAAGAAGTCTGAATTATTATAGTATCAAAAGATAAAATATGTTGATATTATACATGCCATACACATATTTTTTTGTACTTCTGAGTTTCTAAACTTTTTCTGTGTCATCTGCTAGCCTTTGTGTGCTGTCTGTGGATTACACAAAATTTCCAAAAAATTCCCATTTAATTTCTTATGCTGACCTGCAATATGTTGATATCTCAATGGAAAATGTCTCGATGTAGAAGGGATAACTGTAGTTGGTCATACTAATCAGGATAGTGGACCCTATAGTAAGAGTTTTGAATATGAAAGTCATCCAGTAAAGCATTTATTAAGAGATTTCTATGTGCCAGACACTGTGATAAGCACTGGGTATACAAACAAAGGCAAAAATTTGGCTCCCCCTGGTCAATGCTGAAATTTGTTTTGTTGCTCTACCCATATTTATTGCAAGGGTTTTGTTTTTTGTTTTTATTATATTTTTGTACATGTAGGTCCTTTTAATTTTTGTTTTTTTATCTCTTTGGGATACAGACCTAGTGGTGGTATTGCTTGGCCAAAGGGAATGAATGGTCTTATAGTCCTTTGGTCATAGTTCCAAATTGCTCTCTGGAATGGTTTGAATTGGTATACAACTTTACTGACATTACATTAGTGCTTTAATTTTCCCATAATCCTGCTAACATTGTCGTTTTCCTTTTCTGTCATATTAGCCAATCTCCTTGACTTGGGAGCTCTACAATTTGGCTATATTATGCCTAGGAGTTTTCATATTGAGATCTCTTTAAGGAAGTGATTGGTGGATTCTTTCAATTTCTATTTTACCTCCCAGTTCTGGAATATTTACTGAGTAGTGTCAGACCAGTGATTAAGCCATTCTTAAGGCTTGGTTTCTGGACTGGATCCAGATGTATTCTTCTCCCAGAACTCCAAGATCCAATGATTAGTCTCCTTGCTTCATCTCCTGACCAGGGGCATTTGCACTAGCTGTCTCCCATACCTGGAATTCTTTCCCTTCTCATCTCCATCTCCTTCCTTCCCTGACTTCCTTCAGTTCCCCAATAAAATATAAAATCTTTAAAAAATTATAATATGATATTATAATTATGATGTTATAAAATAAAAGCTATAAGAAACTTTTGCTGATTTCCCCTTAATGCTAGTCCCTTCCCTCTAAGATTATCTCCAATTTATCTGCATTTATTTATTTATTTATATTTGGTATTTGCATGGTGTCTACTCCATTAAAATGTGAGCTACGTGACAACAGAGACAGTTTTTTTTTTTCTTTCTCAGTGTCTCAAGCTTTTAGCATAGTGCTTAGTATCTAGTGGGTACTTAATAAATGCTTGGTGACTTGACTTGATATTTACACTGTATATCAGACTCTACTTTTCCAGCCTCTTTATATATTATTCCCCTTCCCGAACTCTACATTTTAATTAAACTGGTCTTTTGGCTATTAATTGCATTCACACAAAAACACAATTAAAACATCCACACATGAGTAGGAAATTAATACAATAATGGCCAACATCTTAACAATACTTTAAAGTTTGCAAAGTACCTTATGTGTATTATTTCATTTTGTCCTCACAACAACCTGGGGAGGTCAATGCTCTTAAATGCTATTATCATCATTATTTTACATATAAAAAAACTGAAGCAAACACATTTTTTTTTTTTGCTTTTTTTTTTTTTGGAGGGGGAAGAAGGGCAGTTGGGGTTAAGTGACTTGCCCAAGGTCACACAAGTAGTAAGTGTTTCAAGTGTCTGAGACCAGATCTGAACTCTGGAGTTCAAAAACTCTGGAGTCCTCCTGACTCCAAGGCCGGTGCTCTATTCACTGTGCCACCTAGCCACTCCCAGACACATTATTAAGACAGCTATTTGCCCAGTGTCACATAGCTGGTAAGAGTCTGATGTAGGATTCAAATTAAGATTTTCCAGAATTCATGTCTTCTGCTCTAGACACTTTACCAACCAAGCACCCCTACCATCTCCTCAGCAGAATTAGATTAAGAAAGGGGATTTATACTGAAAACTTTCTGCTGGGGTGGCTAGGTGGACAATGAATAGACCACCAGCCCTGGAGTCAGGAGGACCTGAGTTCAAATCTGGCCTCAGACACTTAACACTTACTAGACATGTGACCTTGGGCAAGTCACTTAACCCCAATTGCCTTCCCTTCCCCATTCCAAAAAGCAAAAAACAAAACAAAAACAACTTTCTGCTGAGTCAGAATCAGAGACAATTAATTTTTGCATTGTATACAATATGGTGAATATCTACATACAGAAAAATATGATGCCTGCTGAAAAGTGCTGTGTTCACTAACCATTATGAATTATTATTGGATTGAAGTATTGTGTTATCTTTCTATTCTAAAAAATCCTAAAAGAAAAAAATTCACCTAAATGGCTAACTATAGAGATTAGCTGAATAATTAGTTATTAATTACTAACAATTTTATTAGATATAAGTCCTCCATTCTGTATTCCCAGTACATACAGGATTAAAAAAAATAATGAAGCACAATCACAAAATATTATTAAAATTTTATTTAAAATATTATCAATATTAATTAGTTATAATTTTTTTGCACTGTTAATAAGCACAGTTTAAAATGTTCATTCCATCTCTCATTTTTAAATGTCTATTTTTATATATTTTATGATGTTCATGTTTATATGTTTCATAATATATTAGTTCATTAATGAATGTTGTTCAATCATTCAGTTGTGTCTGACTCAGTGTGACCCCATGAACTTTTATCCATGGGATTTTCTTGGCAAAGATACTGGAGTGGTTTGCAATATCCTTCTCCAGCTTATTTTACAGATGAGGAAATTGAGGTAAACAGGGTTGAGTGACTGACCCAGGGTTACACAGCTAGTAAGTGTCTGAGGTCAAATTTGAACTCAGGTCTTTCTGACTCTAGATATGGTGCTCTAGCCATTGCACCACCTAATTCAGTCACACACACACACGAATGTATTGTATATGTGTAAATGTGTATATATATATATATACCTGTGTATATATGTGTGTGCATAGTGTATACATGTGTGTATTGCACATGTGGGTATGTATATATTGTACATGTATATGTAGCTGTGCATATGCACACATACAAAACATATACATATGTGTATGTATGGGAGGTATATATTAAAAATATTTTTATTGAGAGGGTTGTGTAATATAAACCTCTAGAGGCTACTGATCTAAGACCTTTCCATCACGGTGGAAATTTTTATACAGGGAGTTCCATGCATTGATGAAATCACCAGAATAGGCCAGATATATTAATATGGCTAAAATCATATCGATCAGAGATACAGAGAGAGACAGCGAGGGAGAAGGTTGATATGTGTGTATTTCTGTGTCTTTGTGTGTCTGTGTGTACACCTACACAATCTGGTTCCTCCAAGTCAGGAAGACCTGAGCTCAGGTTCCATCTCTGACACATCCTGGTCTTGTAACTAACATGACCCTGGGCAAGTCCTTCATTTAACCTTTCATTCAGACTTGCATATGCAGGACTTCCCTTACTGAGAGCTCCCTATATTCCAATGAAACCCAAAATATGTTTGACTGTTTTTTCCCTTTTTTGTATCTCCATAGCTTGGCACAGTACATAGTGTATAGTAGGCACTTAATCATTATTTGAATATATAAAAATTTATATATTTATATACATACATATATGAGTATGTGTATATATGTATATACACATATATACAAATATACACACATATATATGTATATACAGAAAGAGAGAGAGAGAGAGAAAGTTGTCTTTTAAGATTTACAAAAGTACTTTTCCATTACAATCTGTAGGTAGGACATAAAAGGTTTCATTATCTCTCATTTTGCACAAAGGGAAACTGAGACCCAAAGAGTCAATGAACAAGCATTTATTAGCCACATGCTACATTCCAGGCACCGTCCTAAGCACTGGGGGTACAAAGAAAGGCATCAACAGCTCTCACCCTCAGGGAGTTCCCAGTCTAACAAGGGAGACAACTTGTAAATAATTAGGTGCACAGAAGATATGTGCAGTGTAGATGAAGGAAATCTGAAACGGGAGGGTATTAGCAGCTGGGGGCATAGGAAAGGCCTAATGTTAGAAGTGGGATTTGAGTAGAGCCTTAAAGGAAATGAGGGAAATGAAGCATTTGTGATAAGGGACTGAAGATCCCAGGCATGGAAGACAGCCAGTACAAAGACACCAAGGGAGATGCACGCAGTGCTCTCTTCCATGAATTGTGGCTGCTAGGTCTATGTGGCCAGATTTGGGGTTCGTGGAGGAGTGTAAAGAAAGTTGCAAAAGTAGGAAGAGGACAAAGTTATGAAGAGCTTTAAATGTCAAACCAAGGACTTCATATTTGATCCTGGAGGGAAAGGGAGTCACTTGCAGCTCGCTGAATATGGATACATTTTAGGAAAATACATTTTGGCAACTGAGTAGAGGATGAATGGTAAAGAGAGACAAGACACAAATGGCAGTTAGAAGGCTAGACAGTAGTCCAAGCTCAGACAGGTTAAAGAATGCTCCACTGACCACAAGGTTAATTGTCAGAGAAAGGATTCGAACCCAAGCCCCCTGACTCCAGGCCCAATGTTCTTGCCATTACAACTCTGATCACATTATTCCAGTGATCAAAAACCTTTCATTGTTCCCTGCTAGTAAAATTCCTTTTCCTGGCATTTGAGATACTCCATAATCTGGTGTCTCTCTACTTTTCCAGCTTTATCTCATAGTGTTATTGTTCAGTCATGTGACTGAACTCTTTGTGACCCCATTTGGGGCTTTATAGGCAAAGATATTGGAGTGGTTTACTGTTTCCTTCTCCAACTCATTTTACAGATGAGGAAACTGAGGCAAACGGGGTAAAGTGTCTTGCCTAGGGTCACACAGCTACTAAGGGTCTGAGCCAGATTTGAACTCAGGAAGATGAGTCTTCCTTACTCCAAGCCCAGCATTCTATCCACTGTGTCACCTAGCTACCCTTATTTTGTATATACTTTATATATGCCAAATACTTTATATTTCAGTCTAACTGAATTATTATCTATCCCCCAAACATGACCTAATTTTTTCCACCTCTGTGCCTTCACTCATTTTGTTCTCTATGTCTGGAATATTCTCCTCCCTCTTCACCTTTAAATTTCAATTCAAATACCATTGCCAAGAACCCTTCCCTGATCCTCTCTAGTTAGTAATCACTTTTTCCCCCTTGAACCCCATCTGGTCTGCAGGTGTTGAATGTACTTGTAATATAGTAAAACCAAAAAGCATCTATTATTAAGCATCCACTATGTACCAGGCATTGGGGACACTAAGAAAGGTAAAAAAAAAAAAAACTGTCCCAACCCTTAAGGAGTTCACATTCTTTTTTTTTTGGAGGGGGGAAGGTAGGGAAATTGGGGTTAAGTGACTTGCCCAAGGTCACACAGCTAGTAAGTGTTACGTGTCTGAGGCTGAGGAGTTCACCTTCTAATAGAGAAGATGACTTGTGAATCACTATGTACAAAAATGATAAATAGAGGGTAATTGGAGATAATCTCAGAGGGAGGTCACTAGCATTAAGAGAAACTGGGAAAAGTTTCTTGCAGAAAATGAGATTTTAGCTGAGACTTGAAGGAAGGTGGGAGATGGAGATGAACAGAGAGAGTATTTTAGGTATGAGGACAGCTGGTGAAAATGCACATAATCAGTGGCAAGGAGGCCAGCGTCAACTAGATTGTAGAACACCTGGAGTTTGTCTTTTGTTCTCAAAGGGGACCATGACATCAGGAAGGTGATGCCATGACTTGCAAGTGAATTGGATTAAGGTGAGGGAGGTCTGTGCAAGGTCACCAGACTCAGTTTCTCCTCCGGACCCATCTGGGTCCAGTGGCCAGATATGGATTAGAAATGGTCCAGGATGCAGTGGGAGACCTTGGTTTTTTCAAGCTAAGGTCTCAGTTTGACTGAGGCAATGATGAAGATATTCTTGACTCCAAGGCCAGCCTTCTATCCACAGAACCATGCTGTCTCTAAAGCACCTTATAAACTGGAATTTTTATTATCTGTAAGAAAGATGAATATGGCAGTGATATAAAAGATGAAGAGTTTAGGAAAGAAATCTGTGTATTACCTTTGCCTTTTCCTTCTCCCTTACCTCCCACATCTAATCAGTTGCCAAGTTCTTACAATTCTAGCTTTGCAAAATCTTACTTCCATTTCTTCCTATTTATTCCCATTCCTACCAACCAACCATCAACCACCTTAGACTGCTGCAAGAGCCTCCTAATTGATCTCCCTGACCAAGTCTGTCCTTTCTCAAACCTAACCTCCAATCAGCTGGCAGAGTAATATTACTAATAAAATTCAAAAAATACTAAATAAATTTTAAGATAATTTTAATAATTAAGATTTAAGTAAAATTAAAAACAAAAACAGAATGGTATTTCTTAAGCATAAGTCTTACTTTGGCATATTCTATAAATTCCAATGACTCCTTAATATCTATAAGATCAAATACTAGCTACTCTGTTTGGCATTTGAAGCCCTTCACAATATAGTTCCAATCTACCTTTCCAGTCATTGCACTCCCCCTTCACTCACTTGGGGTTCTACCCAAATTGTCCTTCTTGCTGTTCCTCACACATGACATGCCATTTCCCATCTCCATGCCTTTGCACAAGCTGTTTCCCCTATCTCTGGGATGCAGGCCTTCCTCATCTCTGCCTCTCAAAATGCCTCATTTCCTTTAAAGTTCTGATCAGATCTCATCTACCTGAGACCTGGCCTGATCTGTGCAGCTGCCAACAACACCAGCCCCATTTCCTTGTATTTATTTATTTATTTGGGCTTTTTTTTGGAGGGGGGAAGGCAGAGCAATTGGGGTTAAGTGACTTGCCCAAGGTCACATGGCTAGCAACTGTGTCAAGTGTCTGAGGCCATATTTGAACTCAGTTCCTCCTGACTCCAGAGCCCGTGCTCTATTCATTGCGCCAGCCAGCCGCCCCTCCTTGTATTTATTTTGCATCTACTTCTGTATATTCACGCTGTTTTCTCCTATAGAGTAAAAACTTTTTAAGGACTGTTTAACTCATGAATTTGTATCTACAGTACTTAGCTCAATAAATTGCAAAAATCAGACACTTTAGTAAATGTGCTGATTAATTGATCTCCCTATTCTGTGATTCTATCACACTACTTCAATCAATCAATAAACATTAAGCTCCTGCTTTATGCCAGGCACTATGGTAAGCGCTGGAGAGAGAAAAAGAAGCAAAAGGCAATCCCTGACCACAAGGAATTTACAATCTAATGAGGGAGACAACACACAAATATATACAAATCAAACTATCTACAGGATAAAAAAATAAATAATTTACAGAGGGAAGATGCTAGAATTACATTGAGGAAAACTTCCCCCAAAAGATGGGATTTTAGTTGGGAACTAAAGGAAGCCAGGGATTTCAGTAGTTGAAGTGGATGGAGAAGAGCATTCCAGGCATGGGGAATAGCTGGAAAGAATGCCCAGGGCTGAGAAATAGAGTGTTTGGTTCATGGAACAGCCAGCAGGCCAATGTCACTGGATGGAAGAATATGTGTTGGAGAGCAAGGTATAAGAAGACTGGAAAGGTCAACTTACTCTCTCCCCTCTCCAACCTATCCTTCACAAACTGTCTGCTTGATCTCCCTTCATACGTGTATCTATTGGGGGTACTCTTCTATTCAAAGCCCCTCAATGGCTCCCAATGCCTTACTGAATAAAGTTCAGATTACTAAGTTTACCATTCAAGGCCCTCCAACCTGGAACCACCTTATTTTCCCAGCCCTTTTGCTACTCCTGCAGTCCGAGTTCTACACCTTAGTTGGATTGTACTACCTGCCCTCTCACCGTCCCATACTTTTACTTTACAATGTCTCTGCTTGTACTATCCCCTATGCTGTCATGGTCCTCCCTCTCTACTGAAATTCTACCAACTTTTTTCTTTCTCTGTATATTTTCAAATAAATATTTATTGATGTTTTGGGGTTTTTTTACATCATCAAAATTTCCTCCTGTATCTCTCCTTCCTTCCTATATAATAAATAATATTTTAAAGGCAAAAAAAGAGGAGAAAAAACAGCAAAAGTTTGAAAAATATGTGCAAAGTACTATAATAAGACTTCCCACCTCTGCAAGGCATTGAAGTGGGTGTATCCCCTCATATCTCTCCTTTGGAGGCATTACCATTCTTGGTAATTTTGTGACATTTACTTTTTTTTTTTTTAAGCAATTGGGGTTAAGTAACTTGCCCAAGGTTACACAGCCAGTTATTTTTGTGTGGGTATTAAGTATCTAAGGCTGGAACTGATCCCGGGTCCTCCCAACTCCGAGGCCTGCGCTCTTACTCACTGTGCCACCTAGATGCCCCATCTGACATTGACTTTTGATTTTTTTTTTGTGGTTGTTTTTTCTGTTTATGTTGTTGCAGTCATTGTGTATATTGTTTTCTTGGCTCTACTTCCTTCACTCTACATCAGTTCATGTAGGTCTTTCCATGTTTCTTTGTAGTCATTGTATTCATTATTTCTTACATTTCTTACATTATCATATAGTCTTATTCCTTTACACAAATGCAATAATTTGTTTGACCATTCCCCTGGGCATCTTTGTTTCCAACTCTTGGCTATCACAAAAAGTGCTGCTGTATACATTTTGGGGTTCATGGGAACATTATTTTTATCACTGGTTTCTTTAGGATATAAACCCAGTAACGAAAACTCTGGGTCAAAGGATGTGGACATTTTAGTTACTTTACATGCATAATTCCAAATTGTTTTCCCAAACGATTATATTGATTCACATAGCTACACAAACAATGCACCAGTGTGCCTATCTTTCCACAACCCCTCCACCTTTGACTATTCCCATCTTTTGTCACCTTTGCTCATTTTCAGTGTGTTATCAGCATTTTGACTTGCATTTTTTTCTTGTTATTAGTTATTTGGAACATTCTTTTATATAGTGGTTTTTAGCTTGCAATTCATTTTTTGAAAGCTGTTCATATCCTTTGCCCACCAATCTATTTGGAAGTGGTTTTCTATCTGTTTTTTAATATAATTTTTGCTTTTTTTGGAGGGCAATTGGAGTTAAGTGACTTGCCCAAGGTCACACGGCTAGTTTTTGTGTTAAGTGTCTGAGGCCATATTTCAACTCAGGTCCTCCTGACTCCAGGGCCAGTGCTCTATTCACTGCACCACCTAGCCACCCTATCTATCTGTTCTTTAAAGCCCAACTCAAATATCACCTCCTCCGTGAAGCCTTCCTTGATTTATACTGTTCATAATTATCTCTCCCCTTCTCTCCTTCCTTAGTATTTTGCACCTCTCTTAGGCACTGTGCATATAATACATAGCATAGTTTTCTGCATGTGTGTAGCAGCAAGCACCCCAAGTGTCCTCAGGGTGGCTGCCAGCACAGGTTCTTGGATCTGCTTTGATAAAGGAAAGCAACTCAAAATGGGTTAACAAGCTTACTTTAATCAGTCATAGATGTATCATTTACCTAGTTCAGGGGAAAGAGGTCAGCATCCCGAACTTCAAAGTATATAGACAGAATTATCAAGACAGAGAAACAGATCAAGTAGACAGATTTCCAAACTGTCCAACCATTACATCCATACCCAGTCAACATCTGGGTTTCAACATCTGGGTTTTTCAAAGCCAGGGGGGCTCTGGACAACGGCTTCCCATAATCTATATCAAATCACAGAACACTTCTCAAAGCGAGCCCCAAAACAAAGCTACACATCAGGGCTTATACAGCCTTCTCCTGGCTCAGAGAACGTAACAACCTTTTGGGCCCACTGGCCAATCAAAAATATCTATTGAAAAACAAGCCTCCCACCCCAGACTCCAGGTGCACTTTAGCCTAGGGGCAGGGAAGATCTTTAAATTTACATTCCCATTACAATGTGTCATATCCTTCCTTTACTATAAACTCTGTGAGATCAGGAACTGTATCTTATCTTAACTTTGTAACTCCAGGGTCCAGCACAAAGTTCTTCATGTAGTCTATGCTTAATTATGTTAGCTGGATAAATAAATACAAAATGGTATTTTTTTTACAATCTAGAATTTATTCAAACACCCTGAAATTTCACCTGCCCCTCCTCCCACTTCCAAGCTAGTCTTCTTAAAGGGTCTTCAGTAATTACTGACACTTCCTGATTTTCCAAGAAGTGCAATTTGGGCATGCTCGGAATGGGAGGATGGCTGCACCCTTTTATAAGCACCCCTCCTGTATTACATCCCCTTACCCAAGGCCTGCCACCTAAGACCATTGTCTGGCTCTGGACAGCTCTTTCTTTTCATTCGATAAATGAAGGAAATCAGTGTAATAGAAAGATCATTAGACCTGAAGCCACAAGACCTGGGTTCAAATCTTGACTCTGTTACTACCTGTGTGATCTTGGGTAAAGCTATTTAAGCTCTCAGAGCCTCTGTTTCCTCTCAAACACTGACTGTAGAATCGAATCAGAAGACTTGGGTTAGAATCCCAGCTCTATAACTCTTCTGGCCTTAGATAAGTCACAACTTCTCAGGGCTTCAGTTTCCTCATCTAATCACTGAGAGGCAATTAGTAGAGCAGTAGTCAGTGTGCAGGACCTAAAGTCAGGGAGACGTGTTCAAATCCAGATTCAGACACTAGCAGTGTAACCTTGATCAAGTCACTTAACCTCCATTTGCCTCAGTTTCCTCAATTGTAAAATGGAGATAATTATATCACTTATACCCCAGGGTTGTTGTGAGAATCAACTATTATATATTTGATAATAATTTATTATAATGCATTAATATATTATTATAGAATTGCTAAATGAATTATTACATAATTATATAGTAATAATATAACAATTATATTGATTAATATTTATATAATTATATAATAATGCACAATATCAATAAAATAAAAATTTAATTTAATATATCAATATATAGCATGATAACATAAATATAATATCTATAATATATAATGAATATAATAATAATAATATAGCACCTACCTCTATGAGTTGCTATTAAGATTAAATAAGATATTTGTAAAAAAAATTAAACACAGGGTGGGCAGCTAGGTGGAGTAGAGGATTGAATGCTGGGCCTAGAGTCAGAACTCTTCCTGGGCTCAAATCTGACCTCAGACACTTAACTAGCTTGTGAACCTGGGCACCTATTTGCCTTAGTCTCATCGTCTATAAAATGAACTGGAGAAGGAAATGGCAAAATCATTTTAGAATCTTTGCCAAGAAAACCCCAAATGGGGTCATGCAGAGTTGGCCACGACTGAACAACAACAAAGCACATAGTAGGTGCTATGTAAATACTTTTCCTTTTCCCTTTCCCCATTGTACTGGACTCAACATGCTCTCTAAGGTCCCTTTCTTGTCTAAATCATTTTCTACTCTAAATTCTATGATCAGTGAATAAACTAAAGTGGTGTTGAGCTAATATATGGTTCGAACAACAACTCTCTACTTTTAAAAAAGATTATTCATTTTTTTTTCATTTCCACATTCTCTCCCTCCATCCACTCCTCCCCCACCTATTGAGAAGGAAAGAAATACAATATTCATGTTACAAATGAAGTCACATAAAACAACTGTCTACTTTTCACACAATGAATTCTGGGGATTGGTTCACACACTCCCAGATCAGTAAATGACACATAAATAGAGACCAAAATTAATTTTATTGTAGTCAAATGTCAGACTGAAGATATGAGACTTTGAATTATTTCATCTTTTTAAAAAAAATATAATCTTTATTGCCATTTCCATTTTTCATGAATAAGAAATTTGACCGCGTGCGTGCGCACACACACACGCGCACACACACACACACACATACACAGAGCACCCTGAAATGGACTGAAGCTTTTCCAGACTCTAGTGCCTTCCCTTTGTTATTTCCAGTCCATCCTCTGTATGGCCTGCTTTGTACGGTGTTTGCACGCCATGGAGCTCCCTGAGAACAGCCTGCCTTTTGCTTTGCTTCCTATCCCCAACATTTAACACAGTGACTGGCAAACAGTAGGCACTTAATAAATCCACTCCAAATGTCTGCTTCTTGAAATCCTTTTCTTTCAAGATTCAGTTTGGGTCTTCTATGAAACTTCCTTTGATCCCACCAGCTGAAGGTGACCTTTACCTAGTATGATAATCCAAATTACTTGGTGTTCAGATCATAAGATAAGAGATCAAAAGAGAAGGCATTTTGACTCCTCTTTCATCTGTTGACATAGTGTGTATAGGACTACAGGAAGACTTGGATTCATATCCTGCCTAACATGGAGCAAGTCACCTAAATTTTCTCAGCCTCAGTTTCCTCACCTGTAAAAAGAGGGCATTACAGGGCAGCCAGGTAGCACAGCAAGTAAGAGCACCGGCCCCAGTGTCAGGATGACCTGGATCAAATTCGGGCTCAGATACTCAGCACCACACCCAGCAATAACTGGCCATGTAACCTTGAGCAAGTTACTTAACCCCGATTGCTTTAAAAAAAAAAGAGGGCATTAGACTCAATGGACTCTGAGGTCCCTTTCAACTCTAAAGGTACAACCCCATGAGCTCCAAAGAGGGTTAACAATCTGTTTTTAAGCCTTTGTGAGATCCACGTGGCAGCTAGTGGATAGGGCTCTGGGCCTGGAGACAGGAAGACTCATCTTTGTTAGTTCAAATCTGACCTCAGACTCTTACTAGCTGTGTGACTCCGGGCAAGTCACTTGGCCCTGTTTGCCTCAGTTTCCTCATCTGTAAAATAAGCTGGAGAAGGAAATGGCAAACTGCTTCAGTATCTTAGTCAAGAACACCCGAAAATGGGGCCACGAAGAGTCAGGCATGATTGAAAATGACTTAACAGCAACAATAACAACAGCATGAAATTCATGAAACTCCCCTGAGGAAAGTTACTTCTGCTTAAAATAGATGCCCTCCTCTTGCCCCTTTCTGGAAGCTTCCATGCCTCATGTTGGAAACTTCCATACCTGTGCCTCTGTAAGGGGGCCACATCAGCCAATCCCCAGCATCTCCTCGCCTGTGACATCAGAGATGAGAAGCCAATCAGACACATCTCAGTGGGAGCCACCTATAAAGCCAATGGCTCTGCAGGGGACGTGACCCTCCGGTGACTAGGGAGGCTGCTGGAGAGCTGGAAAGGTTGGTTGCGGAGCTGGACAGTCCCGATCCCAGCCAGGCCAGCCTCTCTGCAGTGCCCTCGCTGGCTCCCCATCTTCTTCCTGCCAGGACCTGAGGACCATCCAGCTGAGAATGTATGTTGGACTTCCCTGCTTGTAGCTGTACTTAATGCTGGCACCCTAGGGTCCCCAGTGGTGTCCTGTTAGCTCTCATCATGAGCCTAAAGTCTCTGGCTTTAAGAATCTTTGAATAGTCTGACTTTAGCCCAAACCTCTACATTCCAAACTAGATTTTTCATCTCTTTGTCTTGACCTTTCTAATCATCTTCATCACAGTCTGCCTTGATAATATTAATTTGTATACGAATATTTTCCCTCCCACCTCACAGTGTCCTTTTTTACCTTTGTATTCTCAGTGCCTAGAACATAGTTGTTGGTTTTTGGTTTGGGGGTTTTTTGGGGGGGAGAGAATCTGAGATTTCATACATGTAAGGAGATCTCACCTAGGAACTGGCAGTTCTTCCAGTGGTAATGGGCACTTTCTCTACAGTTTTCTTTTTTTTTTTTCCTAACAATCTTAGAGACTTGCCTGGTGCCACTGAGAGGTTAAGTGACTTGCCCAGGGTCACATTTGCTACTATGGGGCAGAGGCAGGATTTCAGCCCAAGTCCTGCTGCCTACTAAATCAGGCACCCTATTCCCATTGCATGGTGCTGCACTGGTCCTTTAAAAAAAATGTTGACTAAATTGGTGGATTGAATTTAAAGTGAGGTTAGAGAGGTTTCTATGGTGGCTCTTGTCATCCAGTTGCCCACTCATCTGGCTCTCTCTGGGATCACCCCCCTCCCCCCAACTCTCAGATTTGCTGTTCAAATCAGGCTCAGTGTGAGTTGAGACTTGGTGAGCATTAAGTAATTACATTTAATGAGTATTAATTTATGCCCAATTCATAGAATTGGGAACACTTTGTTCACAGCTAAAATAGTTTGGAGGTATGATAAAAACAGCATGCTGGATTTGACAATAATTTCCTCCCCTTTTGGTAGGTATTTTGCCTGGATTCTGTGTGACAGGGAATATATTGGGGACAAATTGCTCCCACTACTCCTACGTAGCAGTGTGGTACAATGGCTCTCAAACGTTGTGGTCTTTGTGGGTGCCCTTTACACTCTTAAAAATTATTAAGAACCTTTATTTATTTGCTATAAATTTATATCTATTGATATTTACCTCCTTAGAAATATAAATGTCTTAGTATTAGTTTTGATCCTTTAAGAGGTCTTGGGGACTCCTAGGGGTCCCTGGAACACACCTTTGAGAATCAATGGAAAGAACATTGGATTTGGAGTCAAAGGAATCTAGGTTCTAATCTTGGCTCTACTCCTTACATTTGTGCCCTTGGTTCTTTCATTTATAAAATTGGGGAAGGGGTTGGATTATAGATAGTCTCTAAGGTTCTTCTAGCTCTAGATTCTATGCTGCTATGATCTTGGTAGAATGAGCCCAGCAACTTAGGGAGCAGTAACTATTACCTAGAGAACATAGTTTTCTTCATGGTAGACCCTCTGAAAGCTTGTTTAAAAAAGTGAGTGAAAAAGGTTTGTGAATATTGCTTAAACCCAAAGTAAGATTTTTACTTTCAACCAGAGCGGTCTATTCACCAGTCTTTAGTGTGTTGGGGGAGGAGTGTTTTGCAATATCTGAAGGCAGGGAGTCTTCCAAAGAATACAATGTAATATTTCTCTGCCCAGTCATGAACTTTTGCCTTTTACCTCTTTGACCCCATTCAGGGGGCTTTTATTTTCTTTTATAGCACTGTCTCTTAAATTCACTAGAATACTCTGGGTTTTTCTTGAGTTTTGCTGTTTGAATCTGTGATTTAAATACACCAAAGGATTTTTTCTGTTAAGATTTTCTCCAGAGGCTGTTTGTGACATTGACCTTGGTGATGCACCCATGTGTCCAAGTTCTACTGGATAAAACTCACAAAGGGCATGTCCAAGCTATAGAAGGTTCCCCCAAATGACCAGAGAGATGAGATAATTTTTCCTTGCCCTTGTTCATATTGTCCTGAATCTGCTCCGTATAGGAGCGTCATGAATCCCACGTAGAGCTAGAAAGGAGCTTAGAGGTAATCATTTACTCATTTTGCAAATGAGAAAAAGAGGCTTAAAAAGACAAGATGACTTTCCTATTGATGCCACACATGGTAGTGTGCTAATAAATGTTTAACAACCAACTTTGGGGAGGGATAGGGAAAGGGATATACTTCTGACACATTTTTGTGTTTAATCTGTATTGTTTACACTTTCACCATCATTGTCTTAAATCAAGAAAATCAACAAAATAACAAATCAAGTCCTGATTTGCAGTGTTTACTGATTTCTGAGATGTAAATACTCACATTGCAAATTTAACTATTGGCTCCCCTGGGACAGTGCACACCTAGCTCTAACACATCCCTGGCATTGGTAGGATGCCTGAGAAGCAAGATTTGAACCTAGGTCCTCTAATCCAGACTTAGTGGACTTTCCACTGTACACATTACATACTCCATATATCCAAATTTTAGTTATCCCTCCTTCAGGGGTCCAGTTCAGTTTCTTTCTCCTCTGCGAAAACTTCCCAGAACAGTCATTCCAGCTTGTATTGAACTCTTCCTCTGAACTCAGAGTATTCATTATTTGTACCACTCACTTGGCAATGTGGTCCTGTAGAAGTTATTGTATCAATCAATCTCATAAATATTTATTAAGCACCTACTATGTGCCAAGCACTGGCTATACAAGGAGGCAAAAGACAGTTCCTGCCCTTAAGGAGCTTATAGTCTTTTTGTTTTTCTTTTTGGAGGGGGGAAGATAGCGCAATTGGGATTAAGTGACTCGCCCAAGGTCACATAGCTAGTTTTTGTATTAAGTGTTTGAGGTCAAATTTGAACTCAGGTCCTCCTGACTCCAGGGCCGGTGCTCTATTCACTGTGCCATCTAGCTGCCCCTAGCTTATGGACTTACCGGGGAAGACAACATGCAAACAACTATGTGTAAAGAAGCCATATACAGGATAAATAGGAAATAATTAACAGAGAGAAGGCACTAGAATTAAGAGGAGTTAGGGAAGGCTTCCTTTAGAAGGTGATAGTTTAGTTGAGACTTAAAGGAAGCTAGCAGAGTAGAGGAGGGAGAGTGTTCCAGGCATGGGAGACAGCCAGAGAAAATGCCCAGAGATGAGAAATGGACTGTTTTAAGTTCATGGAACGTCCCAGGGACCAATGTCACCAGATCAAAGAGTACCTGTCAAGGAGTAAGATGTAAGAAGATTAGAAAGGTAGGGGGAGGATAGGTTATAAAGGGCTTTGAATGCCAGACAGAGCATTTTCTATTTGATCTTAGAAGCAATTGGAAATTACTGGAGTTTAAATGAGTAAGGGGGTGATATGCGGTTTAGGAAAATCATTCTAGTGGTTGAATGGAGGATGGATTGGTTTAGGGAGAGACCTGAGGCAGGCAGACCCACCAGTAGGCTATTGTAATTGTCCAGGGGTGAGGTTATGAGGTCTTTCACTGAGTGGTAGCAGTGTCAGAGGAGAGAAGGGGGCATATTTGAGAGATGCTGCAAAGGTAGAATTGACAGGCCTTGGCAACAGCTTGGTTACGGAGGATGGAACCCAGTGAGGAATCCAGGAGGCCTCCTAGGTTGCGAGTCTGACACACTGGGAAGATGGTGCGTAAACTAACAAGGTCCATTTTAGATATAATGCATTTAAGATGTCTATTAGACATTCAGTTTGAGAAAGCTAAAAGGCAGTGGTTGTATGTGTGATATCAGAGGTCAGCAAAGAGATTAGGGAAGGATAATTAGATCAGAGAATCATCAGGATAGAGATAATAATTATATCCATGGGAACTGGTGAGATCACCTAGTGAAGTGGTACAGATGGTGAAGAGAAGAGGGCCCAGGACAAAACCCTATGGGACACCTATGGTTAAAGGGCATGCATGATCTGGAAGAGGATCCTGCAAAGAAGACAGAGGAGTGGTCAGATAGGTGGAAGGAGAGCCAGGAGAGAGTGGTGCAGGATCAACAATGTCAAAGATCAAAGAGAGGTCAAGGAGAAAGAAGATAGAGGAAAGGAGGCCATATAATTTGGCAACTGAGAAGCCATTAATAACTTTGGAGAGATCAGTTTCAGTGGGATGATAAGGCCAGAAGCCATATTGTAAGGGGTTAAGAAGATAGTGAAAAGAGAGAAAATGGAGGCACCTTATTATAAACGGGCCTTTTTGGAGATTAGGTGCAAAGGGCAGAAGAGAAATAGGATAGTTATTGGGGATGGAATCATCAAGTGAGGGTTTCTTCTTTTTTTTTTTAAAGCAATTGGGGTTAAGTAACTTGCTCAAGGTTACACAGCCAGTTATTTCTGGGTGTGGTGCTAAGTGTCTGAGCCTGGATGCGATCCCAGGTCATCCAGACTCTGGGGCCAGTGCTCTTACCCACTGCGCCACCTGGCCACCCCTAAGCAATTGGGGTTAAGTAACTTGCTCAAGGTTACACGGCCAGGTGTTTCTGGGTGGGTGCTAACTGTCTGAGCCTGGATTCGATCCCAGGATATCCGACATTGGGGCCGGTGCCCTTACTCACTGTGCTACCTGGCCGCCCCTAAGTGAGGGTTTTTTCAAGATGAGGGAGATAAGATCATATTTGTAGGCAGTAGGAAGAGCCATTAGACACAGAGATATGGAAAATAAGTGAAAGAATGGGGAGCACAGAGGGGGCAATCTGTTGGAGGAGATGGGATGGAATGGTATGACTTCAGCAAGTAGAGAGGTTAACCCTGGTAAGAAGTAAGGCCACAGGCCATCCACATACAGAGCAAGAACAACAGAGTCTGAATGCAGATTGAAGCAAACTACTTGCTCTCTCTTTTTTGTGTTCTGTTTTGTTCCTTTTTTCTAGTTGTTCATTCCATTGGTTACAATCCTTCTTTACAACCTGACTAATGTTTAATGTGAAGGTATTTGTAGAACCTTTATCAGATTGCATACTACCATAGAGGGGAGAGGGGGGAAAGAGAGGGAGGGGGAGAAAATTTGGAACTCAAAAGCTTGTGGAACTGAATGCTGTCAAGTAAATGCAAATAACTAACTAATTAAATTTAAAAAAATAAAGAAGTACACTTCATCATGTGGGATGGAGATGAAAGAGGAGATAGTGGCAGAAGGCATCTGAGTGAGAGGAGATGAGGAAGAGGGAGCTCACAATGAATTGTTCTCTGTAAAATATGAGTCAAGGCTCTCTGCTGAGAGGGTGGAGAGAGAGGGAGCCATGGGAGGTTTGAGGGGGAATGAAAAGGTCTGGAAGAGCCACTGTGGAGAATGGGATAATGAGTGGATAAGGGAAGCATAGTAGGATTGCCTAGCAGCAGTGAGGGCCTGGTTGAGGTTGTGTAACATAAATTTGAAGTGACTTAGAATGTTTGTATAATTTACTTGACCTTCATTGAATACACTTATAGGAGTGAAGGCATGGGAGTGGATTCAAGGCTTGACTGGATAGAATCATCTATATGATAAGAGAGTAGGGATACCAGAGAGAACAGTTGCATGGGTTTACCAAGGAATGTATAGGAAAAAGGAGAGAATGGCTAGTGTAGGGGAGATGATGGCCTAAAAGAGAATTGAGGAGGTCAAGTGATTGGAGGTCATAATGATGTGGACCAGGGATAGGGAACCTGAAGGCAATTATCTTTTTTTTTTCTTTTTGGAGGGGGGAAGTTAGGGCAATTGAGGTTAACTGACTTGCCCAAGGTCACACAGCTAATTTGGAGGCAATTATCTTTTAAATAAAAATCTATTTATCAACCTCCCACCTAGATGGGTAGTAGAGCAGGGAATCCATTTTGTGCATCTTTAACCCCGTTCTTAAGCTCTCCCACAGTACCTTGAACACAATTTTTGATATATTTTTAAAGCAAACAAATGAACCAAAAAACCCCTCAAAACCCTGGTTCTTATATAGAACTCTCCGAGACCCACAAAGCTCACTAGTGATAGGCAGCCTCTTCTGCAGAATGTAAGCTGCTTGACAGAAAGGACCATTTTTATTTTGTCTTTATATTCCTAGGACCTAGCATACCTTGATGTATAGTCACTTAATGTGTTTCTAGAATTTATTTGGACAGTGGACATGCCCCATTTTCTGGAAATTTCCCCACCCCATCCTTGTATACACTTTTTGTGAGTGTTAGAATCATAGATCTAATAATACTAACACTCAGCCAGCACTGATATCGTACTGGCAGAGTGCTTTACATACATTATATTATTTGATCTTCAGAACAGCACTATGAGGTATAGGTGCTACTTTTATCCTCATTTTACAGATGAGAAAGTTAAGGCTGTGAGAGATGAAGTGACTTGCCCAGGGTCACACAGCTAGTAAGTGTCTGAGGCAGGACACTTGCACTCAGGTCTTCCTGACTCCAAGTCCAGGCCCCTTATTTTACAGAAGAGGAAACTAAAAACTTGATAAAGCTGGGCATCAAGTCTGGGTCCTTCTTTGAAGGATCAAAGCTGAGACCCTTTTCCTGTTTTTTTTTGCAGATCTAAGATCACGATACGCAAGAGACTCTGACTGTTCCCTGGCACAACTGAGGTCCGATTTATCACCTTTGTCCTAATCCTTTCATCCCCCTGTGCCTCTTTCCTCTTCTCCTGCCCTGAGTTATTTTGTTTTAGCCCTCGGACTTATTTCTATTTAAGTTAAAAATGATTAATGGGGGCAGTTAGGTGGTGCAGTGGATAGAGCACCCACCCTGGAGTCAGGAGGACCTGAGTTCAAATCTGGCCTCAGACATTTAACACTTGCTAGCTGTGTGACCTTGGGCAAGTCACTTAACCCCAATTGCCCTGCCATCCCCCTTCCAAAAAGAAAAAAAAAGATTTATGAATTGACTGGTATATCTGTCTGTCAGATTCTTTTGTGAAATCCCCTCTAAGTTCCTTTAACTGCTGGGAAGGACAGGGATGCTGCTGAATTAATGTTTGTTGACTTAATTTTATGTGATGATGTTAGTAGGGGAGCTTGAGGAAGTGAGGTTTTGCCACATGAGCTCTCACTGAGAGATTTTTTGTTGTTTAGTTGTTTTCCACTTATGTCTGACTCTTCATGACCCCTTTAGGGGTTTTCTAGGCAAAAATACTGAAGTGGTTTGCCATTTCCTTCTCCAACTCATTTTACAGATGAGGAAACTGAGGCAAACAGGGTTAAATGACTTGCCCAGGGTCTCACTGCTAGTGAGTGTCTTGAGGCCAAGATTTAAACTTGAGTCTTCCCTATTCCAGGCCCTGTACTCTATGCACTATGGCGCCACCTAGTTGATGTGCTGATGTTAGCAGGGGAACTTGAAGGACTGAGGAGGGCTGCTACATTCATTAAGTCTCACTGAAAAATTGAGGGCTCCTTGATCTGGAAAGAAGTCTGAGAGGTCATAATAGGGTTTAAATGTATAATTCCATGAAGGAGAGTGACAGGGTAAAATGTAGACTCCTTCACAATAAATTTATGGTCATCATTATTCTGAAATAGTGTTCTGGTTGATTTTTTTTTAAGTTCAAGAAGTGCTTATAATCAATTCATGGATGATTTAAAAACAAAACAAACTTGGACTTGTGATTTCATTGGCATAAGGAACTCCCAGCATGTAAATTCTCTTTATAAGGCATCTAACTGCAATTTATAGGCTTAGAGTGTTAAGGTTAGTGAAAGGTTAAATGACTTGCCCAGTGGAGTCCTGCAGCCTAGTTTACCTGTCAGAAGCAGACCTTGAACTGAGGTCTTCCTGGCACCAGACTGGTTCTTTGTCTATACTCTCTATCTCAATTGATTGGTTGTTGGTCCTTACTGATTCCTCCCCCAAATCATCATCTCTTTAATAAATTTAACTTTTTTTTATATAAAGCAATTGGGGTTAAATAACTTGCTCAAGGTTACATGGCCAGTTTTTTTTTGTGAGAGTATTAAGTATCTGAGGCCAGAACCGATCCCGGGTTCTCCTGACTCCAGGGCCAGCACTCTTACTCACTGCGCCATCTAGCTACCCCTCAATAAACTTATCTTGACAAGTTTAAAAAATAAATTTCTTGATGTCTTTTTTTTTTTTTTAACATTGCCTAATTTCCCCCATAGTCTTTCCTTTAGTCCTTCTCAGAGAACTGTCTCTTATGGAGTGAGGGGACTGACCAATAAGCCCAGTCCTTAGGAGCCTGTTTAGAATACATCAAGCACACTCAGCTGATGTAATTCCCCACATGGAAGAAGCTGGGAAACCTCTTTTTGGAAGAGTTAGGATGATGTATAATAAAGGTGACTTGGAAAGATTTTTAGAGAATGTGTAAGATATTTTGTAACTAGGTTCAGGTCTGCTAACTCCATGGTAGACAGCAGGACAGCTGCCTTTTTTATGGGGAATTGATTTTCTGAGCATGCTGCATAGGCTTATATGGACAGGTCTTACTGACCTATCTCCCACTACACTTATAACAAAGAAATTTTTTTTTAAATAAAAAAAGAAAAAATTTTGCAAAACCCATCAATACCTAAAAAATAATCTAATAATATATTCCACATCAATGGAATCTCAGCTCCCTGCAAAGGAATAGTATCTCCTTATATCCCTTCTTTGGAGCCAAGTTTATTTTTGTAATTTTGCAACATTCATTTTTTAGTGTTTGGGGATGTTTGCTCTTAAATTAAGTCAGTAAGCTTTCTTTAAGGGCCCACTCTGTTCTAAGCACTGTTTTAGTGCTGGAATACAAAGATATGCAAAGATAGTCCCTGTTTTCAAGGATCTCACTTTAATGCAGAAGTTCCCAAACTTATTTGGCTTACTACCCCCTTTTCAAAAATAAAAGTACTTGGGAGCGGAGCCAAGATGGCAGAGTAGAAGCACGACCCTCCCGCGGCTCCAGCTTTCACCCTCCCCAATCCATGTAAAAAGGGGACTCTAAACAAACTTTGGAGCTGCAGAACCCACAAAATGACACAGAGAAGCTAACCTCCTGCTGAAAACAGCCCGGCAGGCCAGCAGGAATCGGCCAGCACAAAGCTCTGGGAACCGAGCCCAGCACCACACTGAGGCTTTAGCCCCAGGGCGGGCCTGACCAGCCGCCAGCCATAGGGACTCCAGATCAGCAGCAGCTGTGGCCGTTTCCAGATTTATCAATACATAGATGCAAAGGACAAGGTGAGAGGCCAGTGCAGTCTGGACTTTGAGACCCAGTAAGTGGGAGTGCGTGGCTTTTACCCCCGGGGCAAGAAACCGCTGAGAGGCCAGCACAGCTTGCCAGCACCACGTGGCGGCTTCAGCTCCTGGCCTGCAGAGTGTAGGGGGACCAAGCACCAGTCTGAGGGGTAATGGCTCTTGCTTTAACCTGCTTGGATCTGGATTGCAGTCTAGGGTGGAGGTCCTGGGGTGTGTGTCCAGCCTGCCAGAGCGTGTAGAGACCTCAGAGAGGGCATCCATCTAATACCTCCGGCAGCTGAGAAAACCCCAGTGTTTGGGACGAAAACTCCCCTGTCTGGTGACAGAGTCTTACTGTGGCAAAAAGCCCAAAAGTCAAGTAATTGAGTGGCAAAATGAGCAGGCAAAGGAAACAAAGCAGACAGAAGATTCCCATTACACTCCTATTTTGGGGATAAGAAGGAGCAAGGCATGGAACAGGAGGAAATCAGTGAAGTCAGAACTCCTGCACCAAAAGCTTCAAAGGAAAATACAAGCTGGTTACAGGCCATAGAGGACCTTAAGAAGCAGATAAGAGAAGTGGAGGAAAAATTGGGAAGAAAAATGAGAACAATGCAAGAAAATTATGAAATGAGAGTCAACAACCTGACTGAAGAAAATAATACCTTAAAAAACAGACTGACTCAAATGGCAAAGGAGGCTCAAAAAGGCAATGAGGAGAAGAATGCCTTAAAAAGTCGAATTTGCCATATGGAAAAAGAATCTCAAAAGCTCAGTGAGGAGAATCATTGCTTCAGAATTAGATTGGAGCAAATGGAAGCTAATGACTTTATGAGAAATCAAGATGCTGTTGAACAGATCCAAACAATGAAAGAATAGAAGGCAATGTGAAATATCTCATGGGAAAAACCACTGACCTGGAAAATAGATCCAGGAGAGATAATTTAAAAAGTATTGGACTGCCTGAGAGCCATGACCAAAGTAAGAGCCTGGAAAGCATCCTCCAGGAAGTTCTCAAAGAAAACTGCCCTGATGTTTTAGAACGAGAGGGCAAAATAGAGGTTGAAAGAATCCACCGATCACCTCCTGAAAAAGATCCCAAAAAGAAAACTCCTAGGAATATTATAGCCAGGTTCCAGAATTCCCAGATTAAGGAGAGAATATTACAAGCAGCCAGGAAGAAACAATTTGAATATTGTGGAAACACAATCAGGATAACACAGGATCTGGAAGCTTCTACACTGAGGGATCGAAGGGCCTGGAATGTGATATTCCGGAGGTCAAGGGAGCTGGGATTAAAACCAAGAGTCACCTACCCAGCAAAACTGAGTATCATATTTCAGGGGAAAATATGGTCATTCAGTGGAATACAGGACCTTCAAGCATTCTTGCTGAAAAAAAACCAGAGTTGAACAGAAAATTTGACATTCAGATACAAGAAGCAAGAGAAGCATGAGAAGGTAAACAGGGAAAAGGAATCATAAGGAACTTATCAAAGTTGAACTATTTTTTTTTAAAGCAATCGGGGTTGAGTGGCTTGCTCGGGGTTACACGGCCAGTTGTTTCTGGGTGTGGTGATGAGTTTCTGGGCCCGGATTTGATCCAGGTCGTTCCGGCACTGGGGCCGGTGCTCTTGCTCGCTGAGCCACCTGGCCAAAGTTGAACTATTAACATTCCTACATGAAAAAACAATAATTGTAACTTATGAAACTTTTCTCAGTAATTTCAGGGATTAGAATGTGTATATATATATATATATATATATATATATATATATATATATGTCTTTATATGAGGGTATGCGGGCATATGAATACATATGTGAATGTGTGTATATACGTTTACAGGTATACATAGATAGAGGGCACGGGACCAATTTAACAGGAAGGCATGATACTTAAAAGGTGAAATTAAGAGGTGAGAGGAATATAATGAGAGGAGATGGGGAGAGACAGAGTGGGGCAAACTATCTCATACAGAAGAGGCAAGGGAAAGTGGTTACAATGGAGGGGAAGAATAAGAAGGCAAAAGGGAATGGGTCAACCTTATTACTATTGAATCTGGCTTGAGGAGGGAGGTAAATCCACACTAAATAGGGGATCTCACCCTCCAGGAGAATAGGGGGGGAAGGGGATGTGAGGGGGAATGATAGAAAGGAGGGCAGGCTGGGGGGGAGGGAAGTTGGAAGCACCCACTTTTGAAAAGGGACAGGATCAAAGTAGAGAATAGAACAAGTGGGAGGTGGGATAGGAGGGAGGGAAATATAGTCAGTCTTTTACAATACATCTACTATGTTATTGTTTTGCATTAGCCACGCATGTGCAACCTATACTGAACTGCTTGTCTCCCCAGTGGGGGTGGGTGGATTTGAACTCAGGTCCTCCTGACTCTAGGGCCCGTGCTCTATTCACTGCGCCACCTAGCTGTCCCTTGAACAAATCCTTTTATGAAGGGGATTTGTTCTGTGAAGTTTGGATTCAGTCAAAGGGCTGCACTTGAGGGCCTAGAGGGCCACATATGGCCTTAAAGCTGCAGATTCCCCACCTCTGCTTCATTTTATAGATGATAAAATTGAGAAACCTTATGTACATTGCAATAGCAATGGCTTTGGACATAGATGACTTGAGTTCAAATCTTACCTCTGAAATTTGTACCAGTGTCATCTTGGATAAATCAGTTAGTCTCTCCGTACCTTAATTGCTTTCAAGTATAAAATAATGACATTGGATGAGATGGCCTTTTAGATCCCTTTTAGCGCTAAATCTACGAGCTTAAACTTACTCAGAGAGGTAACTGATTTGTCAGGGGTCATACAGCTAGTGGGTCTCTGAACACAGGTCCTCTTGATTCTTAAGTCTAATGCTTTATCCACTATAGTATATTGCCTAATTATTCCTGCTGAGATCACTTAGATTTGTATTAATTAATGTTTCTATTGTTTCAGCTCATTAATTACAAAGTTAATTGGCAGAACTGCTTTTCTGCTGCTTTTCTGGAACAAATTTTTTGTGTTTGCTATAACCAGCAAAATTGCTGGTCAAAGCTCTGCTTTAAGGCTAGAATATTGAACTGAATAGGTAATTAGCAGAATTTACTCTGATATGCTCTCTAAGTTTTCCAAATAAATTGACAGTCTGGGTAATCTAAACTTGGTTTGGTAAATGATCCACTGTTGTCAATCCTTCTCTCTCACCACTACCCCTTTTTTCTCTCCTGTTTACCATCTTATAGAAGACAAAGAGTTATTGTGCCTTTGAAAATGGTTCCCTAACAATGCTGTTGGTACACTGAAGCCTGGCTTTATTAGGTGGCCACCTCCATAGGTTGATTTCAGGGGTGCAAAAAATGTTCCCAGGTGAAAACCAGACCTCTCTTCCTTGCCCAAATGCCTGATATTCCTCCAGTAGAGACTAGTCTTTTGTCTTTGGGCATTTTTCCTTGTTAAAATGCAAGTATCTAAGTGAAATCATGCTGGAAACTATTATTAGTCATTTACATCTTATTGTGAATAGGTTTATCATTGATCAGATCCTTTCCCCAGAACTGATTTTGAGGTGAGTTGGGAAGATTCAAATAATCTTGAGTACCTGAGGGGGCTTGAAGCAATGATAGGAAAAGAAGAAGAAAAGGGAAGACGGGGGACCATCCCACAAATTTTGCCATAGAGAGTTCTAAGTGAATTGTTTCTGAGTAAGAAGCTGATTAAGAGGCAGATAAATGCCCAAAGTCTTGGACTTAGTTACTAGGTTCTGGGCTCAGCTTCCCTATAACTGACCAACCCCATGCCCACAAGAAATCCCTTAATGCATGTATCAGTTTCCTTATCTGTCTATAATAGATCCCGGTCTTGACTGCCTGACAGATTTGTGAGAATCTATGAGCTCATGAGTCAAATTGCTTTAAAACTGTAAAAGTGACATCACAAAGCATCAGAAGAGAGCCAGGATTTTTTAAACTTGTCAAGGTCTGTGCAAGCATAAGGTATTGTCATGTTTATCGGTAGTCTGCATCCTGGTTCTCGCTTCTACCTGTTTCCTAAAAGTGAGAGGGAAGAATCATAATATTGGATTACAGGGTGCAGTGCTGAGCTGTGAATTTCAGCCTGAACCTTAAGTGTCTAAATGGACATGTGTGATGTATTGAGTAACCCTAAGCTTAACCATTCACTGACCAAGCCTCTCTAAGTTTCAATTAGTTTGTTTTGCTGCTACAAAGTTTAGTCAAAACCTGTGGAACTGGTGGTAGAAGACTGGATTCTTGGGAGGGTGTTTTTTTTCCCTTAAACACTCATTTTGGGGAATTATAACCAATTGATTCTTTTTTTAAAAAAAATTATCGTAATTTTTCTTTTCAGTTCCAAATTCTCTCCCTTCTTCTACTCCTTCCCCACTTATTGAGAAGGCAAGCCATATATATTAAATCCAATATACATGCATCAATTATAACATGAAGTCAACTTGCATTAGCTGAAAAAAAAAAGGAGCAAGAAAAATAGAGAAGAAAAAATAAAGTGCTTCAATCGGCCCTCAGAATTTAATCAGTTCTCTCTCTGGAAGTAGAAGGCATTTTTTCATGAGTATTAATGGAATAGTCTTGAATCATTGTATTGATCAAAGTAGTTAAACCTTTCACAGTTGATTATTATTATAAATATTACAATATAGATATTATTACAGTATTGATGAGAGTAGCTAAGCCTTTCACAGCTGATTGTTATTATAATTATTATAAGATGGGTATTATTACAATATTGATCAAAGTAGCTAAGCCTTTCACAGTTGATTATTACTATAATACTATTATTAAGATATGGATTATTATCACGTTATTATAACACTGTATTCTGTACAATGTTCTGGTTCTGCTTAATTCATTTTGCCTTAGTTCATCAAAGTCTTCCCAAGTTTTTCAGAAACAGTTCTCTTTGTCATTTCTTAGTGCATAATAGTATCCCATCAAAAATCACATACCACAGCATGTTCAGTCATTTCCCAGTGGGGAACCCCCTCAGTTTCCAATTCTTTGTCATAACAAAAGGGCTGCTATAAATATTTTTGTACATATGGGTCCTTTTCCTTTTTCTTTCATTTCTTTGGGTACAAACCTAGAGGTGGTATTACTGAGTCAAAGGGTATGCACAGTTTTATAGCCCTTTGGACATAACATAGCTCCAAATTGTTCTCCAGAAGGGTTGGACGAGTTCACACCTCCACCAGCAGTGCCTTAGTGGTAACCACCAATTGATTCTTCAAACCACAGACCTGAAATTCAAATGGCCACATGGAGTTAGTCACCAAATTGTCTGTATTGTTCCTCAGCAACATCTTTGAGATTTGACACTTCCCCCTTTATCTCTCATAGACACCACCCTCCACAAGCCGACTTACATACTCTCCTGTCTAGATTAGCCCAACTTCATGGTCAGGGTCCCTGACTATAATGCAAACCTGCAATCTCTCCCACTACCCTCCCTTCTAAGGGCATTTCCTGCGGAAGAGTCTAGGATGGCTTCCTATTGCCTGTCCCATCAAATCCTGGCTCCTTGCTTTGTCATTCAAGGCATTCCAATCTATTGGACCCTCTGCTCCACCCATTTAGCCTCTTCTCCCACTGTTGTTTACCCCACACACCCTCCAACTCCTACCAGAAAGGTCTCACAGTTTCCTGACCTTGCATGTATGTCCTGTCCGTTCCTATCCCTTTGCCTTTACTCATATTATTCCTCCCAAGCTGAAATGTCCTCTACTCTCCCTTACAATGGATAGAGTGCTGGGCCTGGAGTCAGGAAAACCTGAGTTCAAATCTAGCCTCAGATACTTACTAGCTATGAGACCCTGGGCAAGTCACCTAACCTCTATTTGCTTCAATTTCCTCATCTGTAAAATGGGGGTAATAATAGAGACTACTTTCCAGGGTTGTTGTGAGGATCTAGTGAGATAACTGTAAAGTGCTTAACATAGTACCTAGCACATGGTGGGTGCTTAATAAGTGTTAGTTACTACTACTACTACTACTTCTACTACTAGCTGTGGGACCCTGGGCAAGTCACTTAACCTCCCTCTACCTTAGTTTCCTCAACTGCAAAATGAGGATCATAATAATAGCACCTACTTCCCAGGATGAAATGAGATATTTGTAAATTGTTTAACATAGTGTCAAGCACATAACAAGGGCTTAATTAATGTTCATTCCCTTCCTTACCTGTTCTATGACTCCTTCCTTAATTAATCCTTCACCATTAAGATCCTACCATAATTCTGGATGCCCAGGCACTCATGCATATGAGTTTGAGTCATCCTTTATCACACTTACAAAGAGTCGTAGGATCATGGATTTGATGCTGAAAGGTACCTTACAAGGTTATCTCTTCCAATTCCCTCATTTTATAGATAAGGAAACTGAGAGAGTAATTTGCTAGGGTCATACAGGTAGTAAGGAGGCAGAGCCAGGATTTGGACTTTTTTCTGACTCCAAATTCAATACTCTTTTCACTATGCCACACTGTCTTATGGAACCATAGAGTGTCAGAGCTAACATGCATCTTAGAGATCACCTAATCCAAATTCATTTTTTCTCTTTTTAAAAATTTTTATTTTTAGTTCCACATTCTCTCCTTCCCTCTTTCCATTCTCCTTGATGTTGATGTTCAGTCATGTCTGACTCTCTGTGACCCCATTTGGGGTATTCTTGGCAAAGATACTGGAGTGGTTTGCCATTTCCTTCTCCAGCTCATTTTACAGATGAGGAAACTGAGGCAAACAGAGTTAAGTGATTTGTTCAAGGTCACCTGTCTAGTAAGTGCCTGAGGTCATGTTTGAACTCAGATCTTCCCAACTTCAGGCCTAGTGCTTTATCCACTGTACCACCTAGCTACCCTTCTGTGATTTCAGGAATGTAAAAAATGTTGCCAGTTGGAAAATAGACCTCTTTTGCTTTCCCAATATTCCACAAGAAGAAATTTGTCCTTTGTCTTTGGGCATTTTCCCCTGTTAAAATATAAGCACGCCTAGGTGGGATAATATTATAAACTATTATTAGTCATTTACATCTTAATATGAAAAAATTTATCTGATCGTTGATTAAATCTTTTCCCCAGAACTGGGAAACTGGGTTGGGAAGATTCAGACAACTTTAAGTACTTGAGAGGGCTTAAAGCAATGATAGGGAAAGAAGAAGAAAAGAGAAAACCTGGCAACATCCCACAAACTTTCCTGCTTTACTTAGAACTTTTTTCGGTGCCATCATTTGTACAGTTTGGCTTAAGATTCTCTTTGTTGTAAACCTTAGCTGTAAACTAATGCATTCTGGGCATTTCTGAGCTGATGTTAACTGTGTATGGCTGAGGAAGTTCCTGTAGGAGTCCCCGCCAGTGTAACACCTTCTCTAGGGTTTTTTGTTTTTTTACCACCTCTCATCCTGGTGTCCCTTTTTGGTCCTGAGCATTAAAGGAAAATGTGAGGGTTGGAGGTATTTTCTATTTCCCCTCATCCTTGGGGTTCTCAGCAGGGAGCCAATGTGGTCACTCCCTGAGAATGAGGCCCAGGGCCTTATTAATGAGGGATCTGTTCTGTTCGTACTTTTTCTAGAGTGAGTTGGGGGTGACAAGGACTCAAGCTGGGTGCCTGGTATTTGGGAAAAGGCACCCACCTTCCATGGGTGGATAGGGGGGTGAAATTCATTTGATATCATTCTATATTTTCAGGGTTTTTTTTTTTGTTGCTGTTGTTTGCTTTTTTGGAGAGGGAGAATAGGGCAATTGGGGTTAAGTGACTTGCCCAGGGTCACACGGCTAGTTTGTGTGTGTGTGTGTGTGTGTGTGTGTGTGTGTGTTGTCTGAGGCCGGATTGGAACCCAGGTTCTCCTGACTTCAGGGCTGGTGCTCTACTCACTGCGCCACTTAGCCGCCCTTCATTCTATATTTTCATTTGCTAAGACAGCCCCTGCAAAAAAATAAGAAATGTTCAGTGTCACTAACGCATCTTCCTGCAACACTTCTAAGCTTCCGTGTTGGAGCATACAGAGCACACCCTGGGCATTTTTGGAGCTGGGAGAGAGGGAGGGAAGGGAGAAAGCATTTATTAAGACCCTACTATGTACCAGGCCCTGCGCTAAACGCTTTACAAATTTTGACTTATTTGATCCTCACAAAAACCTGTGAAATAGGTTACTGTTATTATCCCCATTTTACAGGTGAGAAAACTGAGGCAAACAGAGGTGAAGTGATTTGCCCAAGGTCGAACAGCCAAGTGCCTGAGGCAGGATTTGAATTTAGTTCTGCCCCTGATTTCACACTCTGTCCACTGCGCTCCCTAGTGGCCCAGCATAATTTTTAAGCCTGCTCCATCCTTGGCAACAATGTCAAAATCAGGTTATTAATTAAATATGGTCCTAAATACTGCATTGCTTAAGAGCACCATGCCAGCGGCTTCATGGGAGGTAGGCAATAAGCAATCATGTTGTGCTTCATGATTAATTAAACCTAGGCATTTGTGTATCTTTAGTGGGTCACTGGCTTTGTTTTTTTTTAGTGTATGTGCGCGTGCACGCGTGCACGTGCACACGTAGTCTCACGTTAGGGTCTCTAGGATGTTTAAAACCAGATAATTTGATTAAAAAAAAATCAGTCCATCCACGTTGCTTGGCATTACAAGAGGAAACTTACCATTGATCAGTGGACTTTCTCTTTTAAACTTTTTCCAATAAGGGTCTAACAAGTGAAGACTTAGAGCTGTGCTTAGAGCAGGTCAACAGGGGCTTTACTCCAGGGCATGAAAATTTAAAGGGCTCTGATGGTGCTTAGATTTTGGTAAGAGTGCTAACTGATGAATTTAGCACCTCGTTAGCAAGAATAATCACTAAAAATAGAAAGCTGCCAGATGATTCATTTGCTCCCGGCCCCCAACCAGTTGACATATCTCTGCCCCCCCCCCCCCCCCAGTTCTGCCCTGCCTTTCTGCCCCAGCCACAAACAACCTCCTCAGTGATCTGGGGTATCTGTCTCCGCACCATAGAGCTGTGTCCTGGGGGTCTCTCTCTCTCCCTTCCTTCCAAACAACCGAATTTGTTTTTAAAAGTTAATTTGGGGAAACTTATTTTGTGCTATTTACCTAGAGTAAGTTTTATGAAGCCCAGGCAACTCAGTTGGCTAGTTTCAGCCCTGTTGAAAGACCAGGGCTTTTCATTTTAAGGTGAATTATAGTAACATTGTTTGAAGACTTTGAGACCCTCTTGATGAAGTGGAAGAAGAAGGACAGCTTAATTCTTCCATCTTCAACTATGCCACATGTCTATAGGTCATGGTGATACTCACTCTTTCAGGCAAGCTAAGGGTTAGCTCTATTAGAATTACAGATTAACAAAGAAATTAAGCCTCATTACAGTTGAGTAAACATGTATTCAAGAAATAATTTCCACCCCATAAAACTCATCACATAAAACTCTAACCCTTTTTGGGAACCTTCTTTAATGAGTAGATAAGAGTGATTTGTAATGACTCTATCATGTCCTTTGGGCGTAAAGGAATGCTTCTGAATTACTGGGGAAAAAAAAAGTCTGTTTTCTTAAGTAGGTTAAACATTCTCTGTTGCAGAAGATTAACTTAGAATCAGGAAGGCTTGAATTTGAAACCCAGCCCTGACACTCAGTAGTTGCACAATGCTGTAAAGTAGTCCATGGGCAAATCCTAAAATCATCGACTGGGATCTGAAAGGGACCTTAGTGGCTGAGTAGCCCCCTTGTTTTACGCTCAGGGAAACTGAGATCCAGGAAAGGTCATTGACTTGCCAAGGTCATATAGGCATTAGGATCTGAACTCATGTATTCTGCCTTGATAACCAGGATAGTAAACTGCCACTCGATCTCCCTGGGCCTCAGTTTCCTCAACTGTGAAATGGGGGTAATAATATGTACAGAGCTTAATTCACACAGTTATGAGGATCCAATGGAATAATCTATACATATATAACCTTAAAGACCTATAGAAATGTCACAGAATCACAGCATTTGAGTTGGAAGAAACTCTAGTGGCTATTTAGCCCAACCCATTCGCCAAGAAATCCTCACTATAATAATACACCCAACAAGTGGCTGCCTAGCTTCTGCCTGAAGGCATCCAAGGGTAGGGAGCTCATCACTTGTTGAGGTACAAAGCACATTCCACTTTTTTTCTGTCATTTTCAGTTGTGTCTGACTCTTCATGATTCCTTTTGGAGTTTTCTTGGCAAAGGTACTGGAATGGTTTACCATTTCCTTCTCTAGTTCATTTTACAGATAAGGAAACCGAAGCAAACAGGGTTAAATGACTTGCCCAGGGTCACACAGCTAGTAAGTGTTTAAAGCTGGATTTGAATTCAGATCCCCCTAACTCCAGGCTCCATGCTCTATTCACTGAGCCATCTAACTTCCCTTTTAGTCAGCTCTGATTGTTAGAAAATTTTTCCTGACACCGTCTAAATTTTCCCCTTCACAAATTCCACTGATTTCTCCTGGTTGTGCCCTCAGGACCAAAAGGAAGAAGTGTAAGCCTTCTTTCACATGATGTAAAGACAGCTATCATCTCCCTACCCAGGCTTTTTTTCTCTAGGTTAAATATGCCCGGTCAGTCAATAAAATTTATTAAGTAAGTACTTTTTTGTGCCAGTCACAGTGTTGCTAAGTGCTGGGGATACAAAGAAAGATAAAATGACAGTCCATCCTCTCGAGGAGCTTGCAGTCTAGTGGGGGAGAAAACATGTGAATAACCATGTACAAACAGACTATAAACAGGATAAATGAAAAATAATTTAAAAAAGGGAAGGCACTAGAATTAAGTGAGATTTGGAAAGGTTTCCTGTAGAAGGCTAGATTTTGGCTGGGATTTGAAGGAAGTCAGAGGCAAAGATGAAGAGGGAGAATATTCCATGCATGGGGTAAGCCAGTGAAAATGCCTAGTAACTTGTTAGTGTGACTGAACTGAGGTGTTATAAACTCAAGGCATTTTCACTCTGGTTTCCCCTTTGGATACTGTCTAACTTAGCAATGTCTTTCTGAAATGGCCCAGAACAGAACACAATACTCCAGATGAGGTTTGGCAAGGGCAGAGAGTACAGCCTGGATTATCTCTGCTCCTGAAATGTAGGGCCCTCCAAATGCAGGTCAAGATAATATTACCCTTTTGGGTTGCCACATCACAGAGTTGACTCTTAGAACACCTAAACCCCTAGGTCCTATACTGACATATAATCGTGCCTCTCCCATATTATAATTGTGACATTGATTTTTTGTACTCAAGGGTAAGACTTTACATTTTGACCTTATGAACTTTACTCTATTAGATTGGGCCCAATGTTCTAGCCTATTAAGATGCTCCTTGAGGGGTGGCCAGGTGGCTCAGCGAGTAAGAGCACCGGCTCCAGTATCGGGATGACCTGGATCAAATCCAGGCTCAGATACTCAGCACCACACCCAGAAATAACTGGCCATGTTCCATTGTGTCCACTATTTTTAATAGGCATAACATCCATGCTTTTATTATCCAAGTCAATGATATAAACGTTTGTTCAAAGGGCCAAATACAAATCCCTAGGCTATTCCACTGGAAATCTCTTGCCTTAGTGTCACCTATCCCCTCTCAGTAAATCTTCCCATCCATTTAGTTGTTGAATATATCCAATTGTTTGATTCTCTAACCCAGAGGTTCCCAAAGTAGGTGATACTCCACCTGGGGAGCACTGGAGTGATTCAGAGGAGTGATAGTAGCCTTAGGTACAATTGGGGGATGTTGAATAAAAATAAGGGGTTGGTAGAAGCATAAAGAAAGAAGAGAAGAAAATTTTGAAAAACCGCTCATACATGTTTCATCTGCTATGTAATGAGTTCAAGTCCTAATGATTACCTTATTTTCCAAATAAACACACAAAATACAAGTTATAACCAATCAGTGGTCAAGTCTGACTACAAGTCTTAACTAGCAAGTGTTGGCAGGCAAGTGAGTGGCATATTGTTGGGAAGTCCAGCGTGCATCATCAAAATTTCAATGAAGGAAAAACCCTACAAATTTATGATAAATTATGAAATTTGAGATGTGTTGTTTTTAATAAAAATTATATTTAATTTTTTTTAATAATGCAAATTTAAAAAAACTGTTAAAGGCTTAAAGAAAGCAGATTTCCAGGGGTTGCTGAGTAATTTTTTTTAAAGGGGCCAATAAGCCAAACAAGTTTGGGAGCCTCTGCTCCAACCAAAAGGTGTCAAATATGATTGCAGATTGTGAGTGTGGATGGAACCAGGTTAAAAAGCAGTTGGGGAATAGTTAATGAAATAAATAAAAATTTAATAATATCAGTTTGTGGTTTTCTAAATCAATATGTTGAGGGTAGGGATCATTTTGTACCATACTTTATCAAAAGCTTTGCTCATATCCAGATAAGCTACATTCATAGAATTCTTTTTATATACTATTTTAGTAATACCGTTAAAACAAATGAGGTCGGTGTGGCATGAATTGTTCTTGAAGTCATGATGTCTCTTTTTAACAACATTTTCTACATTTTGAGACAACTGGTGGCTCAGTGGATAGAGTACTGGATTTGGGGTCAGGAAGACTGGAATTCAAATCCCAGCCCCAGATACTTCCTACATGTGACCCTTGGCAAGTCACTGAACCTCTGATTACCTGACAAAATGGATCTGCTAGATCCATTGGAGAAGGAAATAGCAAATCACTCCAGCATCTTTGCCAAGAAAACACCCAATGGATTCATAAAGGGTAAGACATGATGAATAACAACAACCATTTTCTAGATAATTTGTTGATCACCTCCTTAGTGATCCTTTCTCTTTTTTCCCTCTGAAAATGTTAGATTTTATCTACATCCCCATGGTAAATAATAACCTTAATATGAAAACTAAGTTTCTTTGTAGAACTCTATGTCACATTCAAATTAAAAAATCCAAAAAAAACAAGCAGGCATTTATGAGCATTTGATGTGACTTATTAGAAATTTTTAACTGTACACTTGTTTCTTCTCAAATCAAATTTCAAAATGCATTATCCCCCAGTTAGCACAAGTCACTGCATTTTTGTAACAAAATAAAGAAGGCACAGCTAGCATGAGCCAATGTAGGCCCATTCAACAACTGGATTAAAAAAAATGCTTTGCTTCTTCAAAAGCATTTCTTTCTCTAAACAAATATTGGTCTCAATGAACAGTTCTGATAATTTTCACAGCTGCAGGCTAATAGCTGCATGACAAAGGATTTCACAAGGACCAAACTATGTAACAATGTATATGCTTTGGAGAACTTTATTGCAATCTATGTATCTGGCAGAAAATTATACTATTAAAATGCTAGGTAGAATGAACTGTATTTTGAACTAGTTCTTACATGTTCGGTTTTTCCTTTTTTTTTTTTACAAAAATTGCATACTTGATTCTCCCAAGAAAATACAAAACTATAAAACTGTATGTAACTAATAATCATATTTAGGCTATTAACATGCAAATAAGACTTCATGGCTGATTTGCTGGGTTCTGATCTTTGTTCTGGGTCATACTCTGTATCATTTTCCTCATTAGCTTCTTCCTCTTCATCATCAGTCTTTTCACCTCCTTCATCATTATCATCATCATCTTCTTCATATATCATCATCTATAGTTTCTCCTGTGAAGCATAATATTGATCTTTTAAAAATATTTTATTTTTTCAATTACATACAAAAATATTTTTAACATTTTTTTAAAGTTTTGAATTCCAAATTCTCTTCCTCCCTTTCTCCTTCCCCTCCCCACACATTGAGAAAGTAAGCAATTTGATATAGGTTATACGTGTGCAGTCATGCAAAACACATTTCCATATATAATATTGATCTTGAGATTATGCTAACATAAAAAGCTATCAATTTTGAAGTCTGAAGCAAGGAAAGCTTCCACATCATCATCCAGGTCTCCACTTTCAGTAACTTAAGGAGGAAAAAAGAAATTGAAGAAAGAATTATTGCAAACAGTTTTTATCTGTTTGAACTGTCTCCTGTTTTTCAGTTTCTTCTCAGTTTTCAAGTGAGGCAAGGCTGTGCAAAGTCACCAGCCTCACTTTCTTCTCTGGAGCCATCTGGGTCCAGTGGTAAGATGTAGATCAGGATGACTAGAGATGGCTCTGGATGCAGTGGGAGGCCTTGGCCTTTTTAAGTTAGGTTCTTTCCCAGGTCTCAGTTTGTCTGAGGAGATGCCCATTCAGTGATTAAGGCTAGGAAATAATGAGGCAAAGAATGACCTCTTTTGCCTAGTTTAAAAAACAAAATCAGTCTGGAAGGGGAAGACCCTCAGGGTTTCTGACCAAATTGCTAAAGAAAGAAAGAAAAGGAAAGAGAAAGAAAGAAAGAAAGAAAGAAAGAAAGAAAGAAAGAAAGAAAGAAAGAAAGAAAGAAAGAAAGAAAGAAAGAAAGAAAGAAAGAAAGAAAGAAAGAAAGAAAGAAAGAAAGAAAGAGAGGAAGGAAGGAAGGAAGGAAGGAAGGAAGGAAGGAAGGAAGGAAGGAAGGAAGGAAGGAAGGAAGGAAGGAAGGAAGGAAGGAAGGAAGGAAGGAAGAAAAGAAAGAAGAAAGAAAGACGTTCTGGAGAACAATTTGGATCTATGCCCGAAGGGCTATAAAATTCCACATACACTTTGATCCAGTAATACCACTACTAGGTCTGTATCCCAAAGAGATCATAAGAAAGGGAAAAGGACCTACATTACAAAAATATTTATAGTAGTTCTTTTTGTGGTGGCAAAGAATTGGAAATTGAGGGAATACCCATTAACTGGGGAATGGCTGAACAAGTTGTGGCATATGAATGTAATAAAATACTATTGTTCCATAAAAAAAAAATGTCAAGCAGGCAGACTTCAGAAAAACCTGGAAAGACTTATATGAACTGATGTGAGTGAAGTGAGCAGAAGCAGGAGAACACTGTACACATTATGCAATGACTGACTTTGTTAGACTTAGCTCTTCTGAGCAATGCAATGATCTAAGACAATTCCAAAAGACTCATGATGGAAAATGCTATCCACATCCAGAGAAAGAACTATAGATAGTCTGAATGCAGACTGAAGCATACTATTTTCTCTTTCTTTTGTGTTTTTTTTTCTTTCTCATGGTTTTTGCCTCTTGTTATGATTCTTCTTTCACAACATGACTAATGTGGAAATATGTTTGATATGATTATACATGTATAGCCTGTATCTGATTACATGCAGTCTTGGAAGGAAGGAGTGGAGGGAGGGGGCAAAATTTACAACTCAAAATCTTATAAAAGTGAATGTTGAAAGTGAAAAATAAATAAAAATTTAAAAATGACACATCTTAAATTTAAAAAAAGAAAGAAAAGGAGAGAGAGAGAAAAGAAAGAAAACCTTAAATGGGGTTATGAAGAGTCAGACATGACTAATCTACTAAACAACAACAAAAGTTTCAAGGCAGCTAGGTGGTGTGGTAGATAGAACTCTGGGCCTGGAGTCTGGAAAACCTGAGTTTAAAACCAGCCTCAGACACTTACTAAGTAGCTGTGTGACCTTGGGCTAGTCCCATAACCTCAGTTTCCTCAACTATAAAATGGGGATCACAGTAGTACCCCACTTCTCAGAGTTGTGAGGATCAAATGTTCTAAAGTGCTCAACACAATGTCTGGCATATAGTAAGTACTATAGTCATGCTATTATATAATTACTATATATATATATATTTATATATAATTTTTTATTATCATTAACCAGGAGCACAGAGTCTAGTAGTGTTGGATGTGCTAGCTTTGTATTGGTTCTTAGTGTCTTAGGAGAATCAGATCACCTTACGGAATACAGGGTGTAGTAGCAGCTGTCAATGGTCCTATCTAAGGACATCAGACTCTCTGCCATATAAATGTGGCCTCTTGGTAGCATATAAAGTAAGAAGAAAGTCCAAGTCTCTGGGCTGGTGTTCCTCAGAACTGATCCTATGGCCATAAAGGTGATTGTGTTGGATCCAGAGAACTAGGGAAATAAATGCCTCATTGTGGTGAATTAGCACAGCCCTTGGGCAGTCTGGTTACCTGCAGCATTGTGCCTGGGTTTGTGTTCCCTTGAGTTGTGCCATAAGGTTCCTAAGATCTCAGGTGGAAAATATACCAAAGCTCTAGGCAGTGATAATTCTCTCTCACCCCATCAACAAGAAGAAAGAGAGTGCTTGGTGCTCTGGAAAGAGAGTCAGGTTCTGGATTCTAATATGAACTCTGCCACTTAATATCTGTATGATCTAAGTCTTTTAACATCCTTGGGCCCAAGATAAAGGGGTTGTAAAGAAGGGCTCTGAGGTTCCTTCCAGCTCCTAAATTTATGACTAAATGATCTCTCAAGAATCTTCCAGCTCTATGATCCTGTAAATGTCTATACCTTTGGCAATATTTCCTGAGCCCTTCTTCCCTAAAGGGGCAAAGGGCACAGAGCCTTAGCAGTCAGTGGTTTAGGACCCTGGCACTATATTCCTTGCAAGAGGGTTTTTTTTTTGGGGGGGGTGTTGAGGAAGGGGTATGAGGTCTAGACCTGTGTGATAGGACTGGTGCTGGGAACTCCTAGAATTTAAATTCCTTCTGCTAAATGGATACTTTTTCAAAACTGTTTTTATTATGAACTTAACAAATATCAATGGAATGGACATTTGCATATACATAACTGAACAGAAAAAGAGGATTGTACATGAAGTTTCAGGTCTCTATTATGTCCAGCTTGGTAGTCTTTTAAGTAAGTATATAAGATCACTATATAGCTTTCAAAGTTATGCTGCTTATCTGTGTTTCTTTCTGACGTTCCCTCTGTCCTTTTCTCTATATTTTTCCAAAGGATGCCTCAATGACCTTCTTTCCTTCCCTTCCTCCCTCCTTCTTTCCTTTCTTCCTCCCTTCCCTCCCTCTTCCTTCCTTTTTCTCTCTGTTTCTCTCTTTCTTCCTTCTCTACTTCTTTCTTTTGTCCTTCCCTCCCTCTCCCCCTCTTCCTTTTTTTCCTTTATTTCTTATTTCCTTTCTTCCTTCTTTCCTTCCTTACCTCCCTCTCTCCCTTTTCCTTTCTTTCCTCTCTTTTTCTTTCTTCCTTCTCTACCTCTTTCCTTTGTCCTTCCCTCCTGCTTCTTTCCTTTTTTCCCTTTATTTCTTCCTTCTTTCCTTTCTTCCTTCTTTTCTTCCTTCCCTCTCTCTCCCCTTTCCTTCCCTTTCTCTCTCCCTTTTTCTTTCTCTTCTCTATCTCTTTCTTTTGTCCTTCCCTCCTGCTTCTTTCCTTTTTTCCTTTCCTTTTTATTTCTTTTTTCTTCTTTCCTTCCTTCTCTCCCTCTCTCCCTTTTCCTTCCCTTTTTCCATTCTTTCTCCCTTTCCTCTTTCTCTTTTTCTTTCTTTTCTTCTCCCTTCTCTTTTATCCTCGAGGATACTCCTCCTACAATGGGAAAAAAAAAACTCTTGTAAAAACATATATACTCAAGCAAAAAAGTTCCCACACTGGCTATATCTGAAACTGTGTCTTATTCTGCATTTTGAGCCCATAGCCTCTCTGTCACAAGGTGGGTAGCAGCATACTCATGGCTTCTTGGAAATGAGCTAAGGCAATCAGAAGGCATTCTTCTTACCCAAGGTATGGCTACTGCCCAGGCAGCCTCTGTAGTCCTCACAGGGTTGGAGTACCTGCATCTTTCAAATTCAGATTCAAAGGACCTCACTTAAGGACCTAGAGAGCCACATGTGGCCTTGAGGCCACAGGTTCCCCACCCCTGCCTTAGTAACTCATGAAAGGAAGAATGTGTCTAGGCTCTTTGACACAGACATTTAGGGTGGTCTGGAGCTAGACCTCTGAAATCTTTGATTTTAGAGATTAGAATGTGAATTCATACCACTTTTTCACATACTGTCCCACTCAGAAAACCCTGCTACCTGTTGTATTGGTCCCAGACTGAGAATAGCCTGACATTTAAGGCTTTTCACAGTCTAGCTTCATTCTACCTATCCAACCTTATCTTTCATTTCTACCTAATATATATCCTTTACTATAATCTGGCTTATCTACTCAATTACCTCTCAATTCATGCTCATTCCATTCCTGTTCCTACCTTCTGAGCACTAATTTGTAAGGACATATATATTTAGAACCCAAAGGAACCCTTAGAGGTTATCTAATCCAACATCTTCATTTTGCAAAGGAGGAAATGGAAACTCAAAGTGGTTAAATGATTTGTCCATACCAGGCCTAAAGTCAGGAAGACTCATCTTCTTGAGTTCAAATCTGGCCTCAGACACTTCCTAACTGTGTGATCCTGGGTAAGTCATTTATTCCTGTTTGCCTCAGTTTCTTCATCTGTAAAATGAGCTGGAGAAGGAAATGATAAACCACTCCAGTATCTCTACAAAGAAAACACCAAATGAGGCCGTGAAGAGTCAGGCACAACTGAAATGACTGAATAACAAATGGTCACATAGGCAGTAAGTAACAGAAGTGGGATTTGAATCTAGGTTTTCTAACTTATAATCTAACACTAATTCCACTGAACCATTCTGCCTCATACTGTTTTTTCCTAGTGAAAATATGTGAAAGTATTTGTTCTATTTGGTATTTATACTAACCATCTTTCTGGGCTTCCATCAAGTTCCATCTTCTCTTGTGTTGTACTGCTAAATATTTAACAACCAGCTCTCTGTACACAGACACATTTTAAAGTTTAATTCTGCATTATCAACATTTTCTCCATTATTTCCTTAAGTCTAGACAATGTACAAGACAATAAATTAAGTCCTGATTTGTAGACTTTTCAATTTCCAAGGGGTAAATTCCAGGGGTTAAATGCTTATGCTGAAAACTTAGCAGACAGCTCAAGCTGGCTCTGATATACCTCTTATTTTCTACATGAAGTCTAGACCAATCTCAGCTACATTCCTTTTTCTGACCCCTTATATATCTTTATTTCACTATGTATGTGTCACTTCATCATATATATTTTCAGTTGTTCTTCAGTTGTGTCCAACTCTTCATGACCCCATTTAAGGTTGGCAAAGATACTGGAGTGCTTTGCCATTTCTTTCTCCAGCTCATTTTACAGAATTGTATATGCCCAGAGTCATACGACTAGTAAATGTCTGAGGTAAGATTTGAACTCAGGTCTTCCTCACTCCAGACCCACTGTTCAATCCACTGTGCTACCTTAGCTTTGGGGAAAGGGTGAAAACCTTAACTGGAAGCTTCAGACACACAGCTCACAGCTGATGCTGAGGACACTTGTCAACATCAGTTCCTATATAGATCAGTGGGCAGCTAAGTGGTATGGTCGATAGAGCCCTGGGCCTGGAATCAGAAAGATCTGAATTCAGATAAGGCCTCAGACACTTATTAGCTATGTGACCCTGTGCAAGTCACTTAATATCTATTTACCTCAGTTCCTCATCTTAAAATGGGGACACATTGGAGAAGGAAATGGCAAACCACTCTAGTATCTTTGCCAAGAAAATCCCATGGACAAATCCATGGGATTAAGAAGAGTTGAAAAGATCTGAATTCAAATACAGCCCCAGACACTTACTAGTTGTGTGACCATAGGCAAGTCATTTAAGCACATTTGCCTCAGCTCCTCACGTGTAAAATGAGAGACAGAAATGGCAAAGCATTCCAGTATCTTAGCCAAGAAAATCCCATGGACAAATCTATGGGCTTACAAAAAGTTGAATACTATTGAATGACAAATAGATCACAGCTCTGCCTTGGTCCCCATGCTGCTTGCTTTCACAGGCTCAGAGAGATCAGATGATTGCTACCTTGACCACTTCCCTTACACAACACAAAACATGCTATATACCCCCAGGTTACATGCCTCAGTGAGCCAGGGGGACTTCACACAGAAGGGAGGAAACCCAGAATCTTCCCAGACTCTTCTGATCATGTTGCTTTGCTATATTTGAAGTCCCCTCCAAAAACTTCTTGCACTGTACCCTCTGAAGATGAGCCAGTGCCTCTGAAGACTACCTTTCCAAAAAATGTCCTGGGGGAGTAAATACTGTACCTTCATTGTAGCTGCCTTGATTCATAGGTGTCATTTCCTGCAGCCAGTAGAGACAAGCAGCAACTGTGTTGTGCCCCTTCTTTCTCATGTAACGAGCAAAAGTCTGATTGACTCACATCCCTTTCTACTGCTGACAACTTGCTGCACCGAATTTTTAGGTTGTATGTGTCACCAATAACTTTTTAAAAAACCTAAACATTTTGTCCAGCCTGTTTGTGTAGTGTTGAGAAAGATTCAGGACTTTTAGGAACTATCTTATCAATACAGGGGCACATTCAGGCCAATCCAGTGAGGATTAATTACATTTCTAGCATGTGCAAGGTGTGGTGTTGAATACTGGGGATACAAAGACATGGTACCATATTGGTCATCATAGAGAAGAGATTTAAAGTTGGAAGGGACCTTAGAAATCATCTAGTCCAACCCTGTCATGTTATATAGGGGGAAACTGAGGCAAAGGTTAAGTGATTTGCTGAGGCTTGTGCAGCTAGTAAGTGGCAGAGCTGAGTTTTGAATGTAGCTCCTCTAACTCCAAATCTAGTATTTTTTCATGTAGGTGCCAGATCTGGAGTCAAAGAAATCTGAGTTCAAATGTTATCTCAGAACTAATTCCTGTCTGCCTCAGTTTCCCCATCTCTAAAATGGGAATAAAAGCACCTACCTCTCAGATTTGTTGTGAAGATCATATCAGATAATTGTAAAGTGTGTAGCACAGTGCCTGGCACATAGCAGGTGCTATATAAATTAGTTAATTATTATTAAAATGAGGTAATATGCGTAAAGTGCTTTGCAAACCTCAAAGTGCTATATACATGTTGATTTTTATTCTGTTAATGAGCAATGGCTATGATGTGGCTAGAGATTGGGAAGTGGCTTCTGGTGCAACATAATAATAGCCAACATTTATATAATAGTTTAAAGTTTGCAAAATCTACATTAACTCCTCCAATCATCACAACAGCCTTGTAAGGTAGGTGCTATAGGTATTATTATTCCCATTTTACAAATGAGAAAGCTAATTAAGTCTCAGAGAATTTAAAGGACTTGCCCAGGTCACACAGCTGATCAGAAACAGGATTCAAAAACACTTTCTCATTAATCAAGGTATTAATGGTATCATGGTTCTATACATTTTTAAAATTTCTCATTTGAATAATTAGGGTTGGTATTTGGTAGAAATCAGTCATCCCTCCATTGATGATGAGTTTTGTAGCAAGGTCACTGGGTCTTAAGGTTCAGTGAGTTCCTTAGGCATTGGTGGATGCCCATACTTTTGTGGTGATGAGGTCCTACTTTGAGGAGAGGGAGATTTTGTGTTGAAAGTAGAGTCCATGAATGGTCCTTTCCTTGCCAGGAGTCCCAGCAGGCTCTTAGAGAGGTCAGTTAGTTAAGCCTATTGTTGATGGCAGTAGGTTACAATGGAAAGAGCACTTAATGTGGAGTTAGAAGATCTGGGTTGAAATCCTGAATTTGCTGCTGGCTGCCTTGGATGACTCATTTAACCCCTCTGGGCTTCAGCTCTATCGGTAAAATGACTGAGTTGTATTAGATGACCTCTGAGGTGCCTTCTAAATTCGAAATTTATGATACTCTGACCACAAATTCAGGATTCATGATCTTCTTTGCCAGATGTAGACTTGACTGATCCAACCACTTCCCATTCTAGAGGGAGCCAAGGTGAGCAAGAATTATTCATAGCTGTAGTTTATCCAGAGTTTGAGAGTTGGAAGGAACCTTAGCACTCATTGAGTCCAACTCATATAGGAAATGGAAATCCCTAGTATATAACATGTCTGACAAGTAATCATTCTCTAGCTTCTGCTTGAAGACCACTGAGGGAGCAGAACACACTACCTCATCAGGCAGGGTATGTCACTTCTAGGCAGCTGTAATTGTTAGGAAGCCTAAATTTGCCTCTTGGCATTGTCCTCCCATTTTTCCTGGGGCCAAAGAGAACAAATCTAACCCCCTCTTCAGATGCTTGAATTCAGCTATTATTGCCCTTCTCTTCTTCCAGATGAATGATATTTCCTAAATGATTTCATATAACATTGACTCAAAGCCCCTCACCATCCTGTTTGTTCTCCTTGGGACACTTTCCAACTTTTTATACTGTAGATTGTGCTTGTGTGTGTGTGTGTGTGTGTGTGTGTGTGTGTGTGTTGGGGGAAGCAATAAAAACAGTCTGAAAAACAGATTTCAGAGAGGCTATTTTCAGAATATCAGGATATTTCAGAAAATAGATTTCAGAGAGATGTTGGTTTGTATTTTATCATAGTGGCAATAGGGAGCCACAGAAGCTTCACAGTGAGGCTTGTTCTTTAGGGATATCAATTTGGCAGCTAGCTAGCTCCCCATATCCCTGCTTAAAGACCCACAGGAATGCTCAATTCACTGAATATGACAAACTATGAGAAACACTTTGTTCTTAGGCTCAGATGTTCCCTTTTTCTGTTTAATATCAGGCAATTCTGTTGACCCTCACTTGGTCAGGGACTATTGTCTCTGCCTGCTCCCTGGCATCTCATTGAACTTGTTAGCTGTGTTCTCCTGCTTTATGAACATACCTGTTGCCTCTGGCCCTTTTCCCCATCATGTATTAGACAATCTGATACCTCATCTCTTCCTATTCGTATGACACATTCTTCACCTCTGGTCCTTCTCATGGACTTGGAGACAGACTACGGCACTGTAGATTATCCTGTCTTATTCTACTTGATCATGGCACACTGCTTCCACCAGACCTTACCTGGAACCACAAAGGACCTGTAGCTCAACCATGTTTGTGGGACATGCTGGTAAATATTTAACAACTGGCTCTCTGTGGGGAGAAATGAATGTATAACATACTTGTAAGTTTAATTAGCATTACTAAAACTTTTTCTATCCCTTTCTTAAGTCTAGTCAATTAGCAAAAGTATAAATCAAACCCTGATTTGTAGTAGTTGCAGCTTTCTGAGTGTAAGTGTTTCACATAGGAAATTTAACAACCAGCTCTCTTGTAGGAGCTGGCTCTAGCACACCACCAGTCCTGCTCTTTATCCCAGTCCAAGCAGTATCAGAATAGGACAAAAGCTGGGGATGGAGGTAGAAGAGAATGAAGGGTCAAGATGGAGGAGGAGAAGCAGGACCTCCCCGCTGTTCTGGCTTCCACCTTCCCCAATCCATGTAAAAAGGGGACTCTAAACAAACTTTGGAGCTGCAGAACCCACAAAATGACACAGAGAAGCTAACCTCCTGCTGAGGACAGCCCGGCAGGAATCAGCCAGCCCAGTGCTCTGGGAGCTGAGCCCAGGCCCAGTGAGCCAGAGGTTTTAGCCCCAGGGCGGGCCTGACCAGCCACCAGCCAGAGGGACTCCAGATCAGCAGCAGCTGTGGCTGTTTCCAGATTTATCAACACATAAATGCGAAGGACAAAGTAAGAGGTCAGTGCAGTCTGGACTTTGGGACCCAGTAAGTGGGAGTGCGTGGCTTTTGCCCCTGGGGCGAGAAGCCACTGAGACATTGGCACAGCCAGCCAGTGCCACATGGCAGCTTCATCTCCTGGCCTGCAGAGTGTAGAGGAACAAAGTGACCAGTCTAAAGGGTAATCGCTCTTGCTTTAATCTTCTTGGATCTGGATTGCAGTCTAGAGTGGAGGTCCTGGGGTGTGCATCCAGCTTGCCAGAGCATGTGGAGACCTCAGAGAGGGTACCCATCTAATACCTCTGGCAGCTGAGAAAACCCCAGCGTTTGGGATGAAAACTCCCCTGTCTGGTGGCAGAGTCCTACTGTGGCAAAAAGCCCAGGGGTCAAATGACTGAGGGGCAACATGACCAGGCAAAGGAAATGAAGCAGACAGAAGATTCCAACATTAGACTCCTATTTTGGGGACAAAAAGGAGCAAAGCATGGAACAGGAGGAAGACAGTGAAGTCAGAACTCCTGCACCAAAAGCTTCAAAGGAAAATACAAGCTGTTTACAGGCCATAGAGGACCTTAAGAAGCAGATAAGAGCAGTGGAGGAAAAATTGGGAAGAGAAATGAGAACAATGCAAGAAAATTATGAAATGAGAGTCAACAGCCTGACTGAGGAAAATCATACCTTAAAAAATAGACTAACTCAAATGGCAAAAGAGGATCAAAAAGGCAATGAGGAGAAGAATGCCGTAAAAAGCTGAATTTGCCAGATGGAAAAAGAATCTCAAAAGCTCAATGAGGAGAATCATTGCTTCAGAATTAGATTGAAACAAATGTTAGCTATTGACTTTATGAGAAATCAAGATGCTGTTAAACAGATCCAAACAAATGAAAGAATAGAAGGCAATGTGAAATATCTCATAGGAAAAACCACTGACCTGGAAAATAGATCCAAGAGAGATAATTTAAAAATTATTGGACTACCTGAAAGCCATGATCAAAGTAAGAACCTAGAAATCATCTTCCAGGAAGTTCTCAAAGAAAACTACCCTAATGTTTTAGAACCAGAGGGCAAAAATAGAGGTTGAAAGAATCTTCTGATCATTTCCTGAAAAAGATCCCAAAAATAAAACTCCTAGGAATATTATAGCCAGGTTCTGGAATTCTCATATTAAGGAGAGAATATTAAAGCAGCCAGGAAGAAACAATTTGAATATTGAAACACACTCAGGATAACCCAGGATCTGGCAGCTGCTACACTGAGGGATCCAAGGGCTTGGAATATGGTATTCCAGAGGTCAAAGGAGCTGGGATTAAAACCAAGAGTCACCTACCCAGAAAAACTGAGTATCATGTTTCAGGGGAAAATATGGTCATTCAGTGGAATAGAGGACTTTCAAGCATTCTAGCTGAAAAAAGCAGAGTTGAATAGAAAATTTGACATTCAGATACAAGAAGCAAGAGAAGCATGAGAAGGTAAACAGGGAAAAGAAATCATAAGGAACTTATCAGAGTTGAACTATTAACATTCCTACATGGAAAAACAATAATTGTAACTGATGAAACTTTTCTCAGTAGTTAAAGGGAATAGAAATTATATATATATGAGGGTATATGGGCATATGAACACATATGTGAATGTGTGTATATATGTTTACAGGTATACATAGATAGAGGGCACAGGACCAATTTAACAGGAAGGGATGATACTTAAAAGGTGTAATTAAGAGGTGAGAGAGGAATATAATAACAGGAGATGGGGAGAGACAGAATGGGGTAAACTATCTCATATAGAAGAGGCAAGGTTACAGTGGAGGGGAAGAATAGGAAGGCAAAAGGGAATGGGTCAACCTTATTCCCATTGAATTTGGCTTGAGGAGGGAATGAAATACACACTAAATAGGGTATCTCACCCTCCAGGAGAGTAGGGAAGGAAGGGGATGAGAGGGGGAATGATGGAAGGGAGGGCAGGCTGGGGGGGGGAGGGAAGTTGGAAGCACCCACTTTTGAAAAGGGATGGGATCAAAGTAGAGAATAGAACAAGTGGGAGGTGGGATAGGAGGGAGGGAAATATAGTCAGTCTTTTACAGTATATCTACTATGTTATCGTTTTGCATTAGCCACACATGTACAACCTACACTGAACTGCTTATCTTCCCAGTAAGGGTGGGTGACAAGGGAGGAAGGGAATGAATCTGGAATTCAAAGTTTTAAAATCAAATACTCATACACACACACACACACACACATATATATATTTATACTATTATTAATGCTATTTTACATGTAATTGGGAAATAAGATATATAGGCACTGGGGCATAGAGATCCACTGGAAAAGTCAAAAGGGGTATGGGAGAAAATATGGGAGAGAGCAGATTGGAGGAGGGGATATCCTGTGGGACTGTTATTTTGGGGCGGTGGGTAGGGGAAAAACGGGGAGAAAATTTGTAACTCAAAATCTGGCGGAAATGAATGATGTAAATCAGAAGTTTTTGAAGCATTTGAAACATTTGAAAGCATTTGAAAAAAAAAAAGAAGAGAATGAAGGTAAAGTCCACATGATACAAGGGAGATCATACCCACTAGGGATTCCCACTAGGACAGGAGTAGGGAGCCTTCAACCTCGAGGTCACATGTGGGCCTCTAGGTCCTCAAGTATGGCCCTTTGACTGAACCTAAACTTCATAGAACAAATTTTTTTGGGAGGATTCAGTCAAAGGGCTGCCCTTGAGGACCTAGAGGGCCACATATGGCCTTGAGGCCGAAGGTTCTACATGCCTGCACTAGGCCATGACTGCAGAAGACAGCTGTTGCTAACTGGCTGACTACGAAGGCACTTCCACTGGAGTCTGCTATAGTCATTATACTAAAGAGACTGGCCTCCAGTGCTGCATTATCAGCTGGACAGCTGGACCCAGATGTCCTATAGATCACTCGTACATGTCCCAAATAAGACTCAAATTCTTCCCCAAACTTGCTGTTCTTTCTAATTTCTCTCTTTTAGCTGAGGGTACCACCATTCTTACAGTTCACACCAATCAATCAACATATATTAAGAGCCTACTATGTGCCAGGCACTGTGTTAGAGGGAGTCAGTGTTAATTTTTCACTCTCCCTTAGTCCTCCCTCCTCCCCATATCCATTCAGTTGCCAATTGTGTCCACATCTTTCAAATTTGTCCCCTTCTCTCTACTCCACTCCACTCCATGAGGCAGCTGGTGGTGTAGCATAAAGAACAATGAGCCTAGAATGAATTGTAAAGGCCTCAGGCCCAGATGTGTAAAGTGACTTTCCCAAAGTCACACAGATAAGTAGTAAGTGATAAAAACAGGATTAGAACCTATTGTCACAATTGAAACACACCTTGTAAAACTTTATTTTTCTGTGTGTGTGTGTGTGTTTGTGTGTGTATTTTCTTTTGTAACATGGCTAATATGGAATTAGTATATGACTTCACATGTATAACTGATATCATATTGCTTGCCTTCTCAAGGGGTGGGAGAGGGTAGAGAGAGAGAATTTGGAAATTGAAATTTTTGAAAAGGTGAATGTTCAAAATTTTTTAACATGTAATTGTGAAATACTTAACGAAATAAATAAAAATAGTTTTTTTTTTTTAAAGAATCCATTGTCTCTGACTCCATATTCAGAACTCTTTCCACCAAACTGCCTTCTTCTTGATGGAAGGAAGTCATCACTACCAAAAGCAGCTACATGGCACAATGGTAGAGCTCTGGGCCTTAAGTCAGGGAGATCTGGGTTCAAATTTGGCCTCAGACACTTATTAGCTATGTGATGGGACCCTTGGTATATCATTTAACCTCTGTCTGCCTTAGCTTACTCATTGGTAAAGTGCAGATAATTATAGCACCTACTACCTAAGGTTGTGTTAGTAGAAAAAGGCATATTTATAAAGTGCTTTGCAAACTTTAAAGCAGTATATAAATGCTGGTTATTATTATTTTTGTTATTCAGTCACATCTGACTCTTCGTGATCCCATTTGAGGTTTTCTTGGCAAAGAAACTGGAGTGACTTGCCATTTCCTTCTCCAGTTCATTTTACAGATGAGAAAGCTGGGGTAAACAGGGTTAAGTAACTTGCCCAGGATCACACATATAGAAAGTGTCTGAGGCCAGATTTGAACTCCAGAAGAGGTATCTTCCTGACTCCAGGCTCAACATTTTATCCACTGCGCCACCTATCTGCCCCAGTTATGATGATGATGATGATGATGATGAATGATGTCTCTGAATGATTCTGAGATCTCAGGAAGCTTACAGCACTACTCCAAGTATAAGGCATTTACAAGGTCTCTTCCTACTCTAAAAATTCTATTTATAAATGACACACCATGAACCTTCAGAGAATATCTGCAGACTATGAACCACCCTCTGTGACAATCACCATAACTAATGTCAAAATGCATGCCTTGTTGAGGAAGCACATCTTTTTAGGTGCAGGCTATTAAACCATAACCTAAATGGTTTGAACAGACTTTTCTATAGGGTTGGAGAGGCTACACAGTTTTCCCATGGAAATATGATTTAAGGAGGCAGACAAAAGGTTGAAGTCAATTGAGTGAATGTTCCAACTTCGAATGGAAGTCAAGAAGCCTGGGTTCCTGTACTGGATTTGCTAATCAATCATAAAAATAGCTGGCATTTAGAGAACAGACGTTATCTCATTTCATCCTTACAATTGCCTTGCTAGGTGTGGATATCATTGAAACTTACTGTCTTGGAAAGCTGACTGGGTCACTAAGAGGTTGGGTAACTTGCCAATAGTGGTGCACATAGTATGTTTCAAAGGCAGACCTGGAGCCCAGGTCTTTCTGACTTCAAGACCAGGTACCCTTCTATCCTCTACACCCAGCCTCTCACAGAGCCTTGATTTCATTCTAGTCAGGAACTCCTGGTAAGGATGCTCCCTCTCATGGGCTGACCTTTTTTTTTTTAAGTTACATGTTGAATTTATTACTTTTTTTTTTTTTTTTTTGCCTTTTGGAGGGCAATTGGGGTTAAGTAACTTGCCCAAGGTTACACGGCTAGTTTTTTTGTGTGGGTGTTAAGTGTCAGAGGCCGGAACTGAACTTGGGTCCTCCTGACTCTGGGGCCAGCGCTTTACTCACTGCACCACCTAGCCACCCCCTTCATGTGCTGATCTTGAGCCCATTTGACACCTTATAGTCATAGCGACAGGAGACAATGAAAGGTGGTTCCTTGCTCAGGTTTACACAGACAGGAAGGGGTGCCAGTGTTGGTGGGGCACATCCTGGGAATAGCATTACTGGAAGGGCCAATGATAATGTTGCCCCCAGGGCCCAGCACCTGCTGGCCCACACTCTCTCACTGAATGCCTATTTATCCAGTATGTGTCAGAGATAGAACTTGAAATCACATCTTCTGGACTCAGAAGAGCTAGTTCTCTATCAAATATGCTTGACTCACTCATTCCACTGCAGAATGTTTTTTTTTTTTTTAACAGACTACAGATTTCATTATTATGGGAACTCCTAGTGTGGAAACTTCTTTTCCCAATGCCTATCTGATTACTTTACAATTTATAGTCTTTGAGACACTAAGAAGTTAATTCGCCTAGAATCACATAGTCCAGACTAGGTCTTCTTGATTCCCAGACCAACTTTATATCCATTAAACCTTGTTTGTTGTTGTTTTAGTCATGTCCAACTCTCTGTGATCCTATTTGAGGTTTTCTTGTCAAAGATACTGCAGTGGTTTGTCATTTCCTTTTCTGGATCATTTTACAGATGAGGAAACTGAGGCAAACAGGGTTATGTGACTTGCCCAGGATTATATAGATAGTAAGTATCTGAAGCCAGATTTGAACTCAGGAAGAGGAGTCTTCTTAACTCCAGGTATTGTACACTATTCATTGTGCTACCTGGCTGTCCCCGCTAAACCTTACTGTCTCCCATATTACCTTGTAGTGAATTGTATCATATCATATCATATCATATCATATCATATCATATCATATCATATCATATCTTCCATTCTACTGTATTTAATTGCATCATTGCATTGCTGTTATCCCCATTTTATAGATGAGGAAATAGAAGCTGACAAAAGTTCAGCAAGTTGCTTGTAGTAGAATGGCTAAGAAGAATTAGAGGCAGGATTCAAACTCAAAGATCTCTCTCCTAACTTCTAATATGTTGTTGTTTTTTCCCCTCTCACTAAACCCTGCTGTCTGTAACTTCAGGCAAATTTCTTCTTGCATTAGATAACTGTAAGGACCAGTCCTTATTGCAATTCTTTGATCCTGTTTTCCTCTGTTCTCATCTGAGAACCTACACAGAAGCCTCAAACCTATCCTTCTGGCCCCACCCCGTTCCCCTATGCCAGAGATATAATCACTTAGTATTAACTAAACAAATACTGGGTATGTCACTTATCTTGAGAAATGTCAATCTTAAATGAAAATGTGCCCGTTTTCTTAACACCATTCACCCTAATAGACTCCTGAGTTGAGCTGATTGTCAGCAAACTATGCCATCCTATTGGTTTAATGATGAGGGTTACATAAGATCTCTGTTTCCATGACTTTCTCCACCCCCACCCCTTTGCACTAGCTATTACAGAATGGCACATTATGCTTTCCCCAAATAAGCAAGAATTTGAGAAACACCCCACGGCCACACAGTTTCATTGCTTAAACTTGCAGCTGACTCATTTACCCCTTGATCATTAAGCCCTTCTTTACCAGTGCCATTAATTATACCCATCACTAATTTCTATAACACCACACTTGACTTGTCCTGTCCTCATGGACCCTGGTTTATGAAACAGGAATTCAATGATGTTCTCTCCGTGAGCTTTCCAACTCTAGCAGACAGTAGGACAGAAATCAGAGGTTGCATTTTTTTTTTCATGATATTCTAGCCCTGTGTTGCCAGGTGTCTGGTTTTTCCTGCTTGAGAAACAGTTTTGGCCATCTGTTACTACTATGACAGGAAGAATATGGCTAGTGCCTCCTTCTTTGATGAGTGACCAAATATGTTCCCTATCTTTATCCTCTAAGGTAGATGTTCTCAAAAAAAAAATTACAATTCTCCATTTCAAAATGGGGTCATACTTAAAAATAATTCCAGCTGGTTAAATTTAGGGCACTGAAAACATCTCCAAGAATATTATAAGAATGTCCCATGAGGACATTTCCATTTGATTGTGAATCAGCTATGTATTCATTCACTTTCATCCCTATTCTTTCTCCTTTTTGACAGAATCATAGAACATTGGCACTCAAAGAGACTTGATACCAACTAGTCCTACTCCTCATTGTATAAATGAGGAAACTGAGGCTTGGAAAAATTAAGTCAAACTACTAACAATCACTACACTGGCTTCTCAATCCTATTTCTCTCACTTAACCCATTGATCTGGAAACTCATCACCCTTTAAGACTGAATCAGTTTTGGGGCGGCCAGGTAGCACAGCGAGTAAGAGCACCGGCTCCAGTGTTGAGAAGACCTGGAGATCGAATCCCAGGCTCAGACACTTAGCACCCACCCAGAAACACCTGGCCGTGTAACCTTGAGCAAGTTACTTAACCCCAATTGCTTAGGGGCGGCCAGGTGACTCAGCGAGTAAGAGCACTGGCTCCAGTGTCGGGATGACCTGGATCAAATCCGGGCTCAGATACTCAGCACCACACCCAGAAATAATAACTGATTGTGTAACCTTGAGCAAGTTACTTAACCCCAATTGCTTAAAAAAAAAAAAGACTGAATCATTTTTGCTACTCACATTTCATCAGTACTTTCAATACCTTCTGCCCCTCTGAATGGAGGGCTAGAGAGCAAACAAAGAACTTCCAAAACCTCCATTTAAAGAAAGCTTCCAGGTCTGCCATTCACTTTCCACCAGGTTGCTCTCCTTGGACTGGACTGCACCATGACTCCACATGGGTACCTTCTTCCTCAGCCCTCCTCCTGCCTCAGCCTTCTTTTGGTGTTTTCTTCTCCCATTAGATTCTTTTTTTTTTTTTTTTGCTTTTTGCAGGGGGAGGGCAGGGCAACTGGGGTTAAGTGACTTGCCCAAGTTCACAGGGCTAGTAAATGTTAAGTGTCTGAGGCTAGATTTGACCTCAGGTCCTCCTGACTCCAGAGCTGATGCTCTATTCATTGTACCACCTAGCCACCCCTCTCCCATTAGATTTTAAATTTACTAAGGGCAGGGACTGTCTTTTTCATGTTTGCTAGTGCTTAGTATACAGTAGGTTGTTAATAAATGTTTATCCACTGACTAGTTATATATTTTACCAGCTAAAGAAATCTATTGCCTGACACATTCTTAATGAGAGATGGTGAACAAAATGCTGGTGATTTCCTACAATCACCTCTTCCTGTGTTGACTTGGCTTTTCTTTTGTCCTTGGTAGCCCTACTGTCTTTCTTCCTTTAGACTGCACTCTGGTCAGTTTCCATCACATCCTTACTCTTGCCCACCCACTTTGCCCTGTCTGCCACAAAGACAGCTGTTACAGCCTGACAACTCCCTAAACTCTAGGTCCATTTCACTCTAGTTGGTTTCCACTTTGCTTCCTTCTGGCTTGTACATGGGAAAAAGCCATTGAAATTATTTCAGGAAGCCTACAGGCTTTGGGTTCTCAACTTGAACACAAGTTTTTCTTGTTGGGTACAACATTAGGTGCTTTACTGAAGAATGGATAGAGGAAGGGAGAAAAGGAAAAATATCAGTTTGGCTATTTGCTATCATTGTTGGTAAAAGGGCATGGTGGTGGAAGATGATGGGATTATAGTAAGTCAGCTTTGGGTCAAAGTTGTTTTAAGGTGTGGTAGTTATGGGTTGGCTGTCTAGATAAGAGAGTAGATGAATTATAGCAGCAATGTGAGGGTGCACAAGTTTGTTTTTTTTTTGGGATTTCTTCTTGAATACACAGTTTAAAATGTACCCTATCAATGAAGATTGGGGCCAAGTGTTGGGAATAGAGAGAACTCAAACCTACAGATGATAACAATGATACTATATAACATCTTATAATTTTACAAGACTGTTAGTTCCGGGAGGAGCTTGGGGAATACTGTATAAGATTTGTGATCCATGATAACATTTTTATTTTTTTTAAAGACTGTGACTGAACATATTTCTAATGCCAGTTATCAGAGAGTTTGTTTTACAGGAATTAAAACACACCTGAGTGCTAGTGCTCTGAGTTATGTGACCTTTAAGTAAGTTACTTAATATCTTGAACCTCAGTTTCCTCATCTATAAAATCAGGATACTAGGGAAACAGGATCATAGGAGTTAGAATTGTAAGATTACTTTAGAGATTATTTAATCCAACCCTTTCATTTTTACATATGAGAAAAACTGAGGCCTAGAGAGGAGAAGTTACTTGCCCCCAAATTTTTCTTGCCTTACAGGGTTGCTGGGAAGAAAGCTCTTTATAAACCTAATAATGCCGTATAAATGTGACCTATTAGAATTGCTATTAAAAGTTTAAGGCTGTTGGGGCAGCTAGGTGGCGCAGTGGGTAAAGCGTTGGCCCCAGAGTCGGGAGTACCTGAGTTCGGTTCTGGCCTCAGACACAACACAAAAAAACAACCCCAATTGCCTTCCAAAAGGAAAAAAAAATTTTTTAAGGCTGTGAGCATTAGGTGTGTTGGAACCATCTCTAACTGGCTCAGGAGAGAAAGGTACTCATACATTTTCAGTGTGAGCATTTATACTTTGGAAACATGCAAAGGCTACAAAATTGGGTTTTTAAAATTTCTTTTGTTGACTGTCTTAAGACTTAAGTGATGGAAAAAATGTTAACAATGTAAATGCTGGTTTGAAGAGGGCTGGGGAAGAGGGGGCAAGGGTGGGAGTTATACAGGGCAGTAAGTTTCCAGTGTAGAGGAGACTTCGAGCTTCAATGTAACAAAGTAAATTAAAGTGTGTCATGGGTACATTCCCATCCACCCTTACTCCCCACAAGCTCTAAGGTGTCTTTGAGATGACCCCATCCAACCACCTAATTCTGTGGAATTGGGGACGGTACTAGAAAATCTACTTCTTCTAACTGCCTGTTAGAACTAAGGTTCTTTTCCATTTCTGTGGATAATTGAGAGATGACAGTGATACTTTATCTTTACTGAGTAAATGAAAATCTTTGGATCATCTTGGTATCTGGTTTTCGTGTGTCTATTTGCTCCAGGTAATCAAGAAAGGCTCATGTTTTTTTCTGGAAGTTCAAATTCTGGACTCACTGAGAATGGGATAGGGTGCTATATTAAGCTACAAGTTTAACTGCAGGTATTAACCTTGGGGTCGGGTAGCTTAGTTGTTTAAAGTGGCATTGGCTCTACTAAATCATACCAACCCCCACACTCTGCTCTCTAGTCTCATTCCTATATTCGGATCTGAGAAAGGTATTGGGAGGAGGGGAAGAGACAGAGACAAGATGAAATCCTTTCTAGGTTGGCTTCAAAGCTCCTCAGCTGGGTTCTTTCAGAGTCTCTTCAGGGTTGAGGTTTTTTCCAAAAGTACCTCAGCCTCAAGTCCCAGCTGCTTCTCCGGAAAAAGGCAAACAAGGCTATTTCTCCCCAACCTCTACTATAAGCCCCTGTGGTCGCTGGGAGGGAGGGCCATCCTTTCCCAGTGATCCTTGAGATTGAGAAATGACTTTGTCGAGGATACTTTCTTTTATCTGGTCCTACCTAAACCTTGCCTTTAGGGAAAGTACTTCAAAAAAAGTACTTGGGCTTTGAGTTACTCCAGCATCCATGAGGGAAAGAACAGTTGCTGCCTTTTAGTATAGCATTCTGCAGGAGTGAACTCTTGTATTGCCTCCTCAGCTTAAACAGGCCGCTTATAAAAGTGAAGTTGCAGTGCTCTGGGACTGGGATATTGTCAAGTCATTCCAGCAAGCAAGACTGATTGGCTTTTCTGCAGGGTCCTCCACAACAGCAAACTGGGCTAGGAAGAGAATTTTCCAAGTGTTAGGGGAGAACTCCAAGATTCCCTGCCCCTCCACCCCTTAAAATACACAATCTCAGTTACTCAGGCAGCAGCTCACTCTAGCCGATGACCTCATGCTTAAAGATCCCAATATAGCTTCCCCCCACCCCGTCCACACCCAATACCCATGCGGCTGGGAAAGGGGAAGGGGAGAGGAGAAAAAGGATAGGTGGTTGGATGAGCCTAGCTGCCATTTGTCGTTACATAATACTGGAGTGGGTGAAAGAAAGGAATGCCTCTACCCGTTCCCTTAACCAGCATCCCCCCTCATAAACCTTTTTAATTTTCTCACTGACATATAGAAACCTACTGTAAGTTTCCCCTTTGGAAATAACTCGGCATGTCTGGTCGGCCCTCCAGGAAAGAGACCTCTAATTTGGTTTGCAGACGAGACATTTGTCTGATGAGCCCACTTAAAAAAAAAAATTACTCGGCTCGGGAGTCCAAGAAATATTTAAAGGGAAGTGGGACACGGACTCTAGGACCAGGTCACACACCTGGGCATGCCCGCCCCGGCTCACACTAACTTCAGGACCATATCGTGGCTTTTTGGCGGAGAGTTTGGCAGCTAGGGGAGATGTTTTAACCCATTAGTGGCTTTTCATCTTCCCACACCGCCTATTTCGTAGCCCGCTTTGGCTCAGAGTTTGGGTGCAGTAGCTTCCCCCGCAAAGCAGGAGGAGGAGAAGGAGAAGGAGAAAGAGGAGGAGGAGGGGGGGGAGGAGGAGAAGAAGGAGACTGGGAGGAGGAGACTGGGAAGAGGAGGAGGTAGAGGAGGAGACCTGGAGGAGAGGGTTTAGGTTTTGCACCAATACTAACCCAGCTCGGGCTGCCTCCTTTTACAATCCCCTCCTCCCTTACACCACGTTACACAGTCATGGCGTGTGAGGAGGGGCGTACTCCAGCGGCTGCACCCCATGCACTCCCTCCCCTTCCCAGGCGCTGCCCCCAGCCCCTCTCTCCTAGGCAACCTCCCTCCCTAGCCTCCTTCCTAGCCTGAGACCCCTCCCTAGAGATCTACATTTTCTACGACGTCTAGAGCCTGGGCCACCCTTCCCCCATCATCCTTGCTCAGAGAGGGATGCGCTTGTCCTGAACCTTTTAAGCCCGATGCCTTTTACTGGGCGCCCCAACTGGGTCGCCAAGCCTAAAACAGCGCGGGGAGGTAGGGGAGCTGGTGGAGGAGGACGTCCCTTCCCCCTGCCCCCCCTATTTCTCCAGCTCCAGTAGAGAAATTGTAACAAATCAGACTTCCAATTTACTGATGAGTGAATTCTAGTAAATTGGGTGCGGGAGAAGGCGGACGGTTCAAGCATAGCAGGACACGCTCCCGTACAGGTCTGGATCTAGGAGGCAGCGCCCAGGCCATACCCACGCCCCCTCCTCCAGGCCTCTTTCTACTAGCAGAAGCAGTGAGGGCGGAGAGAGTGGGGGAGGGGCGGGGGGTTCCCCTACAGCTTGGCTTGACAGGTCCTCCGCTGGGCGGCCTCTGTACCTGCCCTGCGGTCCCTACCTCCCTTGGCATTGGACTTGAGCCCCTCCCCCCACCCCCTGAACCTCCCCGCTCCCCCTGGCTCCCAAGAGGGGGGCGAGCTTTTGCAGGATAAATCAGTAAATAACAAAGCTCCCGTCAGAAGGATGCAAACAATGAGGTCGGGTCCCCCAGGCTCAGACCGGGCTGCTTGGGCTGCTGGGCTGGCGGGGAGAGGCTGGGGCGCTGGACACCTTACTTCCTGCTTTCTCAGCCTGGGGCCAGACCCATCTCAGCGGAGGGATATCTCCACGCTTGCCCTCTCCTCTTCCCCCCCCCCCCAGTTCCCTCCTCCTTGTTCTGCTTTTCCTTTCCCTCCTCCCCTCCCCTTTTCTCCTTTTGCAAGAAAATAATTTGACAGTCGATTTGCTGACAGGGGAGGAATTTGCATCCTTGGATTAAAAAAAAAATAAAATAAAAAAAAGCGAGAGGAGCTTGGGAACGGTTGCTAGGGGTGGGTAATGGGAGCGAGGACGGGGCGCTGGGGAGCGGGGTAAGAAAGGCTTGGGGAGGGGGGGATGTGGAAGGGGGGCAGAACCAAAGGTAAGACCAGGTTACAGTGGCTTTGCCCGGCCTGGGCTGCAGCCGGGGGAGGGGCGATGGATACCGATGTATTCTCCTTTCTCCCCTTTCCTCTTAGCTTAAAGCTCCGAGGCGGTGCATGCAGATGGGGAGTAAGTTTCCTGGAGGGGAGGGTGGATGCACCGGGGCAGAGCCCAGCGCTGCAAATTTCCAGGAGGGAAGGAGAGAAGAGTCTGCATGTGGAGACTTTTTAAGTTGCTGGTGTGAAGAGGACTGGGGAAGAGGGGGCAAGGGCGGGCGTTATACAGGGCAGTAAGTTTCCAGTGTAGAGGAGCCTGCACGCTTCGGAGTAAGTTTCTAGCCGGGCAGGGCGCTGGTGGAGGAGGAGGAGGAGGGGGAGGGATCTCCAGAGGGGAGGGGTGCATGCATATAGGGACGGGTGGGGGAGTGGGGAGTAGATTTCCTGCGGGGAGGCTGTATGCATATGGAGAGTAGATTTCCTGAAGGGAGGGTGTAGGCTTATGCGGAGTAAGTTTCTTGCTAGGGTGGAGGAGGAGAAGGAGAAGAGGAGGAGGAGGAGGAGGAGGAGGAGGAGGAGGAGGGGGATCTACTCTGCGAAGAAATGAAACGTAGGGGGTGGGGGGGGAAGGGGGGGCGGCTACGGAGGAGGGGGGAAGGGGCCATGCATATGGGGAGTATGTTTCCTGGCGGAGCGATATTTGTTTACAGGAGGAGGGTTGTACTGTAAGTGAGTAGCGCTGAGAGAAGAGGCGGCTCTGTCATAAATTAATATTGAAATTACTCCATCAGTCCTGCACCCCCTCCTTCCCCCCCACCCCCCCAGCCGAGACCGGTCTCCTGGTCGGATTGCACACACATGCACTTGTTGCAGAGCCATCTAAGGTAGGCAAGAAACTTAATAAGTTTCATTTTTGCATTAGCTGGGGTTCCTCTGTGAGGAAGAGTTAGGGTGGGGGTGGGAGAGAGAAGAAGGACGTGGTGGGGGGTGGAGGGAGGAAAAGTTTTTTTTCTTCTCCTTTACTTTCAGTATGGCTAGGCAGGGCCTCCTTCCCCTCGCCTCTCTTCCCTCTCCCTCCCTAAGCTGCCAGACATCCCTGGTGAAGGGGGTGGGGGGCGTAAGTGCCCTAATTGGCAGCCCCGGGGTGGGGTGTGGTGGTGAGAGGGCCTCGCCATTGAGAGTTGCAATGTTATAAAGCCCTCATTCTTCCAGCCGAAGAACCACAGGACCCTAGGGATGTGCCTTTTGGGTTTTTTGGACATGCATGTGTGCGTTGCCCGTGGGGGCATGCCTGAACTATGTGGGCTGGGAGTTTGTATATGTGCTTGTCTTGGTCCTTTCTTGAAGTTGTGTGTAGCCACCCAAATGGGACAGCTTAGGGGTACATTATGTAAGCCATCACCACCTTTCCCCTTTCCAAATGAAGAGTATGGGAGTAGGAAGATATAAATGAGGGGCTGGAGAAACAGATACTTTTTTTTTCCTCCAGAGTACCATGCTTCTGTACACTTTGGAAGGTGTGAAGGCTACCTGGCTTGGCAGGTTCTAACCAGCCTTGTGCCTGGAACATGTGCTTTTCTAAGAATCTTTAAGCAAGAAGGAAAATCCCTTCTGGTCCCTCCATGTGTTCCTGACTGGCCTCTTCAGTGGTTAGATAAACTCATCCCCAAGACTAGACCTAGCAGTTGGCAACTTGAGTGGATTATACAGAGGTTGGTGACAGCATGACTTGTGCTGTTTTTGTGGAATTGTGCCTGGGAATGACAGGGGACTGCAGAATAGTTTTTAAAAAGTCACGTGGAAGCATGTAAACTGAGGTTCGTTTTTTAGCAGGCCACATCAGGGAGAAAACTGAATTCTGATCTGGAAATCCATTCCCCAATACCCCAAAGAAGAAACACAAAGTGTTAAAGAGAGCCTTAAGAAAAGGAATTTATAGTTGCAATGCTCACAAATATTTGCTCTGTACTTTGCTGATGAAAATGATCATTTTCAAGATTCCAACAAATAGAGCTGATCAGCATCCTTGCCTGGTCCCTTGCCTTGTCCTGATTTCTGCAGATTTGTCAAATCTGCCTACCTGTCAGACACCCTTGATTATCCTGATTTTAACTTTACCAGAATAATTTTCTGTGCACTGGGGCTGGGCTTGGTCCAACCTGCCCAAGTAAAGGCTGGGCAGTTGGTTCACCTGAAATTCCTTAGGTTGTTTTTTTTTTTTTTAGCCCAGTGGACCAGAGTTCATTAGAGTAGGAAAAATAAAAAGTAAAAAAAGTTTACAAATGCTATGGACAGTGAGCTTTTCTTTCATTCCCCTTTTTTTCCCCCTAGCTTTGCTTTCAGACAGCCTGCTTCAGGAGTTTGAGCTTCCAGACACTTAGGAATAAACTGTTATTGTCACTTAACAAATGTTTCCTAACTAGGCATTATTTAAACAAATTAGCTCTGTTATTTTTTACCAGCTGAAAAACTGAGAGTCTGGGGTGTGTGCTTATGCAGAGTGCTGTGAGAGTGAACAAAATCTTTACTTGGATTTATCCCAGGATAGCATAATTATTGCCCTGCCTCACCTCCATGCCAAGAAGAGTCATTTGATTTAAGAAAAAAAAAATGAGATATTTATTTTATCTCCTTCATGTTGGTCATTAAACCAGAGACAGCAGTTTTTTCTTTAAGCCTAGGATGTTCTTTATGTAACCAAGGTTTGGAAGATCATGAATCATAATTCATATTTTTTTCTAAACCCCCCCCCCCAAAAAAAGAAAAAGCATCTTTTGTTTGTAGTGTTTGTTACATATGATGTTTTGGACATGGTACCTAGGTGGTACCACACCTCTTTGGGCTCTTCCCTTTAAGACAAGACCTTTTTGCCAAGGGATCCTTTAAAAGAAGGTTTGACGTCTCCAAGTACTTTTTCTTGGTTTGGGGAAGACATATTCCATGATAAACAGAGGCCTTTTCACAACTTGACAGTGAAGGCTTACATATAATGACATGGGTTAATGTAGGATAGTATTTTATATAAGCATAGTTGTGAAAAAATGTTGCCCGTGGACTGTGTTGAAGTGTGAATCAGTTTTGTCCTCCTTTTAAGCATCGTGTGCCTTGAATGTTTTGAGTTAGATGCTACATAAGTAGATATTGAAAGGACAGAATCCTTCAATATTTTCTACCAGATTTGTATATGTAAGTATTGGTTTTTAGAAACAAAGCTTGTAAAGGGGGTTGGTTGCCTTCGGGTGCAGTCGGTTGGTTCCCTTTAATAAAGCAAAAGGTCCTTTGGGGTCACTAAGAATATTTCTGTGAACAGCCATGAGGTTGTAGCCAATCTGGAAGTATTGGGGAAATTGAAGGCCATTTAAGCAAGTAGTTGACTTGGAATCTGTGTCTTGGGGGGGTATTTTTAGTATTAATTGATGGCTAATCCAAAGGATGTCTGGGGCTGGTGGAGAGAGATTAGACTGGGATTTCTGTGAACCTAGATGTTCTTTTTCTGGGTTGGCTGCCATATTGGAATCCATTTCTCATTTGTTGTCTTCTCCATTAGATTATAAACTCTTAGAGAGCAGGGGTTGTTTTACTTTTTTTATATGTATCCTCAGTACTTAACACATAGTAAAGTAATTACTTAACCTTTTTATTCATTCATTCCTCTGTGAAATGGGCTGATTAGTACCTGTGTCTCTAATTCTCTTGACCAGCCCATTTCTTTATATGAGAAAGGGGATCCTGATAGCACCGACTTCACAGGGTTGTTTCAAGGCTCAAGTACATTTATATAAATGCTTGCTGACTGCTATTATTATTGCTGTTATTATTACTTCCTCTTCAGGATGTAGATCGAGAGGCCTTGTAATTTTTACATTCTGACTTGAAATAATGCTGATGAAAGGGGACTTGGGGCTGTGGTACAGATAATACAAAACTGTGAGTAATCCAGAAATAATTTTTCTTAGCTTGAAATTTTTAATTAGCTTCTTCAACTCTTTTCTTCTCTAGTAGAGTCACAAGCCTAATAATTATGGTTGTCTGAAGTTAAAACTAGTTGTTGCTCCCTGAACATAGACAAATCTATGCGAGCTTGGCCAAGTTTTTTAATCCCTTTGGGCCTCAGTTTCTTCATCTGTAAAATGCAGGGATTGGACTAGATGGCCTCAAGTGTGCTTCCATTTCTAATAATAATAATAAATAGTATTTATGTAGCATTTGAAGAATTGTGGGCAGCTAGATGATACAGTGACCTGGAGTTAGGAAGACTTGAGTTCAGATGTGACTGACATCTGACAACACTTACTAGTTGTGTGACTCTGGGCAAGTCACTTACCCTGCTTTTCTCAGTTTCCTCATCTGTAAAATGAACTGGAGAAGGAAATGGCAGAGAACTCTAATATCTCTGCCAAGAAAACCCCAAAAAGGGGTCATAAAGAGTGAGAGGTGACTGAAAGTGACTGATTAATATTTGCACAGCACTTTATATAGGTAAACTTATTTGATCTTCACAACTACCCTATAAGGTAGTTGCTGTTATTATACTCATTTTAAAAATGAGGAAAATGAGTTTGGGAGAGAGAATTAGAAGGTATAAGTCTGATTTAGCCCCTTTCACAGATGAGAGATGGACTCCAACATTATATACATGTCAGCTGACCCAGAAAAAGAATATATAGGTTTCCAGAAATCCCAGGTCATATTATGAATTTGAGTCACGTGGGGTGGGAAGGTAGCCCAGTAGAGGAATGTTTGGGGGTGTAATTTTTTTGAGCAGGCAGGAAGGTAAGTAAGAAGCCAAATTTTCTGTGGCCTTGCCACATGGGATAATGGAGAACAGCTTGTATATTTAAGGCAATTTTCACACTAATATTTATCTTTCAGCATGATTATAATGGGAAGAACACTAGATAAGCTTGTTTTCGTAAAGTGATATTAAAAAGAGCCCTTTTCCTATTACCTTGCATTTACTTAGCCTCAGTTTCATAAATGTAAAAAGGATATCACAACTGTACCTACCTCCTAGGTATGTTGTGAGGCTCAAATGAAACTTTTAAATGTTAACACATAATAGTTACAATATATAGTACTTAGTAGGAGCTTAATAAATGCTTGATCCCTTCCGTTCCCTATATTTAACAGTACTTGTTTTTCCTCATAGAATGTAAGCTTGGTAAGGGCAAGGCAGAGATTGATTTTTTTTTCCCCCATCAGGTCTTTGTTATCTATCTTTCTTCCTCCTTCCTCCCTAAACTCCTTCCCCTTCAGCTTAGTGGGTACTTAATAATGATTGTTGATTGATTGATTCAGACCAGAGGCTATGATCCCAGGTGGTGGGAGCAGGTGCTGGGTTTTCAATGTGCACAAGCAATACCCAGTCCCCCCAGGTTTTATTTCCTGCCTCATAAAGCCTGGTGGCTAATGGGAAGGAGGATGGATGTGGGGTCCTGGGTGGGCTGGTGTGATGTGTGTGGATTAATGAAATTTCTGAATTAGCATCTCAATGAAGGATGAAGGGAATAAATGGGGGGGGAGAGATGAAAAATGCTTGATTTGTGAAAGTACAGCTTTGTTTTAGTTACTGGAATGCTTCTTTGCTAGGGTGGTGTGGCACATTTTTGAGAAGTTAGTGCAGTCTTAGTAATATGAGCCAGAGAGTTGCTCTATGATGAAGTCTTTTCTTCTGGGTAAAATAAACCCTCCTGTCCCCCCCCCCCCCCCCCCCCCCCGCCCCCCAACAAAATAGACTTTTAAAAAGCAACTAGGATTTTTATAAGACTTACAGTCCTTGGAATTGCTAATAGGAGCTAGAGAATCCCTTCTCTCACTTAAGTTTATTGAGAAAGCCGGTGATTTGGGCTTTACCTTGGTGGGGATTGATGGGGACAGAGGGAGAAATATGGTGTTTATTCTTTCTACTTCTACATGGATAGGTCTGGACTGCTCTTCCTCCCCACTGATGCAACTTAGTATCCCAGGTTTCTTTTTGGGCATGGCTACGAAAACTTTTTTTGATTGTAGCTGCCTCCTTGCTACTGTCTTCCCTTCAAATTAAATTTCCTTCTCTCTCTGTACTTTATCCCCAATAGAATGTATGTGTATATATATATATATGTATATATATGTGTGTGTGTGTGTGTATATATATATATGTGTATATATATATATATAATAGTCCCTTTAGGGCAGGGACTGTTGTCTTTGTACTTTAAGCTCCCAGAATATTGCCTAGGACACATAGTGGGGGTTAATAAGTGCTTGGTGAATAAATGAATTTAAAAGTGATTTTCAAAAATTGCTTTTGGCTAGGTGATTTAAAAAAGATCTTTGTATTAGAGTGAGTGGGAGTAGGTGAAGAAAGTGTAGGTTATTTTTTTGGGGGCGGGGGGGGGGGGGGGAGAAAGTCCCTTGGACTTCCAGAAGTCAGTGGTAATTATGGTTCATTGCATACAGATAAGAGCCTGCCTACATGGAGACAAGGGTATAAGGTGGCATGGTACCCTGAATGATGCCTTTTGCCTGCAGTGTATGCCAGGATTTCTTAGGCCATAGGTTCTTTACTCTGTGTGTATGTGTGTTAGATCTTTTTGGCACTTTGGCCTTTCCTCAGGAAGGCCCCTTCTTGAATAATGATTTTAAATGCATAAAGTACATAGAATAACAAAGGAAACCACTCATATTAAAATAGTTATCAAAATATTAAAAACAAAACAAAACAAAACAAATTCAAGGACCCTTTAAAATCTATCCATGGAGCCCAGTTTAAGAGCCCTTTTGTAGGTTGAGATGAGAGAGGCTTGGTCCAGTGTGGAAACGGTGACAGCAGGAGCCCCAAAGAGTTAAGTCTGCATCAGAAATGTTGCAAGCTTTTTTTTCCCCAGCCCATTTGACTGCATTATTGAGCAGCGCAAAGGTAGGAGTGAGTTCCTTCTTCTGGGGAAAAGAATCTTCAGTCAGAGTAATTTAGGCCTCCGATTAGATTTATTTGAAAACTAGTTGTAATGTGATTGGGAAAAGACGTCTCTGATTCCCAGGCTGGTTTAAGAAATTAGATAGTCAGAGGTATGGATTTGAATCTCAGGCCCCTTGGGAGAAATTCTGCAAAGGGGCTCCCCTTCTTTCTCAGCCATTGCCTAGGAAAGCTCACTTTGCATTTTTAGTCAGAGGTCCTTTCTCTAGACATCCTCCACCCCCCAGGCTGTAAAGGGCTGCTTAGGTGGTAGTTTGGTGGGCTCTTCTTAAATCAGATCACTTTTCAGATGTTATTTTAAAAAAAAATCCTTCCAGACTCTCCATCACTTTCTAATTCTTGCACTTAAAACCTTCTCCACCTCCTTTTACTCTCAGCTGTTCCCTCCTCCTCCCCCAACTACCTTTTGCGCCTGTTTTCAGATTCTATTAAGGTTAAACTATTTGTGTTGTTGAAATCTTGTCGTTAGAAGTGCTGATGCCCCCCCCCCCCATGTCTTTCCAGGGTAGTTTTAGTCAATGTATAATTGAGTTTCATTAATTTAGATTCCATTTAATTTAGTATTTGAGACTATTTGAGCCAGGGTGGGCAAAAGTTTCTTTTAACTCTTTCTCTCCAGAAAGGGCTTCTTATCAGTGTAAAACAAAGTTGCCAGTGGGTTTTTAACTTAACCTAAGGGAAGGGAGCAAACTCTTATGAATTCTTTTTTAAGTAGGTGCTACTTGTTAACACTTTACTTCTTTGGTAGGTAGTTAGATAAAGAGGTAAAGTATTTATTGAGCACTGATGGTGTCCCTTACGTGGTGCTATAGCTCTTGGAATACAATTGCAAATAATAGTCCCCGGTCTCAGGGAACTTACGGAAAGACTGGCTGTTATTGGAAAGATTGGCTGTTATTGGGAGAGCTGGAAAAGGGCAAGGGGAGGGGCCAAAGGTAGTTGCTTGATGTGGTGTGGAGGCCTTATTCCAGGGGTGGGGAACCTTTGGCCTTGAGGCCACATGTGGCCTCTAGGTGTTGAAGTGTGGCTCTTTGTTCAACCTTCTGAACAACTGTTTGATCAAAGGCCAAACTTAAGGGCCAAAGGTTCCCCACCCATGCCTTATTCTATTAGGGAGCTCCCTGTTTCTGGAGCTGAGTCTGAGGTTCCTGTTGAAGGGAGAGGGATGATGATACCAAGAGCTATGACCAGGAAGATAGGTTTGTATTCGGTCATTTGAGTTGGCCCTAGAGTTGAACAGGAGGAAGAAGGTGGTGGTGGTAGTGGTTTCAGTTGTGTCTGACTCTTTGAGACCCCGTTTGGGGTTTCTTGGCAAAGATTCAGGAGTGGTTTGCCATTCCTTCTCCAGGTCATTTTTACAGATGAGGAAACTGAGGGAAACAGGGTTAAGTGATTTGTCCATGGTTACGCAGCTAGTGAGTGTTTTAAACCTAGTTTGAACTCAGGGAGGTGAGTCCTCCTGAATCCAGGACCCTGGGGGCTCTATCCACTGTGCCACCTAGCTGCCCTCAAAGAGCATGGTAGGGAATGCTTTGGGGAAACTGAAGATCTCTTGTTCTTACAAGCTTCCTGTGAGAGTGGAGCTCCATCTTTTCAATACTAACATCTTGTTGGTCTTGCTATATGGTGAGGGAACGTGAGTGCATATGTCCAACTGAAAACGATTATCACAGAGAGAGCAATGGAGAGAGAGAGGAATGGTTGGTTTTGCAGTGAGGAATTTTGGTCAGTGAACCTGTTTTATTCCCCCTGGTCAAATGTAAGCCCCCTGAGGATGGAAGAAACAAAATATATTTTGGAAATAATACAACTGTGTGGAAAAAAAAAATCTCATGCACGGGACTTTGCATTTTTCAGACAACTAACCATCTGTTAGTTAATGAGTGAAGCGATCCTTTTCTGATTGCCCCAAATGAAAGTGTTCTTTCCCTCCTCTTGGAAGTTCTGGCCTTTGCCTGATGGGCCTCAAGTCCTTCGCCTTTAATCTTGATCTCTCTTGAATTAATTACTTGGGCATGTGTTATGAATAACATCACATAGACTTAGAGAGAAAAAATTTTATAAGCTATCAAGTCCAACTACCTCATTTTACTACTGAGTCCCAGAGCAATGGAAAGACTCAAGGTCACATAGGAAATAGGAGAACTGGGATTTGAACCCAGGTTCTCTGCAAGTCTCTTGACAGCTTGGCAGTATCTAGATTTCTTATCTCCCAGTGCCTAGCTTAAGACCTTCTGAAAACTAGGTGTTGTTAACAAAAATTCCTTGAGTAACTAATAGAGCTGAAGGAGGTAAAAAGTGTAGGTAATATTGGTTTCTGCATCCATGAAGCTTAGAAAGTCTGTTGAAGGGCGGGGGTAGGAGGCAATCACATTTAATCCTTAATACTCTACTACATCGGCAGGGCAGCGTTGAACTCAACTAGAAATGTTTCCCTGTGACTCTTGTATTGACTTAGAAAACCACAAATTAACTGTTGTATTGTATTTTTATTTATTTTGTTAAACATTTCCCAGTTACTTTTTAAACTGTTTCAGGCTACACTTGGGAGTTTTTTTGCTGGCTTGGCAGAGAGTTTGACACCTCTGCTCTACACTCCATGGTAGTAGCAAAAGAAGGGTCAGGTTTTCATTAGCAAGGGGAGTGGGAAAGGGCAGACATCAGGAAAAACTTTATGAAAGAGGCAGCATTTGAGTGTGGGCAGCTAGGTATGCATAGTTGAGTATCCTTTTAAATGGACAGGAATTCAGTAATTGAAGAAGAAGATGGCAGACAGTAGGCATAAGGGAACCATGTAAATTGAGACCCTGAGACAGAAGAAGGCATGGCATATCTGGGGGGAAGAGAAGAGTAGACCAGTTTCTTAGTGTAGTGGCAGCAGATTGCCTGGAGGCAATAAATCTCACTGGAGATTTATAAGCAGAATTAATTAATCAATAAACATTTATTAAGCACCTATTACATACCAGGCACTATATTAAGCTCTTGGGGATAGAGAAAGAGGCAAAAGACAACTCCTGCCCTTAAAGAACTTAAAATCTAATGGAGAATGACCAGACCAGATCTGTGTATTTGAAAGATTCTGGCAGCAATATGTGAGGAAGAAAAGGAGTGAAAATAAGGAAACAGTGCAGTAGTTCAGACAGATGGTAATATGGAGGTGACATTGAGTCTAGAAAAGGATGGATCATGGATTTAGAGTAAGGCACCTTAGTGTTTTTAAAATACATCCCATCCCCTCTTTCTTCCCCTTCCTTCCCTTCCCCCCCCCCCCCCCCCCAATTTTGTAGAGGAGGAAATTGAGTCTGGAGAGTTTAAGTGAATTGTTAAAGATTACACAGATGATAAGTGGCAGAGCCCGGATTTGAACCCAGGCCCCCTCTGACTCCAGAGAAGGGACATTTCCACGGCACTACTGCTACCTCCCTGAATGTAAGAGAAATTACTAAGGTAGAATCAACAGGTCTTGGTGACTGGGATTGAGTGCACCTTAGTAGGTGAAGGAGAGAATAGTCAGATAACTCAAGGTTTAATGTGGGAGACTGAGAGAAGAATGTGAGTCTGACAAAAATGGTAGAGTTAGGAGGAGGAGTTCATTTAGGGAGAAATGATGAAGGCTTAGTTTTGTATACATTGAGTTTGAGGTGCCCATGTTGACTTTTTTTTGAATTAAATTGAATCTGTTTAGCACTGAGAGATCTCTTTTGAAAGATCAGCCTTATTATTCCTATCGGTTTGATTTGTTCCCCATAGATTCAGTTGGAGGGGAGGAAGTGAATCAATGAGAAATAAAAAGGAATGATGACGGAAATTCATATAATTTAATCCTCTAGTGAAAAGATAGTGCAGAAAATATATAAAGGTATTGGGAAACCCAAAGTAATTTAGGCCAATAAAACTTTAGTGTGAAATATTCAGATAATTGAGATAGAAGTATTTAGGGTATTTTTTTTAAAGTTGGGCTTCTATCATATGACATAGCCTTGTAGTTTTCTGCTAAGATTTACAAATAAGTTTAAGACTTTAAGGGCTTGGATTTAGAGCCGGCAGGGATTTTGGAGTTCAGCCCCTTTGTTTTGTAGATGGGGAGACTGAAGCCTGTAAAGGGGAAATGACTTGCCCTTCACAGAGAAGGTAGTCACAGAGGAGAAGGCCCAATATAGCACTGGGTTCTTATCTTGGGGTCTACCCTGTGGAGAGATTTCAGGATATCTGTACTCTTGGATGAGGAAAAAAAATCCATCTTTCCCCACTCTGCTCTAACTGAAACTTAACATTTCCTTCAATTATTTGAAAACATTCTGAGAGATCATTAGCTTGTAAGCTCCTTGAAGGCAGGGACTTTTTGTCTCCTTTTGTATCTCCAGCTCTTAGTACATGTATGCCTAGCACATAGTAGGTCCTTAACAAATGCTTATTGATTGAGAAAGGGTCCATAGGCTTTCCCAGGCTGCCAAAGGGTCCGTGACAAACAAAAATGTCTTATTTTGAGTTTATTTTAACTTTTTTCCAAGTAAGCATTTAAAAAATTAATCTGCTTCCATTTCACTCTCCTTCCTCATCCTCCATTGAGCCAATGGGAAAAAAAAAAACCAGACAAACTCAAAATAAAGCTTGGACCTCATAGGCTACATGATCTGGCAAAACAAGTCCCCACATTAACCATGTCCAAAAATGAATGTCTCTTTTTTGCATTTTAAGTTCATGACCTCTTGGTCAGGAGGTGAGTGGCATGTTTCATCCTTGCTCTTTTGCACTTGTGTTTTATCGTTGTGTTGATCAGTTCTAAAATCTTTTAAAGTTGTTGTTGTTTTAAATATAATGTTATTGTATAAATTATTCTGTTAGTTCTAAGCTCACTTCATTCAGCATCAGTTTATAGAGCTCTTCCCAACTTTCCTACACTTTTCCATTTCATCATTTCTTATGCAATAATACTATTCCATTCTATCATTCATTTAGTCATTCCCTGATAGGAGGACAGCCCCTGAGTGTGCAATTTTTGGCTCCTACGAAAAGAGCTGCTACAAATATTTGTGTACATAGAGACCCTTTTCCTCTTGCATGATACTTTCGGTGGGTCTAGGCCTGTCGTTGAGTCCTGTCTGATTCTTCATGACCCCATTTGGTGTTTTTGCTTTTTTTTACAAAGGTACTGGAGTGGTTTGTAATTTCCTGCTCCAACTCATTTTCCAGATGAGGAAACTAGTGACTTGCCCAGGATCACAGGGACTGTATTTGAACTTAGGTCTTTCTGACTCCAGTTTTGGTATTCCATCTGCTGCACCTCTTAGTGGAAGGGTGGGGTAGGGTGGAGAATAGACCTAGTACTATTACAGCTGGATCACAGGACTTGCACAGTTTGGTAACTTTCTAGATACTGTTCCAAATTGTGTTCCAGTGGTCATTGGTTCAGTTCACAACTCCACCAACAGTGCACTGGAGACTAGACACAAAACCAGCTAAGAACCCTTTGAGGACATGGGGAAAGGCCTCCTGCTGAAGTCAAGGATTTTAAGAGACAGAAATGAAGAGAGCAGACGGTGATAAAAGGAGCATTGTGTGTGAGGAATAGCAAAGTGGTCAGTATGGCTGGATAACAGATGACTAAAGGGAGGCAGGGTCAGGATATGTGGTCACCTCGTCTGAGAACACCTTCCACGAAAGCCGAGTTTTGAAGGAAGCAGGTGGAGGAGATGAGGCTTCATGCCTCCATGAAGTGTTTTCGTTTGGGCGTCTCATTCCTTTTGTTTTTTTTTTTTGGGGGGGGGGAATTTAGATGTTGGCTCAAAATCAAAATAAAAAAATCAAAATCAAAGTTCAGTTGAACCCTCTTTGTGTGCTAGGTGGGCTCCTATTGGGGTGGGGGAAGGTGAGGAATATCGCCCACAGCCTCTGCTGTCAGGGAGCTGACAATCTTCTTGGAGAGAGTGGCTACATGAAACAATATAATCCAGAGAAGGGGAGGGGGCTGTGTTGTTTTGAATTTTTATAAAGGGGGCTCTGTCTTTAGTGGGATAATGATTTTTCACTAGACTGGTTTTCATGTAATTTGTTTGAAGAGAAAAAAGCAACCCAGAGGACTATGTGAATTCAGTTCAATGGTTTATATGTTTAGAGCTAGAAGGGACCCCAGAGGCCATCTAGTCCAGGCCCCTTATTTTAGAGCTGAGGAAACTGAGGCTCAGATTGGTTGTGATTTGCCCAAAGTTATGTGGATAGTATCACAGGATTTGAACCCACTATGTCCTAGATATTGTACTAAGCCCTGGGGAATACAGAGACCACAGTGAAAACAGTTTTTCCCCACAATGGGACTAATATAAATGAAAAACAATTTGTGTGAGGTTAAGAGCTAACATTTGGGAGAATCAAAGGTCTCCAGGAGGTTGCAGCACTTGTAAAGCCAAGGATTGATTCTAAGGTGGGCATATGAAGGGGGAACATTCCTGGTAGAGTAGAAGGACAGCCTGTGGAAAGGTGTGGAGGTGGGAAACTGCCATAGAAAGAAAAGATGACAGCAAAGTAGGGCAGTTTAGAGTGTGAGAAAGGGGGTTAATGTGAAGGGAATCTAGAAAGGTCAATTGGACCCAGAAGGGGAAGGTCTTGGGGGGAGGGGAAGCAGTTTTTTTTTCTTGTTTCTACTGGAAAAGCAGAAAATGAAGAGACTGTACAAGGGAAATCTCTCTGTTAGGGAAGTAGTAGCAGTAGTGCTTGGCCTAGCATGGAAACTGAAAATTCTAGTTCACTTTTGAATTGCAAAAGAAACGTCCCTGGGTGCTCCAGTATTCATTTTTCCTCTGTGACAGAAAACTAACTTAGCTGTATGTCATTGAAGGCCGGTCACTTTTTCCTTTCTAAGATCCTCCAATTCTCCTCTCTGGTCCTCAGTTTCTGCTGCTGTAAAAAGAAAGAGTTGGACTAAATCATCTCTTCAGGGCCACTCTCCCTTCTTCCCTGTTTCTGCCTCATGGCTAGGGAGGCCATCCTTTGGCTCCAGCTCTTACTGAGCAAAGGAATGCAAATGTTGCCCCATCCCCCATCCTTTATAATAAGTGACATTTTGTTAAATCAGTTATCCGAGGCCTTATCTGTATTTCTGTCTGTGCTGGTTTAGTCAAAATAGGAAATCCAGTGAATATTAGATTTCTCCTCCCCAACCGCCCTCTACACATGAACACTTAATGCAAGATTTCTGATAGAGGAGGGGCGATGTGTCCTTGAAAAAATAAATGCTATGTGCAAAAAAAAAAAAAAGAAAGAAAACAGAAAAAAGGTTGAAGGCTTTGACTTGTAGCAAACGCTGTTTTCAGCAGCTGTGATTCCACCCTCCCTATTTTTCTTTTTCTTTTTTTTCTTTTTGGTTAAGAGAACTTGCTGGTTTGACTTGAGTGGGGTGGGGTGGGGGGATTAGGCTGTGGTGGGGAAAGCTTTGAAATTTTGGGGTTGGAAGGAACTGAATGCCAAAGAGATTTATGGAAAATATACTCTTATAATTGTAGGGTAATAAGATCATGGATATATGCAAAAATTGCAAAGGGAAAAATAATTTTTGTGTTTATGGGAAGTCTTATAGTCTCTCTACCAGATTAGGGTATATAGAGGGGAGAGCAGGGGTTATTTAGGAGGATTTTCTCCAACCACCATCAGTCAGTTGATCAATAAATTAAGTCTTTATTAAGTGTCTACCTTGTGCCTAGTGCTGTGCTAGGCAGTGGAGTTACAAAGACACAAATGAAATAGTCCTTGCCCTGGAGGACCCTAATTCCGTAGGGAGAGACAACTTGTACATAAATAAGTGTATACAAAGCAAAACAGATACAAAATAATGGTGGAGAAAACGCCTCCCCCTCCTTCCAGCTTTCCCACTCTATTATTTCTTAAACTAGTTTTCAGCCTTTTAGAACTAGCTTGTTGAAATTCATGATTGTCTTCCCACTTTTATTAATTTTTTTACTTTAAATAAATTATAACCAATTTTATTTCGACAAGTTTTGCAGAATTTTGACAATATGCTGAGAAACCCATGGCTTATTCTGTTTATCTTTGTAAAATCTCAGGGCTTTTATTTAATCCAATCTAATGAGCATTTTAAAAGCACCTACTATGTGCAGCTTTACTATGCTGGGTAGGCACTGGAGATCCTGGCAGAAAAGAGTCCCTTCCCTCAAGCAACTTACCCTCCTTTTCATAATACTATTAATATACATAGTAGAAATTCAGGAGATACTTGATTGAAGGCATTGGGGCATATCAGAATTAGTGCTAGGAATCATTGCAAATGGCATAGTCTTTTTTTTTTTTACTTTTTGGAGGGGCTTTTGGGGTTAAGTGACTTGCCCAAGGTCACACAGCTAGTTAATTGTTAAGTGTCTGAGGTTGGATTTGAACTTGGGTCCTCTTGACTCCAGGGCCCATGCTCTATTCATTGCGCCACCTAGCCGCCCCATGGCATAGTCAAGATATCTAGCCTTTTTAAGTTCTAGGGACCACAGATCTGGATGGATTTGCTAATGTCAAGGTTGATTGGGTTCCTGTAGACAATTAAAAATTTTTTTAAAAATTAATTTTTAGTTTTCAACATTCACTTTTATAAGATTTTGAGTTCTGACTAGACTGACTAGACTCAAATAGAAACAGATACTAAACTGTACATAAAGGATAAATACCTCTAGAGTAGATGACCTACCTATGAAGTCCCTTTCAGATCTAAATAAACCTATGATCCTATGATTTACAAATCCAAACAATCTACGGTAGTTCCATCTGTCTGTGGGTATAGTGAAGTCCAGAAGTGGATGCAAGACTTGGGTAAAGATCCAGACTGGACTAAGTATGATAAAAAGCTGAGACTACTATTCCATAGTTAGGATTCTGGCTTTGATCATACAGCAGCAACATTTTCCAACTAGATTAAAATGTAATTGGGAAATGTTTTACAAACAAGAATACAGTTGAACACAAATAATGTGAACATGTGGTTTTTAAAGTCAATATACAGCCTGTACTTATCCTACTACCAGTCTATTGCAATCTCATTTTATAGTTGAGTAAATTGAAGCCCAGAATGGTAAGTGACTTGACCCAGGGGCTAACAGGTGGCAAGAGTCAGAATGGGAATTTGAATCTTGATCTTCTGACTGACGACCAATCCAGTACTCTTTCTAGAAGGAAGCCAAGATTATTGACATTCTGGAAAATTAAATATATGCTTGGAAGAACTGGAATTGTTTATCTTAGAGGAAAGAAAATGGGGAGGAGAGTCTTTTTGTTGAGTGGTTTCTGACTCTCCGTGACCCAGTTTGGGGTTTTCTTGGCAAAGATACTGGAGTGGTTTGCCATTTCCTTCTTCAGCTCATTTTATTGATGAGGAACTGAGACAAACAGGGTTAATTGACTTGTGCAGGGCTACACAGCTAGAAAAGTGACTGAGGCTGATTTTGAACTCACAAAGAGGAGTCTTCCTCACTGCAGGCCAGGTCATTTATGCCATGTGCCACCTAGCTGTTTTAGGAAGGAAAGTAAGCATCTTCAGATGCAGCAGGGTTAAATGTAATGGAAGGAGCCAGGGGAGCATAAAAGATCGGGATAATTCTTCCTATAGCCAATGATGCTGCTAATTCACTTGGCCCCTAAGCCTCAATTAAAAAAAAATCTATAAAGTATGTATGTCTAGTAATAGCTGTCTTACCAACTTCTTAGGGTTGTTGTCAAGATCAGTAAGCTTTGTAAACTTTAGAGTGCTTATCAAAGTCAGTTATTGTTATTAATAGCAAGATTTGGTGTCTGACTACAAAACATGGAAACAAGGGTATCTGAAGAATGGAAAAGGATTATTACACGGAGGATAATGGAAAGGTACATGTTCACTGTGAGGAGGCACAATGCATAGTGAATGAGGAAATTTGAAGAACAGGAGCAAAACATATCACCAGGGAAATATATGATAGAAAAAGATGGGCTGGTAAGGGGGAGAGAGGGGTGATGGGTGGACAGCCCAGTGCCCCAGTGGGGTATCCTCAGGATATATGTCTGTAAAGGGTCAGGAAAAATACTTCTCAGGAACTTGAGAGGCCAGAAGTTACTTAGGAGGAAGTGCAGGCATAGCTAGGTTGTGAAACCACATTATTAGAGGGCACTTTCAAATCACAGAGATCACAGATGCATTGGAGTACTGGAATATTGAATAGATGAGAACATATACGTATAGTGGATAGCTCACTGGACTTGGAATCAGGAAGGCTTATCTTCCTGAGTTCAAATGCAATCTCAGATGCTCCCTCGCTCTGTGACCCTGGGCAAGTCACTTAACCTTGTGTGCCTCAGTTTCCTCATCTGTAAAATGGACTGGAGAAGGAAATGTCAAATCCCTCCAGTATCTCTGCCAAGAAAACTCCAAATGGGGTCATGAAGAGTGGATATGATTAAAACAACTTAACAACAATTAAATGAGTTAACGAAAGAGTTAACAAAAATTGGAAACTGTTCCTACCCTCTGTCCTTTTTACTCTTGGTAAGAAGTGAATAGAGATGCCAAGAGAGAGTAACTCAAACACGAATCTGGTCCCAGTTCTTTGAAGTCCTGTCATGGAAAGACCATGCTTATGATCATAATTTTATTAAGCAAGAGACCTTCAACTGGCTTAGCTTTTTGCCCATGCTTACTGACGAAAGGCTATACTAATGTATGTTGTTCTGCTCAGACCAAATGAGGAATGTGCAGGAGAGCTATGCTCCAGCTGGGGCTGGGAGAGAGACTTGACTTTCCCCAGTAGAGAGAACAGGACACAGGAGAGATGTGGTCTGTTTTCAGCACACTTGGGGTGTTCTTCATTCATATGAAAGTCGAGTTAATTGGCTCCAGAATGACAGTGTCTGTGCCCCATTTCCCAGGGGCGTATTCCCTGCAAATCTTTTCTGTCAGTGGGCAGTCGGACTGCTTATTTTCTAAGGCATGTAAATATTGCATTGGGATTCTGGGAATGGGGGAGCTGTGGATTGGGAATAATCAGAGTAGAGGTTATTAACTACTGGCAATTTCACATAATATAAAAAGGTAAGATATGAATCTTTTCTCTGTCCCCATTTTTGATGATTTAGAAGGAAACTTTACTCTTTCATTATAAGCACATTATTTTGGCTTTTGGAATCCTTATCTTCCTTCAAGGGTTTCCCTTAAGTGCTACCCCCTTCAGAAAGCCTATCCTGATCCTCTTTACTTTGCATATATTTTGTATTTCCTTATCTGTGTAGGTTCTTTCCCTTCCATAGAATGGAATCTCCTGGAAGGGAAAGACTTTTTTTTTGCATTACATTCCCATTGTTCAGCATAGTACCTGGCACATGGTAGATTATATATTATATAATTGCTGCTTAAATTTTGAATGCCTCTTCCAGAACTAACTTTTTATTGACCCTTGTCGCTTCGAACCTGGTCAGACCTTGAACATCTACTTCTGATTTCCCCTGAGTCATATGATTCCTGGGGGTAGCAGAAGGAGGGTTGTTGATGGGGGAAGGGGAGCCGGGCTGCAGTGGCAGCCAGTTTCTGTGCTGACTAATTTCTTTTTTGATCATAAGCCACCTGTGTTGGGGACTTCTGGTTTATTCTCTATAGCAAAAATGGGGTCTTGAGTTTGTTGGATAATACTGGTCTGATTTCTTACTGCTGCTGCAGCTCAGGTAGTATTCTAATAATACTCAATTATTTAGTAATTATATTTATTCTCAAATTATTCCTTCTCCCCCAGTCCCATGGAGAGTGAATTTTTGCTGGCTTATGACTCTGCTGATCCCTTCTCTCTGAGATTGCCTTCCATTTACACTGCTTATATCTTGTATGTTCATTGCTGTTTTTAGTTGTTTGAGTTGTGTCCAACTCTTCATGACCACATTTGAGTTTTCTTGGCAAGGATATTGGGGTGGTTTGCAGTGTCCTTTTCCAGCTCATTTTGCTGATCAGGAAACTAAGGCAAACCAGGGTTAAGTGACTTGCCCAGGGCCACACAGGCTAGTATCTGAGACCAGATTTGAACTCAAGAAGATGTGTCTTCCTGACTCCAGGCCTGGACTCTTTCCATTGTGCCACCTAACGGTTTGGATATTGCCTTCCCTGTCAAGACTGTGAGTTCCTTGAGGGCAGGGACCTTGGTTTTGTCCCTCTTTATATTTCTGGTGCTTAGCATAGAGCCCAACACATAGTAGGTGTTTAGTAATAAATGCGTGTTCACTTACCAGTTAATTTATGGATGAAGAGACTTTGTAGAACTGTGAACAGTGGTTGATCACCTAATTAGAATTGCATTGTACAGTGATAGTGGGACAAGACCCAGAAGCCAAGGCCAAACAAGTAACAGGAAAAGACCATAGGGATGGAAACACAGGATCTCAGAGTTGAAAGGAACCATCGAAGTCATCTAGTCCAAGTATGTATCTGAGAAAAAATTTCCACCATGAGCAACATCCCTGAAAGACCATCTTGTCTAAACTAATCATTTTATAGATGAGAAAACTCAGACTGAGAAAGGTTGTGTGATGATGACTTTATGGGTAACGTATTTTTGTTAGAATCTAGAAACTTCTCAGTTGTCTCTCTGATGTCCCTTTGGCTCTCTGTTCTGTCCTCTCTCTATCTCTCTACTCTTTCTGATCTCCTTTCTCTTTTCCCTGCTTATGTGTTTCTTTTTCATTTTTTCCCTCTTTCTTTACATCTTACCCCCTCCTCCACCACCCTCACTTTCTGCATTTTCTTCCCTCTCCCAAACTGATCATAATATGAATGAAAGAAAAAGCATTTTTTTTTTAAAGCAATTGGGGTTAAGTAACTTGCTCCAGTTATTTCTGGGTGTGGTGCTAAGTATCTGAGCCCGGATTTGATCCTCAGGTCATCCCGACACTGGAGCCGGTGCTCTTACTCGCTGTGCTACCTGGCTGCCCCTAGAAAAAGCATTTATTAAGCTTTTATTATTGGCTGGACACTGTGCTAAGCACTGGAGGTACATATATAGGGAAATATGACTGTCTTTGCCCTCAAGGAGTTTACATTTGACTAGGAAAGGGGAGTAGGTATGTGCCTGGGGTTCTGTGGGTTGAAAATGACCAGAAAGTGATAAGATTTACTCACTTATCAGAGCCTGAAGTAGTTCCAGGGGCAGAGTCCAAGTTTGAGTGAAGAGGATGTCTGGAGTACAGGAAGCAGGGTTTGGAAATAGAATACCAGATTGAAGTACAGTGTATTTTAAAATATTTATTAAATACACAAATGAAGTTTTAGGTTTCTTTTTCCCTAAATTGAAAACCAGTTGAACATAGCCTTTCATGTCATCCAAGGAAAAGTCATTTTAAGTTGATTTTCATTTGTTTGGCCTTTAATTAGCTTTTTCATTTTTTGAATCTGTGGCCCTTGTTGAAAAGAAAATTCCCCAACTCTGCTCTTTGGGGTGGATTAAACAAGGACCAATATTGATTCTTGAATGGAGCAGACTTGGTCAGGTTGTATCTTGATGTTGCCACTTACTGGTCTGGTAAGATTTATTTAAAGAGTTAGATTTTTGAGATCTGTCTTGTTTGAATCTCAGTGACCAAAAGAGGTAGAGGTTCTACTTGGGAGGGTAAAAGGCATATTGGTCCCTTGAAATACCTTGAAATTGTTAATTGGACTATTTTTTGGGAGGTAATTGGGTTTGTGACTTGCCCAGGGTCACACAGCTAATAAATATCTGAGTCTGGATTTGAACTCAGGTCTTCCTGACTCATTGAGGCACCTAGCTGCCCTGTTAATCAGAATAATAAAAAACAAACAGACAAAAATAAGTTCACATAGATTGGAGCTCAGGAACAATTGCTCTATATAGAGGGAGTCCACATGTATAATTTATAAGTATATGTAAGTATAATGTGTATAACTTACAGGCAAATACAGAATAAGTATCTAATTCAGTTTCCAACAACAAATGCAGGTAGGTGGTGCAGTGTTTAGAGTACCTGCCCTGGAGTCAGGAAGACCAGAGTTCAAATCTAGCCTCAGATACTTTCTAGTTGTGTGACCCTTGACAAGTCACTTACCTGCTATTTGTCCCAGATTCCCCATTTGTAAATGGGGATAATAATAGCACCTACCATGTAGAGTCCTACCATGAGGATCAAATGAAATAGTAATTGTAGAGTGATTAGCACAATGGCTGTCACATAGCAAGCCCTATATAAATGTTAGCCATTATTATAGCCCTTAGCAAAGTGGCTGTCCCATAATAAGTTCCATATAAATGTTAGCTACTATTATTATTAAAAACCTTAGTACATTTTCTGGCACATGGTAAACACTATTTAAATGTTAGCTGTTATTATTAAAGACCATAGCACATTGTTTACACATAATAAACGCTATATAAATGTTAACTATTATAATACAAAATAATATAAGGTAATTTAGGGAGAGGCATTTGTAACTGGTTACATCAGGAAAAGTGGCATCTGAGCTGTGCATTGAAGGAAAATGAAGATTCTAAGATCAGTTCGTCAATAAGCGTCTTCTCTGTGCCAGGCACTAAGTGAGATGCTAGGGATACAAGTCCAAAGACTGAAACAATCTCTGGTCCCCAAGGAACTCCCATTCTAATGGGGAAAGATAACAAGTACTTATATAGGTATGTACAGGATATATCACAGTGAATACAAAAGGCAGAGCTAAGGAGGGAGGTGGACTCTGCACAGTCACGGGCATAGGATGTAGAGTATCTTATGTTAGGCACAGTGAGAAGGCCAGTTTGTCTGTTGCAGAATGTTTAATGCGGAATAATGTATAAAACTGTAAGAGTAGGTTGGAGTCGAGTTGTGAAGGGCTTTAAATGTCAAATAGGAGTTTATATTGATTCTAGGGGTAATAGAGGATCACTGAAATTTACTGAGCAAGGAAGTTGAGGAATCTCTCTCAACATTGTGTGGATACCAGTACATTCTGTCCATCAGTTACAATTAGTGACATACCCATCTTTTTTTTAGTCATATATCTCTTTGACATTCTTTTTGCTACTTCTTGTATTTGCTTACTCATTGTTTGTTGAGTTGACTTGAGTTTTTCTAGTAGGAGAATTAGGGTGATGGTTTTAGGCCTTTAGAATCACTAGTTATGATTTTTAAAAAAATAAATTACCCTTGAAAAAGAAGAAATGAATTCCTTTTGGAAGTTCTGACTGAGCTGTTTTCACTCTACACAGAAAACAAACAAAAGAGAGGGAGTGTTTAATACACTAATGTGTGTGGTTTTTTTTGTGGGGTGGGGGGAAGACCTGGGGTTGTGACTTAGGTCCAGAATTATCATGCCTCTAGCCTGGGGAGAGAGAAAGAGAGGGAGGGAGAGAGAGAGAGATCCTGGTTAGGATGGACTGTTGTACCTGGTATTAGGGGTTGCTGGTTGTGGATGGATAATAGTGGTGTCATCTTGGGAATTTGAGAAGTGAAAGGGAGGAAGAAGAGGAATAAAAGGAAGGAAAGAAACACATAGCTCTAGAACTTCCCAGCCTTCCATTCCAATTATTTCTGTAAAATGGGCATGAGGATGCTTACATTCTCCACCCAACAGTTATTATGAGGAAGGGGTTTTGTAAACTAAAATGCTTTTGTAAATGTGAATTACTGTTTTAACTCCTGCAAATGAAGCACTTCATTGTTAGAGTTTCCCAAGTCACACTGAGTACTGTGTTTGTCCTTCCCTGGCATCAGGGAAATGATGACATGACTTGTAGTTGACTTTGATTTGAGTGAGGGAGGGCTGTGCAAAGTCACCAGCCTCATTTTCTTCTCCAGAACCATCTGGATCCAGTGACCAGATATTCATCAGGACGAGTGGAGATAACCCAGGATGCACTCACTGATCACTATGGAAAGGACGTTTTCTCCCTCTGCTGCTTCTTGTATTGGGAATAGATTTCCCTCTTGTCCCTTGTGACTCTTATGTTGAAATGCCCTCTATCTTTCTAGGCTTAGCACAGGCTTCACCTCTTCCCAGGGAATCATCCCTGGCTCTCTCTTCCCTCTTAACTGAAAGTGAGTTCCTCTTCAGATTTCTCCAGGCACTCTAACTTGTTTTTTCTTTCATGGTTTTCCTTGTACAGTTATTATTAGTGTTGATGTGTATTTTCTTTTTTTTTTTTTTTTTTTTGAGGGCAATTGGGTTTAAGTAACTTGCCGAAGGTCACATGACTAGGTTTTTTGTTTGTGTGTTAAGTGTCTGAGGCCGGACCTGAACTCAGGTCCTTCTGACTCTAGGGCCAGCACTCTACTTACTGTGCCACCTAGCCAGCCCAGATGTGTATTTTCTTGTTAGTTAAAAGTCAGTTCCTTAAAAGCAGGATCTGTTTTATTTAAAAATACATTTCTTATGCCTTTTGTTTTTTTACTGTAGTTACTAGGCACTATGCTAAATAAATAAGAAGAGAAAGACAGTCCCTGCCCTCAAGGAGCTTGTGTTCTAATGGGGAAAGCTGAAAAGGGGGGAGAAGAAGGAATGAGGGAGAAGTCCAAAGGGGTACCAAAGAGATGGCTGACCTGGGCACTCTTTAAATGGAGGGTCTGGAGGAGCTGTTCAGTCAGAGGAAGGGGTCTCAGAGGCAGAGACTACTTCCGAGGTGTGAGTTCTAGTGCCTAAGTGTTCTAACAGGATGAAAGGGTTTCTGGGATACAATTGCTTTACAGTGGAGAGTAGCTTGGTGGGAAACAAAGAGGTGAATTTGTTGTTTGTTGTTCAGTTGTGTCTGACTCTTTGTGACCCCATTTGGGGTTTTCTTGACAAAGATGGCTAGAGTGGTTTATCATTTCCTTCTCCAGCTCATCTTATAGATGAAGAAACAGGCAAACAGGGTTAAGTGACTTGCCCAGGACCACACTGCTAGTGTCTGAGGTCTACTTGAACTCAGGTCATCCTGACTTCAGGTCTGGCATTCTGTCCACTACACCACCTAGTTGTTCTCACAGTTAAAAGACTTGGTTCTAATTAATAGAATTTCCCAAACGATAGTTTTAGCCAATATACGCACCTGCCTAAGGTCGTTCATCATCCCTTCAAAAACATGTTATTTGGAACTGTTCAGTTCATGGGAACAATGTTATAAATGTTACAAATTTAGGCTTCATTTGTGGTAGGTTTAGTTATAATGTACCAATGATGTTAGTGGTGCTGCTCCATGATGTAATAAGAGTGCTAGCTTTGGAATCATATGATTATGGGTGCATATCCCTGCCTTCCCCTAAATAACTGTTATTTTAAACTGGAGAGTATCCAGAGGAGTAAACAAGAACGATGTAGGTGTTTGAGTTAATGTCGCATGAAGAGCAGTTTAAAGTTCAGATCATAAATAATTAGAGAATTGTAAATTAAAGCAATTCGGTAGTTCTACCTCACACCTATCAGATTGGCGAGACAAAAAAGGAAATGACAGTTGTTGGTGGGACTGCAGGAAAATAGGCACATTTACTCATTGCTGGTGAAACTGTGAATTTATTGGACCTTCCTTTCTGGAAAGTAAGCTATGCTCCAAAAGTAAACTGCATACCCTTTTACCTAGCCATACCACTATTAAGCCTATACCCCAAAGAGAGAAAAAAAAAAGAGGAAGAGAGACCCGTTTGTGCAAAAATATTTATAGCAACTTTTTGTAGCAGTAAAGCCCTAGAAACTAAGGGGATGCCTCTCAGTTGGGGAATGGTTGAACAAATTATGATATGAATGTGATTGGAAATTATTGTATTGTAGGAAAGGTAAGAAATGATTTGAGAGAAATCTGGGAAGATTTGTATAGACGGATACTGTGTGAAATGAATAGAACTAGAATAATTATACAATAATAACAGTAGACCACTTGGATATACTTAAGAATTCTGACCCATGCAATGACCAACCATGATCTAGTGATGATAAAGTATGCTTCCCACCTCCTGAGAGAGATTGGTGGACTAAAGATTTAGATTGTGACATGTTTTTGGATATGACCAATGTGGAGATTTTTTTAGTCTTACTCTTCATCTCTTTCTATCTCTCTCCCTCTCCCTCCCTCTCTTTCTCCTTCTCTCTCCCTCTCCCTCCCTCCCTCCTTCCCTCTCTCCATCCCTCTCTCTCTCTTTCTTTCTATTTCCCCCTCCCTCTCTCTCTACACACAAACACACACACACACTCACGAGAGCATAAATTTTGGAGCATAGTTTACAACGATTTTATTTGGGGTAGGAGGGGAGAAGAGAAACCAAATGTTTGTTAATGCAAATTAGATAAAATAAAAGTAAAAAAAAAAGATTGGTTGAAAAAACTGTAGATGTTTCGTTGAGAGAAAAGTATACTTAAGGCAGGTAGAGATAGCTTTCTTGAAATATCTGAAGGGCTGTCATTGGGAAGATTGATTAGATTTATTCTCCTTGGCCCCTGAGGGCAGAACTGGTCTTTGAGGTGAAAGTTGTGGGGAAATGGATTTAGGCTTTATGCTAAGAAAAGTTCCCACCTAATTAGAGCCATTCAAAAGTGAAAGGGGATTGCCTTGGGGTAGGTCTTCAAACCAAGAGTGGATAACCATTTATCAAGGATCTTATTTAGATATAGGTTGGATTGAGTGGTCTCTGACGACCCTCCCTTCCCCACTTATAACTGGTTTTCTAAAATTTGATAACCCTTCAGCCAATCACTTCCCTCCTAAAGTTCCCCTCAATGTAAAATGAGTGGGTTAGACTAGATGACGACTAAGGTTCTGTCCAGTTCTAAACGAACAATGCAATGATTCACATGACACTAAGAGGCACAACTTTGTGTAGGGTATCTCTGTACTATAGTTTCAACCTCTTTCCTCACCAATCTCTGTATCAGATCTGCCGACAAGTAGCAAAACCAACTGATTTGAGTTTCACCTTCTTTCATTTCCTTTACGCATCTTATAGTAGAGGTTGCCATGATCTGATCTGTAAAAAGCAACCAGTATTCCCTGAATAAACAAAAGGCTGGTAGTACCAAAATACACTTTATTATAATTTAGTTAAACAGGTTAAAAATATGAAGCCTAAATTATGTACTTACTCACTGTCTTGGCTTTGAAGTTACTTAGGAAATAAAATACAGGAAATGAGCTATCTCTAACAGCCAACTTGAGTATGGGCAGGTAGCCCAGTAGATTAGAGCTTTGATGCTAGAATGAGGCCAGTCATATATTTGATCCCCATGTGTGGATATCTTTGACATTCTGACAGTTACTTTCACACAGAGAAAAAAAAGTTGTTCCACAGTCATGAGTTTACTTCATACCATAGCGCAGTTGTTTCTCAAATGCCTACTTTTGGTTGTTCAATTGTGTCTGACTCTTTGTGGCCCCATTTGGGGTTTTCTTATGTAAAGATGTTGCAGTGGTTTGCCATTTTCTTCTCCAGCTCATTTTACAGATGAGGAAACTGAGGTAAACAGGGTTAAGTGACTTACCCAGGATCACAGAGCTAATGAATGTCTAAGGTGGGATTTGAACTCATGAGACTGAGTCTTCCTGATTCCAAGCCCAGTGCTCTATTTGCTCTGCCACCTAGTTTCCAGATTGCATGCAGATGATCGTAAAACAAAGTGGGTCAGATTATGTGGATGTCACCCCTTTTTGAAAAATGGTTTAGTGCTTATATCTGATTCTTTGTTTTAAGTGAGTTTTAATTGATATCTTTTCTTTTTTACATCACCATAATTTATCCCAGTATCCCTTCCTCTCTTTTTTAAAGACAAAACAAGTAGAAAGAAAAAAGGAAAACTCAGCATAACTGATCCAAGACATTGAAAAAGTTGAAAATATGTGCTTTGTACTTTTGTGGATTTACCACCTCTACACAGAGGTGGAGTGGGGGAGGGAAGGATTTGTCTTCTCATATCTCTTATTTTGAGCCATGCTTATTCTTTATAATTTTGCAATTTTCCCTTTTGAGTTTTTTTTTTCCATTTACATTATTGTGGTTATTGTGTATATTGTTTTCTTGGCTCTGCTTACTTTACTCTGAATCAGTTTGTATAGATCTTTTTATGCGTCTGTATTCATCACATTCATCATTTCTTACAGCACAGTAATATTCCATTACGCTAATGTACCACAGTTTGTTTAACCATTCCTCAGTTGAGGGGCAGTGACTTTGTTTCCAGTTCTTTGCTATCACAAAAAGTGCTGCTCTAAGTATTTTGGAATATATGGGCACTTTCTTCTTATCAGCATCCTCTTTGGGGTATAAACCAGGTAATGGAACCTCTGGATTAAAGAAAGTTAGTATTTAGTCACTTTATTTGTAGATTTCCATATTGCTTCCTGAAATGGTTGTATTGATTCACGTCTCTCACAATGCCTTGGTGTGCCTGTCATCCCACAACCCTTCCAAGATGGATTATTCCTATGTTTTGTCATCTTTGTCAGTTTGCAGGGTGCAAGGTGATACTTTAGAGCTGGTATGATTTGTAATTTCTCTTATTATTAGTGGCTCACATCCTGTTGATAGAACCAGTATGATATGGTGGAGAGGTCTGGCCTTCTAACATCTGTGTTTGAATCTTTGCTAGAAAAGGTTCCAGGATTAGAATTTGGAGGGACCGTCAGGATCATCCAATCCACCTCCTTCTGATGAGGAAACCAAGGCTTAGACAAGCAAAATGATTTGCCCAGGGTCATGTAATAAATGAATGAATGAATAAATAAATATGATAATATCAGCTGACATTTATATAGTGCTTATTCTGTGCCAGGCACTGTTCTAAGTGCTTTACAATTATTAAATCCTTACAATAACTCTAGAAGATAGGTGTATTATTATTATTATTATCCCCATATTACAGATGAGGAAATTGAGGCAAACAGAGGTTAAGTGACTTGCTAAGATTCACATAGCTTGTAAGTGTAAGAGCCTAGATTTGAACTCAGAATTGAGTTTTGAACTTGTCTTTGAACATAAACTCTTATGATCTTAATTTCATATTTAAACCCTCTGTTTATTCATGTATAAAATTGACCTGATAATAATATCTGTTTTGTTTACCTCTCAAGGTTCTTGTGAAGATTAAGTGAGACAGTGTAAGTGCTTTGTAAGCTGTAGAGGGCTCTAAAATTTGAGATATTGTTATTAATCCTCCCTGAAGGAGAGTATATCTCCCACTTACTGGGTATATTTTTTATCCAGGGCAATGAAACATATGGCTCATATACTTTTGTATTAGGAGTATTATTGGAATTTTATTTTTATGAGAAGAATTTTGTACTGCTCCGGGAATAGCCTGGTCTGATTCTATACATTTTAAATATTTAATAAATAGCCTTTAAAAAAAAGAGCAAAATAAAACTGATTATGGAGTCTACCATGGGAAGGGCATGGCAGAGTGGACAGGTTTGGATCTCCCTGGACAAGTCGACCCAGGATCAGACCCCATCTTAGCTTTGCTCTGTTGACTTAAATGTGAGTTGGGATTCTACAGATAAGATAGTGATCTTTGGTGGATTAATTTGCCATTTTGAGACTAAGACTCAAAAGCCATCTAGACTGAAGCCTAGGCTGGTGGAAATTAGAGAAAGGGACCATATTCTGTTGGTTTGAAGGCATGTGCCTGCTGTGGGTTGCATTGCCATGAGCTTCTCTGTGTCCTCATTCATTTAAAATCTGAGAATGGGCTTCTCTAACCAGATTTGGATGCTTTACTTTTCCCAGTTCATTGATAGGTGCTTAGAATTCCATAGTATTCTAGATTCCTAGAACTCTGACAGATGTTACAAACCTTTTAACTCTCTTATTTTTATAAACAAGTAGACTTGAGATTTGGAGGGATGAAATGACTTGGCTGTCACTAGCCATTAGGTTGTTGGACCTCAGGTCTCCTGATGCCCCTATTTGGTGATGCTCTTTTGGAGGCAGCTAGGCTGTCCACTGTCCCACATAGGTAAGTTAGCAAGGGAAGCCAGTCCAAATCCATTCATTCAGATCTTCAGAGAAATTAGATAATGGTAAGCCAGTAGTCATTGGAGAGTCTGTTTTTTCCTTATAGGCCTTGGGAAAGGATCTTAGGCATCCTAGATCGCCTAGATAGGAATCTCTGGGAGAGAATAGAAAGCTGCATGGCATACGGGAAAAGGACACGTGTATTTGTAGTTTCAGGACCCAACTTTGGATCCCAGCTTTGCCAACTTCCTACATGTGTGACTTTTTGCAACCTTCTTAAGTTGGCTCAGTAGATATAGTGCTATGCCTGTAGTCAGGAAGACTCAATTTTCTGTGTTCAAATCTGGCCTCCAGCACTTACCAGCTGTGTGACCCTGGGCAAGTCACCTCACCCTGTTTGTCTCAGTTCTCTCATTTGTAAAATGAGTCAGAGAAGGAAATAATAAAACACTCCAGTATCTTTGCAAAGAAAACCCCAAATGGGGCCAAGAAGAATCGGACACAGCTGAAACAACTGAACAACAACAGCTTAACCCTTACTGAGCCTCAGTTTTCTGAATTGTAAAGTGAGTGGGTTGGTTTAGATCAGGGCTGAGGAACCTGTGGCTTCTGGGCCACACGTGAGTGACCTAGGTTCTTGGGTATGGCCTTTTGACTGAGACCAAGTTTTATAGAATAAATCCTTTTATAAAAGGAATGTGTTTTCTGAAGTTTGGATTCAGTTAAAGGGCAGCACTTGAGGACCTAGCGGGCCATATGTGGACTTGAGGCTGGAGTTTCCCCACCCCTGGGTTAGATCATAGTATCTAAGCTCCAGATGGGAAGGGAGGTCTTCTAGGTACAATTTCTGATTTCTAGATGCCCAGGGGCATCTAGATGGTCCAGTGGTTAGAGTTCTGGGCCTAGAGTCAAGGAAGACTGATGTTCAAATGCAGCCTCAGACACTTACTAGCTGTGTGACCCTGGGCAGGTCACTTAACTTCTTTCTGCCTCAGTTTCTTCATCTGTAAAATAAAGATAATAATAGCATTTACTTTTCAGGGTGGTTGTAAGGATCAAATGAGTTAATATTTGTAAAGTGTATTGCAAACCTTAAAGTGCTATATTAATTCTAGCTAGCTGTGATGGTGATGATGTGCATTATCCAAGGTCACACAGATAATAGTTGTTCAAAGGCAAGATTTGAACTCAGGTCCTTTGACTTAAGAGCCAAAACTTTTTTTTTTAACTGCAGCATGACCTAGAAGATAACTTCTTCTAGGTATATGATCGAATGACATGACTCTTGTGTGCTTACTACCTGAATGACCCTGGACAAGTCATGTTTCCTCTCTGAACTTTGGTTACCTCCTCTTTAAAATGAGGAGCGGGGTTCAAACATATGTTCTCTAAGTTTGCCCAGCTCTAGATCCCATGATTTCCTACCCTGACCACAGACTATTCAGAATCTCCCAAATGAATTTCTTGGGGCAGATAGATGACTAGTATTCTCAGATTATAGGCAGAAATGATGGATAGGGAGGAATCCCGAGGACATTTAAAGATTAGGAAGAGGATTTTTGTTTTGGTAGCCTATTTTGTGACCCAAGGGACAAAACTTAGAGTTTGGACATCCCCATCCCCCAAAAATGTTATACCGTCTGCATGTATAGCTTTCTTGTGACCACAGACCCAGATGGAATATGGGAAATTGTGGCCATATTTGATATTGATCATTTCCTGCTGGTGCAGAGTGTGGTGCTGGGAGGTTTCAGTTGTTAGGAGTTGTGTTGGGTTGGTAGGAGGTGTGAAATTCCTCCTCTGAGGTTGTGTTTTTGCTCATTTTGAATGGACTAGGTGGGGAGGGAGGTGCTATGTGATGTGGTACATTTTTATCTGCACCCATGGGTGGTCCATTTAATGGGCAGTTGCTGCATAGGAAAGAATAAGATGAGAAAATCCCTTTATGGTTATAAAACCAGCCTACCTTCTCTTGCTTTTCTTCTTCCCAGGGCTGAAAAGACTTTAGGTATGCTTATCAAGTTGGGTTTTTTTTTTTTTTTTGCTTCTTGAGGGGGAGGGCAGGGCAATTGGGGTTAAGTGACTTGCCCAAGGTCACATGGCTAGTAAAGATTAAGTGTCTGACACCAGATTTGAATTCAGGTCTTCCTGACTCCAGGGCTGGTACTCTACTCACTGCACCACCTAGCCACGCCTTATCAATTTTTTGACTTGAGAAAAAAAAAGTTTTTGTTTTGGACAAAATGGGGGTTCAGAAAGATCTTGATAGTAGAGGAGGATTGTGCTAAACCCAAAGATGGTATTTGGTAGGGATAAATTGAAAGTTCTGCATTTAAATAAATAAAATAGATTTTTATAAATACAGAATGGGTTATTCTGACTTGATAGAGAAGTTCATGGGAAAAAAGACCTGAGGGTTTTAGTTGACCACAAGATCACTATGAAAAACCAGGTTTTTCTTTTTTTAGAAGCATAATGTCTAGTTTAAGGCAGATGAAAGAAAGGCTTAATGCATTCTGTTTGTCAAACCTCTGTCCTGAGCCTTTGTCTTCTCTCCTCTTGTCAGACACGTTGTACAAGGGATTCTTACACTCATTCAACAAGTATTTATCAAATGCAGTTTAATTTAATAACAGCAGCTTTCTAAGTTTCCTCTTATATCATCCTGCAGGAACTGTACTGCTCTCTGGCCTTGTGCCTTGTGTTTTCCTGCTTCTATGGTCTTATTCTTTGCTTGGAGTGTGTACCTGTTCTATAAAATTCAATTCAGCATGCATTTACTAAGCACCCACTGTATGCTTTGTGAGGTATTGGGGCTATTTTTAGAAGTCTAGACTTTCACACAAAGCTATATTGTGGCTCTCTAACATGACTGTTGTGTTGACTTGATTGTAAAATCCCTAAGGGGTCTTGGCTCATTGTCTTATCTAAATTTTGTGTCTTCCCCAACACCTAATGTAGTATGCTTTCTATATATCCGTGGTTATTAGGGACCTTTCTGGTTCTTAAGATTGTCGGATTCCAGGACTGAAAGTGGTGGAATTAATTAAGAAAGGTAGATTTCTTCTTTTTCACCTGTGTCTTTAAACAGAAAAAATGAATAGGAATTTCTTTCTTTGTTTTTTTAAAATTTTTCCATCTTCTTTTTTTATTATTTTTTATTATTTTTAATTTTTTAATTAATTTGTTTGTTTCCTTTTAGTTTACAGGATTCAATTCCACAATTCCTTGAGTTTCACATTTTGTCCCCCCTCCCTCCCCCCCATGGCGGCATATAGTCAAGTATAGGATCTGTAAATACTTTCACATTATACATTAATCAGGTTATAAAGATGGATTGTATCAGATGGAATGAAAAATGGTAAAGAAGACATAAACCCAAACAAGAGAAGGAAAAAGATCAGGTATTTTGTTTCCACCTGGAAGGAATTTCTTTAAAAAGAGAAAAGTTATTCTGGCAGTTGGCTGGCTGACTCAGTAGCTGACTGTCAGAGAGAGTGTCCTTTATCCTCCTCACTGAGCCTAGGTTAGGGGAGGGAATTAATTGGAAGAAAGACTTAGGGGCTCATGACTTCCATGTCCTTTCATTTATTTGGGAGTTGGGCAGAATCTGGGAGGCCTGTCTTACATCTCAGAACTGGATCTGGGCTTTTTGGTGATTCCTTCGCATGTCTGAGGGAGGGTAATTGAATGGGGAGGGCTGGGATGGAAATGAAGGGGGACATGAATAGCACGGCAGGTGTAGAATCTTAAGGAAGTTCAGGGGCACAGAATTCCAGAATTGGAGAGTTGGAAGGGCCTAATGCAACTCACACATAAAAGGGATTTCTTTTATGACATATCTGGCCAGCCTCTTCTTCAAAACCTTCAAGAAGGGAGAACACTTCCCTTCCTTTCTTCTCCCTGCTGAGTTTTCTTTTCTCCAGGCTAACCATGCCCAGGTCCTTTAGCGGATTTTTATTTAGCATGGGCCTAAGACCCTTGTCCCAGCTGCCTGGACAGTCTTCCAGTTTATCTGTGTCTCTCTTAAACTTCGTGCCAAGAGGTGAGGACAGTACTCCAGATGAGTGAGGTCTGACTAGGACTGAGAGAGTACAGTGGGAGGGCTCTTACCTCCTGATTCCTGGAAGTTCTGCCTGCCTTCTTTCTTTGTGCAGCCTCACTGCTTAGGTCTTTTTGGCTTCTGTGTCACACTGCTGACTCATACTGAGCATGCAGCCCACTACCCCCCCCCCCCTGATCTTTTACATGTTATTTGCTGTGTAACCTGGGTTTTCTTTGTAAAATGAGGTCAGGTGTTCTCTCAGGCTCTTTAGAGCTCTGATGTTTTCTGATTTTTGTGAACTGGAGTAAGGTTGGGCTGTGTTTTGAAAATCAGGCTAGGTATATTGCCATGCTGTCAGACTGTCAGCTTCCATTGGCTTGGGTCAGGATTACAGGAGATTTGAAGATTTAGAGCTGGAAGGGACATTAGGGGTCATCTGGTTCAGCCTCTTCATTTTATAGATGAGGAAAGGAAACTGATACTAAAGAGAGGTTTAATGGTGTCCCCAGGGTTATACAGTAAGTCCCAGAGTCAGAATTGGAACCCACGTCTGCTGATTTCAAATCTAGCTACTACTTCTATTATAACTCTCCCTCTCAGAAAAATATAGGGCTTGGGAATTAACAATAACAACAAAAGCAAAACCAACTAGCATTTATAGAATGTCTTTGTTGTAGTTGAGCTGTTTCAGTTGTGTCTGACTCTCCATGACCCCATTTGGGGTTTTCTCAGCAAAGACACTGGAGTGGTTTGCCATTTTCTTCAGCTTATTTTACAGATAAGGAAACTGAGGCAAACAGGGTTAAGTGACTTGCCCAGGGTCACACAGCTAGTAAATGTCTGAAGCCAGATTGAAATCAGGTCCTCCTGACTCCAGGGCAGGTACTCTATCCACTGTGCCACATAACTACCCCATATAATGTCTACTATGTGCCAGGTACTTTACCCTAAGTCCTTTTACAAGTATCTCATGTTAACGGTAACTCAGAGTAGCACAGGTACTATTATCATCTCCCTTTTACAGTTGAGGAAACTGAGGCAAACAGAGGTTAACTGACTTGCCTAAAGTCATACAGATAGTGTTTGAGGCTTAGATTTGAGCCCAAGTGTTCCTGACTCCAGGCCCAAGCTCTCTCTATCCACTGTACTACCTACTGGTTTTGATGAATATTTCCCTGTAAGTGAGTAGTCAGACTATGGTTGGAAGACTGGATTATTTATCTCTAATAAGTTCTTTACTGTGCTAGTCAGTCCCTATGGTGGACTGAGCCCATACTATTCATAGGGCATGAGCCATGTCTTCTTTGATACCTATCTTGAGGAAATGATCAGCCCTATCCGGTAAAACAAAGACCTGCTACATTCGATGCCTTTTTAGGGGGAAGGGGGAGAAATGGAAAAAGAAATTATTTGGTTCCTGCCTTATGGGAGTTTATGATCATGTAGGAGAAAGCAAGCAGCTATACAAATAATCAACAACATTTATTAAATGCCTACATATAATAAAAATTAGAATATGATATAAGGAGTGTGATTAAGTATATAGGAAAGATCCCCAGAGAGATTGATTATTGGGTGTATCTGGGAAGGCTTCGTGGAGAAGATATGGCACCTGACCTGAACCTTGAGGTTTTATTTTTATCAAGAAGCTTTTATTAAATCCTTAATTTCCCAGGTCCCTGAGTTAGATTCTAAATAAAGAAAATCAGGTTGGTCCTTGCTCTCTGAGCTCAGATGTTTCATGGGGCTTGGGCCTTTTGTCTCTTTACCACAGAGAGTCCTGTACTAATGTTTTTTGCACATTGTAGAGTATGTGTCTACCTTTGTGTGTGTGACTTTGACAGCCGTGTGACTTCATTGGTTCCATTTCGATCTCTTTGTAAACTCTTTGAGACTAGAGCTGTTTAATTTTTTTTTTAAGCAATCGGGGTTAAGTAACTTGCTCAAGGTTACATGGACAGTTATTTCTGGGTGTGGTGCTAAGTATCTGAGCCCAGATTTGATCCCCAGGTCATCCCGACACTGGAGTCGGTGCTCTTACTCGCTGAGCCACCTGGCCACCCCTAAGCAACTGGGGTTAAGTAACTTGCTCAAGGTTACATGGCCAGGTGTTTCTGGGTGGGTGCTAAGTGTTTGAGCCCGGGATTCGATCCCCAGGTCATCCCGACACTGGGGCTGGTGCTCTTACTCGCTGTGCTACCTGGCCGCCCAAGAGCTGTTTAATTTTTAATCTTCATGCCCCCCAATACCTAGCACAGTTCCTGGTACATTATTGGTTCTTAATTCATGGTCACTGAATGATAAATAGATAGGTTGTTTCTCCCCACTGCACTCATAGAATGTAAGTACTTTGAGGGGAAAGATTGTTTCACTTTTGTTTATTAAAAAAACGAAAAACAAAACTGTTTTCTTGTGAATCCAACAGTTACTAATAACCCCAGATATTGTTAAGATGCAGAAATAGGGAAGAGGACTATACAAGAAAATTAACAATGCCACTTTTTTTTTTTTAAAGAAACATCTGAGCTTTTAAGGTGGTAAGAAATTGCTTGCTTTTTTTTTTTTGTCCCCTTCTGCACCTCCCCTTCCTTTTCTTGTGCACCTTTTAAAATGCTTTATTGATGCTCTTTTTTCATGTGTATCATTATCTTCCAGCCTACCTCCCCTCCAGATAACTCCCTCTCATAGCAACTGTATATAGTCAAACAAAACAAATGCATTCGCCATTTCTGAAAATGAGAATGTGCAAGGATTCTTAACCTAGAGTCTACTGGCTCTAGATTTCAGAGGCCCTGTGATGGGAAAAAAATTACGTCTTTATTTTCACCAACTTCTACTGAAATTTAACATTTTTTTTCAATTATTTAAAAACATTATTCTGAAAAGTAGTCCATTGACTTCACTAGAATGTTAAATTTGGAAGGGTAGAGGGTGAGGTCGATGGCACAGAAAAAGGTGATGAACAACACCTAGCTTTATTCCAGGTCCTCACTGCCAAGAATTGGTAGGTATGGTTTGTCAGTCTTTTGAAGTCACGATTGGTTGTTGCTTTCATCAGTTGGATGATGTTTCTGAGTTGTTTCCTCCCCTTGTTTTGTTTTTATATATGATTATTTTCTTGCTTCTGCTAATTTCACTTAGTAATATTTCACACAAATCTCCATGTTTCTCTGAATACAATATATTTGTCATTTTTCATGGTGTAGTAAAATTCCATTGTTTATATATACCACAACTTGTTCAGCCATTTTCCAGTTGATAGACTCCTAATTTGTTTTCAGTTGTTTGCCACAACAACAGATGCTTCTGTAAATATTCTTACGGGTGTAAGTCCCTTTCCTTCTCTCTTTGACTGCCTTGGTGTACAGGCCTAATTGTGGTATCCTAAGGTCAGAGGGTATGTTTAGTTTATTGAGATTTTTGATATATAATAGTTCAAATTGGTCGAACCAATTTACAACTCCACCAACTATGTGTGCATGACTTCCAACCTTTCTAATAGTTGTTATTTTACAATTTTGTTACCTTTGCCAAAGGATTTGAGGTAGAACCTTAGAGTTGTTTTAATTTACTTTTTATTAGTGATTTGGAGAATTTTTTCATAAAGTTGTTGATAGGTGGGATTTCTTCATTTGAGAACTGCCTGTCCATAGTTGCCCATCTATCAACTGGGAAATTACTCCTATTTTTATGTGTGTGTATGTATATATGCACACACATATATGCACATGTATATATTTCTCCATATACATATATGTATATATTTATCAATTTCTTATATACTTGGGACAATATACATTTAGTAGAGATATTTCTTTTTTAAATTATTTTTTCACTTAATATTATTCTATTTTTTCCAATTACATGTAAAGATAGTTTTCAACATTCACTTTTTTATAAGATGTTTGAGTTCCAAAATTTTTTTCTCCCTCCTTCCCCTCTCCCCTCCCCATGCAATCTGATATAGGCTATACATGTACAATCATATTAAACATATTTCCACATTAGTCATGTTGTGAAAGAAGAGTCAAAACAAAATGGAAAAACCATGACTAGAAAAAAAAAGAGAGAAAATAATATGCTTTGATCTATATTCAGACTCCATAATTCTTTCTCTGAATGTGGATAGCATTTTCAAACATGAGTCTTTTGGAATTATCTTGGATCACTGCATTGCTGAGAAGGGATAAGTCTATCAAAGTTGGTCATCGTATAATGTGGCTGTTCTCCTGGTTCTACAAATTCTCCTGGTTCTGCTCACTTCACTCAGCATCAGTTCATGTAAGTCTTCCCAGGTTTTTCTGAAATCTGCCTACTCCTCATTTTTTATAGAACAGTAGTATTCCATTACGTTCATATACGAAAGAGATAGTTCTTTCAAGAATTTTTCTGAATTGTTTCTCTCCTGAATCTGCTGCATCTATTTTGCTTGTGTAAACGATTTTCTGTTTGGTTTATTCAAAACTTTTCTCTTTGTCTTTTATCATTATGTTTATCTTTGGTTTAGTTAAGAAGTTTCCTCTTAGCCATAAGTTGTGAAAGGTATCACCTTCCTTTGTTCTCTAATTTTTTAATGATGTGATATTTCATATTTAAAGTGTATATCCATTATTGTTGTGTTTGGTCAAAGGTGTTGTTTTCAGCCTGATTTCAGTCAAGTTGATTTCCAGTTTTCCCAGCAGTTTTTATCGATCATAGAGACTCAGTTCTCTAGTTAGTGCCTTTGGATTTATTTAAAGCTAGACCATTGTGTTTGACTGCTTCTGGGTTTTATTTACCTCGTCTGTTCCACTGGCCAACTTTTCTGTTTTTTAACCAGTACTAAATTGTTTTAGTGATGACTTCTTTTTAATATAGCTTGAAGTCAGTTAACTTCTAGGCCCCTTCATTCCTACTTTTTTCTCATTATTTTCCTTAATATTTTATCCCTTTGCCCCCTCTAGATGCTTAATTTTTTTTTTCTGGATCTGTAAAAATAGCCCTTTGGCAGTTTGTTAGATATGATACTAAATCTTTAATTTGGACATCACCTTTTTATTACACTGGCATGGCTCACCCATGAACAATTATGTATTCTTCATCTTTTGTCTGTGTAGAAAAGGGTTTTGTAGTTGTATTCATATAAATCCTGAGTGTGTTTTCATAGATTAATTCCCAGATACTTTTATACATTCTCTAACTAGAGAATGAAAAGAAGTGAGTGATACTTTAAAAAATATCTTTCCTTCCACTTCTTGTTAATAACATACAGAAAGGCTGATGATTTTTATGGGTTTATTTTATATTCTGCTACTTTACCAAAGTCATTAATTGTTCCACTTACTAACTTGATTGTATTCTCAATGCCCAGCTCAGTGCCTAGTACAGAGTAGGTGCTTAATAAATACTACCGATTGGTTGGTTGGTTCCATGTATGGTGCTAGTTTAAGGCTGTTTGGCTTTCGGAATGTTTAACTATGGTTCTTCTATTGACCAGTCACTTGATAATGACACACATAATACAGACTGAATTACACAGGTCATCCTGTTTAAGTAGTCACACAGTGTAGGAGGTAATTGTGGTTGGAGATAGGGTTGCTTTGATTTGAGTCATTCTTTGTCAAAGTAGGCAATCTGGTAAACTGGCAATCAGAAAGAAGGCTCCTCTGGTCCCCATTTGTTGTGGGCAAGTTTTCCAAAGAGATAGGAAAGGAAGAGAATTTTTAGAGACTCTTGGACTCTGCTCCTAAAGTTCTGTTTGCTAGTTTGGTGATTGAATATGGAATTGCCACTTAAAGGGATTTATACCTGTTGAATAATGTAAATTTAACTTGTGGTAGACCAGAAAAAGGAATCAAATTCATGCATTTTGGTTTGTCCTTCTGTCATCATGACTAATTAGTGCTTTCATTCAGGTTTTGTGGTTTAATGAGTTGGGTGAATACGCTGGAATGAGGGCTGAGTTTGGTTCCCTTTGGTCACTGAATTTAAGATTTGGGAAACTGGAAAGAAGTTGTATAGAATATTTACCTTTCTCATAGAGAACCGACATGGTGTAGTGGAATGATCTCCGAGGCTGGAGTTAGAGGGACTCTGTTCAAATCCCACTTACTGCTGTGTGACCTTGGTGAAACCACTGAAGCTCTCTGAGTCTCACTTTCATCATTCCTCATTTACAAGGTGCTCATATAGCTTGATAATTGGATCCTGTGAGCATTTGACACTGTTGATAGCTGCAGTCTAGTTAGCACCTGCTTCTTAAAAGTCGTTGCCTTTGGAAATAAAATAAAGAGAAACATACTTAAGAAGTTGGTTGATCGTTCTTTCTTGCTGTGGTCTCATGTCCACCACCTCTCTTCTCCATTGTGCAAAGTAGCCAGTACTCTCTCCTGCTCTGGATATCAGCCATTTTTATGTCCGGTCACTGTATTCTGACTTCAAGTTCTTGTTCTTCTTTGTGTCTCTCTCCTTACATGTTTCTTTTTGTCATTATCACCTTATCTTAAAGGTGTTATTTCTGTTTGATATATTTTAAATGATCAGTGCTAGGCACAGTACCTCAAGCAAAAGTTGACTGCAAGTGAAGATGTATAATGATGTATTTTCACTCTTCTACCTGTCACTGGAGGCCCCTCTGGCATTCCATCAGAATGTGTCAATAAAAGTGTGTGTGTGTGTCCATTGTGACATGTGGCTTGGGGCTGTGGTTTTACGGTTCCCCACACATTGCGCCTAGAATTCTTAGTATAATGACTGACTTCTTTGAATGCACAGTTGGCATCATGTCTTCCTCAGCAGTAGAGAATGTGGGGGTTGGTGCCCAAACACACTTTCATCATTTCACTCTCCTGCTTAAGAGTCTGCAGACACTTCCTATTACCTTCCATCTCAAGTCTGAGATTCTCCACTTGGCTTCTGAAACCTCTGAGAACTTGACTTCCCTCCATCTACCACAATAGAACAGTTCAGCATTCCATTATTTTTTCTTGTGATTGATAGATCTTAATTCAGTTCAGTTTGTTGAAATGAAGTGTTTGCCATTTCCTAATGCTCTTCCCCTTGGAATATCATACTTCTTCCCTAATTCAAGGAAACATTCAAATCATTTTAAAAAATCTCTTTTAAAGATTTAAAATTTAAAAAATTTTAAACATTTAAAAAATCTTTAAACATTTTTTCATTAATACATTTTTTGTTTTGAGGCAAGAGTTTTTTTTTGTAACACCCAGAAAACACCAAAAATACATCCCTGAAAAAAGTAAAGCAAAACTGTTCAATAGCATGAATAGGACTGATGTGTCTCTTTCCATTTTTGTAGTCTACCAGTTTTTACCAGAAAGGAAGGTTGTGTGCTTTAATTTTGATAGTTTGGTACTAACATTGTCCAGATGTACTTGACCTAAGTTATGTTACCTTTTAATTATTTATTTATTTTTGCATTATGCATACAAAGGCAAGAAGTTGCATCTGGCTTTCTGGCCATGTCCCACAAATGTCTTCATCCTGGAAGATCATTTCAACCCTGGAGCTCACACCTTAGAAGTACCATACCTGAGGCCCCTTCCTTTGTTTGGACAGCTCCTCTCAGAATCTCCTGGTGCTCAGGTCAGCATCTCATTTCCCACCAGGCTGGGCTCCTCTGTATTTCTCCATTATCCTGCCACCCCTTTCAGCTTCCTTTTATATATTGTCATTCCCATTAGAATGTAAGCTTCTTGAAGGTAAGGACTGTCTTTTTGTTTTTGTTTGTATTCCTAGTACCTAGCATAGTGTTAGGTACCAAATTCTTACTGTTCTTGAGGATAGGGACTGTCTTTTTGTTTCTGTTTGTATTCCTAGGACTTAGCATAGTGCTAGGCACCAAATTCTTAATTGATTAACTGAAATAACATATACCTGGAGATGTCAATACAAAATAAATACAAAATCATTTTCAGGAGGTATGGAGAGCACTAATGACAGGAGGGCCTGGGATCAGTAATGGCCTTGGATTGGAGATGATACTTGAACTGAGGCTTGAAGGGAGTTAAGAATTCCAAGAGTTAGGAATTAAGGGGAGCTTTTTAGACATTGGAGGGAAAGGGTGGAGTAATAGGTATCTTGTGCAATGATGAGAGATGAAATGTTATATGGGGGAATATACCTGGACCACTTTGGCAAGAAGTATGAGGAATAATATTAAATCAGCCTAGAAAAGGGGTTGGAGGCGTGATGAAAGGCCTTAAATACCCTGTATGTTTGTTGTGATTGTCCCCTATGCCTGTAATCACTATTACGCCTCCACTTCTTAAAAACCTTTGTTTGCTTCATGGGTCAGCTCAGGGATCCACTTTTGTCTGAGACCTTTTCTGGTTCCCCCAACAGCTAGTACTTTCTCCCTCCCCCAAATCACCTTATAACTTAAAAAATATATATACCTATAAATGTACATGTCTGTCTGAATAGACTATAAACTTTGTGAGAACAGGGATTATTTTACTTTGACAGTACTTAAAATAGTGGTCAGCACATAATAAGGACTTTTTTGATTGATTGATTGATTGAATTGGAGAAGATTCACCTGGCCCCAATACATGGATTTAAAATTTTTTTTTAATTTATTTTTAATTTTTAATATTCATTTGCACAAGATTTTGAGTTACAATTTTTTCTCTCCCTGTCTTTCCCCTACTCCCCACCCCAAAATAGCAAGCCTACTGAATACCCCTCCCCCAATCTGTTCTCTCTTAAATCCTCCCGCTTCCCCCCCTACCCCCCCCACCCCTAACTTTTTAGTAGGGCAAAATGGGTTTCTATACCCCAGTACCTATATATCTTATTTCCCATGTAAAAAAAAAAAAACCACAATTTTTAAACATTTGTTTTTAAAACTTTGAAATTTAGCTTTCCAGATATTTTTCCCTTCTTCCCTCCTCACCCACCCCCACTGGGAAGATAAGCAATTCAATATAGGTTGACTATGTGTAGTTACCCAAATAATTTCCATAGTAGTTATATTGTAAAAGACTAACTATATTTCCCTCCATCCTATCTGGCCCCCCACTTATTCTGTTTTCTCCTTTAACCCTATCCCTTTTCAAAAATGTTTGCATCTAACTACCCTTGCCCCCAATCTTCCCTCCCTTCTGTCCTCCCCCCTCTTATCCCCTACCCCCCTATTTTCCTGTAGGGTAAGATACCCAACTGAGTGTGCCAATACATGGATTTTTGAGCATGTTGCTTGCTCACTATTGAAAACTCCTGGACCTTCCTGGCCCCTCTGGGCAAGGTCCCTTGCTACCATTAGTTTAAACTTTTAAGTAACTGTCTTTTTTGGGGAAACCAGTAAGAGCTCTGAAGAGTCTTGTACATGGCTTTTGTGTGGGTATGTTTGTTTGGTGGCTTTCAGTCCTTTTTTTTTTTTTTAATGTATTGCAGTTGTAACTGTGAGTCACTACACAGTATATCTCATTAGTCTCGTGGGTTCTCCCTGTGGCAGATCCTGTGGTTTTTGTCGCCAGTCAGTCTTCTTGTGGAAGCCAGCCTGGTGTGGTGAGGAGGGTAGATGGTGGAGGAAACAACCAGTGAGGCCTTTCTCAGTTGAGGTGTTGTAGGACCTAGAAATATAACCCTGGTAATAGTAGAACGAGCCTAGAGTAGGAGGGGACTATTCAAGCCCCTGTGTCGTCTTGTGACTGGCTGTATGACCTTAGGCAAATCTCTTTTTGCCCTGGTCCTCAGTTTCCTCATCTGGAAAGTGAGGAAATTAGGCTAGGTCAGAGGGGCTTAACTATCTGACAAAGCCTGTGAGGCCCTTCTCAAAATAATGTTCTTAAATGCATAAAAATAAAATACGTAAGGTTACAAAGGAAGCCAAATATATTAATATATAGTGGAAATAAGTGGAAAAAAAGTTCGTAGACCCCAGGTGGACACCTGGATTAAAGGCTCTGACAGCACCGTAGTGGATGGCACTCTCCAGGGCCTCCCGTGCTGCTGTAGGAGTTGCTGAAGATGACAACAGCTAATTAGCACAGGTTTGTAGGACTAGGCCTCCAGCTGGTGGCAGCATGCTATCCTGGAGAGCTGTGTGACCCTGGACAAATTTCTTTACCTTTTTCATTGGGTTTCCTTTTTTTTTCCTTATGTACAGTTGAAGGTATTGGATTAGATGTTCTCTAATAACCCCTTTCTTCCCTTGCTAAACGTCTGCGATTGAGGCATCTACAGTACCTGAAAAGCTCTTTTAATTTGGAACTAGAGGACCCTCTTCCAAGTCCTGGCCCTTCCACTGACCACCTCTGTGTGACTTTGGACACATTGCTAACTGCTCTATAAAATGAATGAGGCTCCTGGAGTAGATGACCTCGGAGCTCCTTTGTGGCTCTGAATTGATGAGCCTTTGTATCCCACCTGCAAAGTTGTTTTGGATTCTGGCCCTGCACAATGATGGCATTTTTACTTTGCTGGAATCCAAGTCTTCCATTCTGTGGTTTTCTCAAGCATGGTTACCTGGCATGGTCATTTGAGTGCAGCGCCCTTAGAAGAGGCCATGGTGCAGGGTTTGGACCCCTGTTAGTTGAGTACTGTAAATTCCTTGGCCCACAGGCTGTACTTCTCACTGCTTGGATCCCAGACTGTTAACAGTGTGTTTGGCTGAACAGAACTGATCTCCGCTACTGAAGAAACAACCCCGTAGCATGTGGCTTCTTGGCACTGAATCAAGAAGAGAACTCTTTTGGCAAATAGAGGTTGGCACGTTCCTTAAACACTTTTTTAAACACAGCTGTTACCGACCCGCTATACTGGTGGTGGTGATGGGGGTGGGGGAAGATAGCTCCCCGAGGCTGAGGCTGGGGGTAGAGAGAACAGGAATAGCCAGCCTGACTTGTTAAGCTTGCACTCTGTTGGAGTTCAGGGAGAAAAAAGGAGACAAAAGTTGAAAAAAGGAACAAAAAAGTGTCACACCAAAGAAGGGACATGCTAGGGGATAGCTATCTCTGCCATGAATGAGACCTGCTCTTAATTCTATGTATGCCACTGACTTGTTATGTGATCTCTGGCAGGGTGCTTTAACCTCTCTTTTTGTTTTTTATCCATATATAAATGAAAGATGGAAGGAGGGCATTGTGGTGTGGTGGATAGAGTTGGCTTCTATGTCAGGAAGATCTAAGGGATGGGGGCAGGGCTTTATCATAAAGAGAGTTTCATTCAAGAAACATTTATGTATTTCAGAGGGGAGGAGAAGATTGAGCCTTAAGGAAATATAAGGTTGGAAAATTACATGAGGATTTGGTTATAAAATGTTATTCTATTCAATAAATGTTTTACTTTTAAAAAAAGATAGAAAAGAAACTTTTATTAGAGAAGTTGATGGAGTAGAGAGAAGCCAGTCTTGGAGTCAGGTTCACCTGACTTTGAGCTCTGCTTCTGAGAGTTAATTAAGTAGTAAGTATTTATTAAGCACCTGTTTGGTGCCAGGTAATTTTCTGAGTGTTGGGGATACAAGTACATAGAAATTAAACAATTCCTTCTAACAAAGAGTTTACATTCCAAAGGGGGAGACAAGTACAAGTAAAAAAAACCAAAATAAATGTATACATATATGTGTGTGTGTATACACACACACACACACATATATTATATATATATTTAGTCTAAATATAAAATTAATAGGTAAACACATTTATACAGGCCATCTCGAAAGTCTTAGTGCTTATTGAGCTTTAAGACTTTTGGGACACTGTGTGTCTAAATTTATCTATATTTATATGTATATACAAAGTAGTTAAATACAAGGTAGTTTTGTAGGGAGGGGGTTGGGAGGATCTGGAAAAGCTACATAGTAAAAAAAAGGTGTCTAAACTTCAATTTAAAGGAAGAGAGGGAAATTTATTGACTGTGACTGACCAAATGAGTTAATCTCTCAATGTTATGTCCCAGGCAACTCTCCTTAAGATATTGAGTTCTAAAATCATAGCTTTTTTGTATATAGGTAGAAGGAGTTCTTTTACTAAAGAAATCACAGGTCCAGATAAGTCCACCTTACGGCCTCAGAGTAATAATTACCTTCTTGGAGATAAGATTTGATTTCTTACTTTACATTTGAACAGTCTTCCACATTAGACTGGTAGAGGGTTTTCTGATGCCCTTTTCCTTCCCTCGCTGCTGTCTCTCCCTCTCTGTTGGTAGCTCTCTTTGTACTCTATAGCTGATTTGTGGAGCAGGAGATCTCAGTGTAAGCTAATGGTAAAAATAGGCCCCCTCCCCCTACAAGGTAACCTAAGCTACAACAATTTCCGAATCTCGAAGAGAATAAATTTATGTAGATCACATGCAAATATAATGCAAACAAATGTGTGGCCCTCCTGCTTCCTATCCTGGGATTTGGCCCTGGGGAAAAGTCCATTGTGGTAGGAGACCATTCTGTTTTCCAGTCTGCTTTGATAATGTGTGACTATAATCTGTAATTAAGCCCCTTCTACAAGGCATGCTAGTAAGACACAATGGTCATTATAAAGGCTTGGTATTGATGATAGAGAGGAAGAGGAAGCCCCCATGTTAGAGTCTCAGAGTTAGCTGTTTACCACACCGTTTTGACACCTTGGCGTATTGAGAATGTATTATTGGTGTATTACAGTAGCTTAGTAACTTCCCTATTCCAATTTTTGGGAGCCCTGGAACCTTGGCAGTGGAGTGGAGAGCAGGTGGGTGTGGAGGTAACTATGGTAGAAGGAGGTGTCTTTGTTCATACAAAATAGGTCAGGGACAGTTCTGTACAGTAATTTCTTATGCCAACCCACAATGTATTGAAATTGCTGTGGGGAAAGTCTCAATGTGGAAGGGATAACTGTATACCTCTTCCATCTTGGGACCTATCTCAACAGGGCCTTTCACTCACACAGTAGGTGATTAGATAAATATTTGTTGGTGGTAACTGTTGAATGATGGGTTACTTGGGACAGTAACCCAGCGGGCTTGTTGTTCAGTGTAAACATTTGCCTTCCTTGATTAGCTTGGGAGAATTTAACTTCATATCTAAGATGGCATAGAGTATCTTTTGTTTACCTTTACTATGAATACTGAACTTTGGAGAAATTACCCTGTGTATTTAATGAGCCCACACTTTTGCCAAAAAATGAGGCCTATCCATAGGTGTAATGGGAGAAGACTTGCTGAAATTAAAGGGTCACTGAGACTTTTCTTCTAACCTGTTTACTGCCTCCCCCCAGGGTGCGCTGGCACACTGTCCTTACTCTGTCCTGGCCTGTGGACTTATCTTTTTAACAGTGTTCTTTCAGAGGATTGTTGTATGGTATCATACATTATCAATTGACATAGTATTTATAAAAAAAACTTTGCATAGTGCCTGGTGCTTCATAATAATTATGGAGTCTTTGAAGAATTAAAATAGAGGATCACAAGGTGATGGCAGTGATGTACATGAGCAGTTTGTATTGTTTTTTTTTTTTCTTTTAGTCAGTTTAGCACCTGTGAACTCACTGGTTTTAGGAACTCTAAGCTCCTGAGAGACCTTTTCCACCAGTGCCTCTTGACTACTATGTCACATAGAATCTTGGAGAATTGTGTGGGGACACTGAGGTAAACTGACTTATGCATGGTCACTCAGTCATATATTGGGACAGAATGTGAGCACAAGTTTTCTGCCTGACTCTGAAGCCCACCTTTAGATGCTGTATCATATTGGTTCCTGTTATGAACTGATAATCGTGTAAGGGAAATGGTGTATCAGAAAAGATTCAGTCTGCTTGCTCTTTTGATAGCCATGCAATGTTAGGAAGACCCCTTCCTCTCTGATCCCAGAGTAGACCCCCATGGAAGACACATAGAAGATAATGGAGAATTGTGTAGGGTGGACCCAAATTGATGGGTTGAGCTCTGTGCCAGTGGAGGGAGGGGCCCTCATTGATAGGGCTATCTATCTATTCATCTATCATCTATCTATCTATCTATCTATCTATCTATCTATCTATCTATCTATCTATCTATCTATCTGTCTGTCTGTCTGTCTGTCTGTCTGTCTGTCTGTCTGTCCGTCCGTCCATCATTTATCTATTAAAACATGCTAAAGGACAGCTAGTGCATAGAGTACTGGCCCTGGAGTCAAGAGAACCTGAGTTCAAATTTAACTTCAGAGACTTACTAGCTGTGTGACCCTGGGCAAGTCATTATCCTGATTGCCTCCTAAAAAAAAGCATACTGGACGGTAGTTAAATCCTCATGTTCATTCTTTTAATTCATATTAAGCACAATACTATGGTTATTGTCCTGTTAGACGGTGGATGGGAACACAGAAGTTTGACCCTCCGATAGCCTCTAATTTTATATTAAGAGATTAAGCACACACAGGTAACTCCAAGATAAAGATAACTTTAATACAAGATAGAGATAACTTTAATACAAGGTAAGGATCAGTGCCAAGGGAGTGTTTAATGCAAGAAAACTTCTCCACCCAAAAAGAACCTGGCAACTCTGTGCAGTGGATGGGTACTAGGGAGGGGGGGAGGCTGGGAATTAGGAAGTGAGCTCTAGGAGGTCATTGCATTCCCTTTGTCTAGAGTGTGCTGCTGAGAGTTTGAACTTGGGTTAACCAAGGAGATATAGAATAAGGATTTAAAATGAAAAACAGGCAAGACCTGACCACTTATTAGATATGTGGAAATAACTAGAACGCCACCTGGGGTCCTCTGCTACCTATTAGGGGGGCAGTGTTCTTTTGGCTTATCATAAGATAATCATAAGTTTTTTGAGAAATGTATGTTAATTCTGTCCATGCTGATAAGGATTCTAATCATGTTTACTGACACATCCAATGTATGTATGTACATGTACACACACCTGTAGTATATCCAGACTGATAAAAATTTCAGTCATGTTTACTGACATGTGCAGGTATATATATGTACATACATGTACCATATACACACTCACACTAAGAATTTTAGTAAGGATTACCAACATGTACATGTGTGTATATGTACAGATATATACATTTACTACATACAGGTCCATGCTGATAAAAATTCTAATCTGTTTTACTGACATGTACAATATAGACATACAATGTACACACACATGCATGTATGCTCATGCTAATAGGGACCTCAGACATGGGCATCTATACACATGTACACATATGCACACATGTATGATAAACAGGTCCAGTTGGATATACATATGTAAATATGTGCATGCATATTCCATACATGTAGGTGCTAATAAGTCTGATTGGGATTGCTGACCTGTACATATATGTGTGCCTACACATACATGTATGTGCATATTTTAAAAAGAAATGTATATGTATAGAGTAAATATCTATGTGTGTATACACGCATAATACCTTTTTGGAGAAATCTTTGTTTACTCTTCCATATTGGTAAGTTGTCTAATAATATTTAGTAAAGTCTAATGTTGACGTGTGTATGAAAAATGTTTACTTTGTCCATGCTAATAAGAAATCTAATTGGGCAAGTCAGTTAACCCCAATTGCCCTCCAAAAAGCAAAAAAAAAAAAGAAACCTAATAATGTTTATGTATTGTACATATGAATATGTATATGCACACACACACAGGATCCTAGCTCTAGAGCTGTAAAGGACCTCAGAGACCATCTAGTCCAACCCTTTCATTTTACAGATGAGGATACTGTGGCCTAGTTAGGTTTAATGACTTGCCCAAGATCACACAGGGAATAAGCATCAGAGATGGGATTTGAATCCAAGTCCTTTGATTTCAGAGGTGATGCTTTTTCCTGTCTACCACACTCCATCCATCCATCCATCCATCCATCCATCCATCTATCCATCCATCCATGTGTTCATCCATCCATGTCTGTGTTAGGTTCATGGTAGATGGTTACTTGATATTCTTTGTATTTGATTTTAAAGGGATTTGAGGTGGGGAAAGAGAGAGGGAAATTCTGTTTCATAGGAAAAAGACAGGACTTCTTTGGTCTTTTTCCCAGATGCGTCCAGGGTTTGGCTTGGTAAATTATTCATTAGCTCTGGTGTGCTGTGAATTGAGTGGATCAGCCAAATGATAGGCAGGCTTGCCAGTGTTTCCACTCTTTCCTCTGAAGGAGAGTTTTAAAGTGAGCTTTACCAGTGGTATCAAAGTCAAATAGAAGTGTAGACTTCATATTGACTTAGAAAACCACAAATTAACTTTCTCTATGTTATATTGTACTTTTGCTTATTATTAAACATCTTCTAATTACATTTTGTTCTGGTTTCTTTGCACTGCAGGGTGGCTGCTTGTGGCCTAAGTGCGTCTGACAACTCTGCTTTAAATAACTTTGCTTATCTTGGGTGTTCTGCCCTCTGCCTTTCTGCCTTGCAGTATATCATCAGTACTACTATGCCCAACCACGTCATCTTTGTCATAGATATGGAGCCGGATGGAACCTATGGTCCAGCCTCCCCTCCCATTTTTATCACTGAGGAAATAAACTGAGGCTTAAGACAGTGAAATAATTTGGCCAAGATCCCTCATTAAGTAGCAGAGATGGGATTTGAACCCAGACCCTCTGACTCCAGAAGCAGTGGTCTTTCCAGCTGTGTGACTTTGTGCAGACTTTTGGACTTTGGACCCCTTCTCTGAGTCTGGATTTCCTCATCTATAAAGTGGTTGTGTGGACAAGATAATTTTGGTTGTTTCTAGCTCCAGTTTTGATCCCTCTGTTATGACTGGGGCCCCTTTTTGGTTAGGCATCCCTGACTCCCAAGGAGAACTGTTATTATTTTATTATTCCTTTCTCAAAGTGGAAGAAATATCATTCAGAGCCGATTAAAATGTTAATACATTTTGAAAGCGGTAATTTTCCTATGCAAATACTTAATAATCTCTAATTTTGTTGAGCCAATCCATTTAGAATAAGAAATGATCAGATTTTGAGACTGAAATTAGGGAATCATAAAAAATGGTAGAAAAGAAAGGACGCTTAGAGATGATCTAACCCCACTCACTTTTTCTTTTTAAATGGACTTTTAGATATATTTTGCTTTTATGCCCAGTAGAGTTTCCCGATATTTTTCCCTCTCCTCAGAAAATCATCTCTTAATAATGAAGTACTTTTTAGTAAAGAGAGAGGAAGGAGAAATAAAGTCAAGCAAAATCTAACAATGCAACACAGTGCAATAAACATTTATTATTAAGCACCAATGTATGTGCCAAGCTCTGTGCTAAGAGCTGGGGATACAAATAAAAAGAAAGACAGCCCCTGCCCTCTAGGAGCTTATTATCTAACAGGGAAGACCACACACAAAAGGAAGCTGAAAGGGGGGTGGGAAAGGAGGAGGAGGCAGCATGATGATGGTGGAGTCAAAACCACTCTATGTAGCTTGTAGTAAATGGAGAGTTGGCCAGGCTTCTGGGGCCTCTTTAAAGGGAGGCTTTGGGAAGAGTTTTTTTTCCCCCTATCGTCTGGCCCTCCAATCTGAGGATAACTGAGGGAATTGATGCTGAAGGTAGTCTTCATGATAAGTTTCCTGATGAGGTGTAACATTACATCTAACCTGTTTTCCCTGCCCCTCCCCGCCAAAAAACCACCCCTGATACTATATACAGTGCTCTACACCAGAGGATCCAAAGGTCCTCAGCTGTGGAATTGCCTTATCTCTTTTTGGGGGGACCATATTTGCCCTTTATAATTTTGTCATATTCATTCTCATGTACTAATTTTTTTATTGATATCTTATTTTTTAAATCATCTTACTTTCCTCTTGGAAAACTTTTCCTTTCCTGATAGCTATCCCTTATAGTAAAGAATTTTTTTTAAAGGAAAAGAGGAAACAGCAAAACTGATCAATACATTGAAACAGAAATCTAACCATATATGCTGTGTTCCACCTGTAGATCCCCCACCTCTGCAAAGGAGTGGGAGGAGGTGCCTTCTCATATCTCTCTTCTTTGAGGCCCAGCGGGTTCTTTGTAATTTTACAACATTCATTTTTGATTGTTTGGTGGTGATTGTTTTTTCCATTTACATTGTTGTAATCATTATGTATACTGTTTTCTTGAGTCTGCTTGCTTCATTTTGTATCAATTCATGTAAGTCTTTCCTGGATTCTCCTCAATCATTTTCATCATTTCTTATAGTGTTACATTCATGTACAACACTTTCTTTAGTCATTTCCCTTATCAAATGCACCTCCATCATTTAATTGATGAGAAAACTGACCTCTGGGGAGGGGAAGTAAGTGACTTACCCCAAGGTCCTGAAACTAGTGAGTGGTACAGTTAGTATTTGAAACCCAGGTTATAGGATTGACAATTTTATAACCACAACACTTGATGATTTCTTGAGTGGTATCTTGTGTTCTTCACTGGCCTGGGAAAATTAATGCGAATGAGTTTAAATTTTTTTGTGGGGCAAAGTATAGAAATTAGTTTGACTGGAAAGTGGCGGGTAGGAAGTAGGATAATCATGATGGTCCTGATTTTGCAAGGCCCTGGCAACCAGACCTAGGGGAGGGTTGTTGTTGTCATTGGGCTTTTTTTTTTTTAAGCTGCATGTTTAGTCTAAAGTGTTTTGCAAGATAAATTAGAGATAGGAGGGCAGGGGGAATAGATCAGAGGTTTACAGGTTTAGATTACAGTCATCTAGAGGTGATTGGTGCCTACATTTGAGTTTGTGTTAGGCAAAGAAGGTTAGAAAGACTTGGAATTTTAAAAAATAATTTATTTTTATTTTATAACATTCAGTTCCACAACATTTTGAGTTCCAAATTTTCTTCCCCTACTTTCCCTTCCCCCCCCCAGACGGCATGCAATCCAATATAGATTCTACATATACCTTCACATTAAACATATTTTCACTTTAGTCATGTTGTAAAGAAGAATTATAGCCAATGAAATGAACTACAAGAAAGAAGAAACTAAACAAAAAAGGAAAGAGAGCAAATAGTTTGTTTCAATCTGCATTCAAGCTGTGTTACTCTTTCTCTGGATGTGGATAGCTTTTTCCAACATGAGTCTTTTGGAGTTGTCTTGGAGCCTTGTCTTGCTGAGAGGAGCTCAGTCTATCAAAGTTAGTCATCATAGATACAATGTGTCCATAATTGCACATAATATTCTCTTGGTTCTGCTCCCCTCACTCAGCATCAGTTCATATAAGTCTTCCCAGGTTATTCTGAAGTCCATCTGCACATCATTTCTTAGAGCACAATAGTCTTCTATTACATTCATATACTGCAACCTGTCAGCCATTCCCCAATTGATGGGAATCCCCTTGATTTCCAATTCTTTGCCACCACAAAAAGAATTGCAAGAAATATTTTTGTACATATGTGTCCCCTTCCCATTTGTATGATCTCTTTGGGATACAGCCCTAGAAGTGGTATTGCTCGGTCAAAAGGCTATCTATCTGTTTTGTTTTACCTTCTTGGAAATCAGAATGGTGTAAGTGATAGATCCCTAGACTTGGAGTCAGGAAGGCCTAGGTTCAAATCCTGCCTCACACACTAGTTGTGGGATCCTGGGCAAATTACTTAATCTCTGTGTTGTGCCTTAGCTCCTTGTGTAAAATTGGTTGGACTTGATGGCTTTAGAACCAAGTAACTCTAACATTGTTGTATATTCCCAGATGGAATATGAGGTACTAGAAAGGGCTAGTCAGCCCCAAGGGTCAGATTCCTTCTAGATTTAAAGTGGGTACTTACACTCCTGCCCCCTCCCCCCATAGTCCTTCCTGTCTTTTGTTGTTATTTTTGTCATTGTCCTAGTTCTCTCCATTTTTTTTATCCTTTCCTCTTTCTTCTTTGAAATTTGATTCATCCTTCAGTAGATTTCTTCTGGTGGTTTCTTTCCAAAAAGATCCTTTGAAATAGTGAGAAATCTTAATATAGGACCTTCCTTCCTTTGGATACTTCACACTAGCTATCTACCTCCTGGGAAGAAATGGTAATAGATGTTATGGTAATATAGTAAATAGTAATATATCCAATGAGCTAATGCATGAAAAGCCCTTTGTAAATCTTAAAGCACTAATTAAAGACGAGCTATTACTTTAATAGTCTAGTCTTTTTAGTTATAATAGTCTTACATAGCCATTTATATAGTTGTTTTAGTACAGTAGTTTGCATTTATATAATGCTTTTATCTTTACAAAGTACTTACATACACTTTCTCATTTGATTCTCCTAAAAACAACTGTGCTGGCTTGGCATTTGAGACATCTTCCCCAGTCTTACAAATGGAGAAGGAAAGGCTCAGAGAGGCTCATTGATTTGCCCATAGTTGCATAGCTAATGAATATCAGAGGTGGGATTCAAACTCAGCTCTTTCCTGACTCCAGGCTAAACTGTGATTCCACTCTAGACCAATGGAGTCAAATAGAAATGGGGCCACTAGGCTGTATCCCTGTGGATTTTGTATTGATTTAGAAAACCACAAATTAACATTATCTGTGTTCTGTTGTAGAGCATCTGGATAGAGTGCTGGGCCTGTAGTCAGGAAGACTCATCTTCTTGAATTCAGTTCTGGCCCCAGATACTTAACTAGCTGTGTGATCCTGAGCAAGTCACTTAACCCTGTTAGCCTCAGTTTCCTCATTTATAAAATAAGCTGGAGAAGAAAATGCCAAACCACTCGAGTATCATTGCTAAGGAAACCCCAGATGGAGTCATGAAGAGTCAGACATTACTGAAAAATAACAAATATTCTGTTTTATTTTTATTTATTTTGTTAAATGTTTCCCCGTTACATAAAAATGTGTTTCCCAGGGAATTGGATCCAGTGTTTGAAACCTTTGTATTAGGACTCTCTGAAACACTACTGTGTGTGTGACTGTGAACAGCTATTTGAACCTCTCTTTTGGATCTTTATATGTGATTATGTCAGTATAGGGAATTACAAATTGAATTACAGTACATTACAAACTACAAATCCCTTCTAAGGGGCAGCTGGGCTCAGTAAATACAGTACTGGACCTGGAGTTAGGAAGACCTGAGTTCAAATCTGGCCTCAGATGCTTACTAGCTGTGTGACCCTGGGCAAGCCACTTAACCTTTGTTTGCTTTAGTTTCCTCATCTGTAAAATGGTGATAACACCTACTTTGCAGGGTTATTAAGATCAAATGAGATATTTGTGTAAAAAAGGGGGAGGGGAGTTTAGCGCAGTATCTGGCACATAGTAGGTGCTTTATAAATGCAACAACTCCTTGTGTGCAGTCTCCCTCTACCCATCAGAGCAGCAGCTTATCTGTAGTTTATAACCTTAGAGCAGTGAGAGGTTAATGACTTGCCCATGGATTACATCTTAAATGGGTGTGAAGTAAGAACTGATGCATCTGCTCTTCCTGACTCTAAGACTGGCACTGTATCCATCTTCTCTCATTTCATTTTTTGGACCCTTTCTTATGACTTGCTCCATTTTCCTCCTTCCACCTTCCTTCCCCCCCCCACCTTCCTCTTCTCTCTTCCCTCACTCTCCCTCCCCCCTCTCCCCCAAGCTGGGTAATTATGGTTTGAAAGTCTTAACAAAACTCATAAGAAGTAGAGTGTAAGGGTCCCAATTTGAGTCAGGCCTCCTGGCTTTGCACCCAAAGAAGCCAGCCCTCCTCTTTCATGTGGATGGAACAAACTTCTCGAGTTATTACATTAGCAGTAACCTATAGTGTATGTGCTGTGAAAGATGAGTCACCATTTACTGTAAGACTTTCAGATGCCCGGCAGACACATGCCAATCTAGAGTGATGGCGGAGGGGTGAATTTTGCTCAAAATAAATAAGAGACTTGATACCCCAGTCAATTCAGGGAACTGGGTTAAATATCATAACCCTTTCATTCCCCACCGCATCTGCTGGATTTTTTTCTAAGTTTATAAAATTATAATTGAGATTTTTTTTAAACCATGTGTGCAACCTTCTTTGTATAAGTTTGGGTTTAGAAGCCTCTAGGGTTGTTAATCTCTCTCTTTTGTTTGAAATTTTCTTTTTAAAAGTAAAATTTTTCCATGATTGCTCAATTGTAGGAGAGATGCCAGAGTAAGACTGGAAGAGAGATTAATTACTCTTTGTTTCTTGGCTTCTGAAATGCCTTAAATTTTTACCTTTTAAAGTTACAAGATCATAGATTTAAAACTGGAAGTTATCTTAAAATCACCTGGTCCAGTCCCCTCGTTTTGCAAACAAGGAATCTAATCGAGAGCTGGAAGTTAAGGTGGTCCTTCTAGGGATCTAGATTCACTAGTAGTATAGATTGGTACTCTTTCTTAACACCTTCTTATGGTTTTATGGAAAAAGGGTTAAGTGACTTGTCTGCAGTGGTCACACAGATCAGCGGCAGAATGCGGATTTGAACCTAGTTCTTCTTACAACAAATGCATCATGGCCTTTCCATTGTAACATATTGTCTCCTATCTTATTCAGCTTGACCTCTAGAGAACAAATGCAGGAGCAGAGGGTAGAAGTAGGCTTAATTTAAGGAAAAATTTGCCAACCACTGTAGTGGAATGGTTTGCCTTTGGAGGTATTGCCTTCCCCTTCCATACAGATCTTCATGAAAAGGCCAGGTGACCACAAGTTGTAGAGGGGAGCATCCTGGAAGGGCTGGTCTAGATGCTTGGTTGCTGAGGGTCCCTTCCACTCATGAAATATGATTCTCTGGGAACTGAGATGATTTAAATTCCTTTGTGTCTTTTCTTCCCTTCCCTTCTCTGTTTTCTTCATTTCTTTATTTTGTTTTCTCTTCCCTTCCCTTTTTAATCCTGCTTTCCTTTCTTTGCAATTGAATGAATGAATGAAGCATTTATTAAGTGCTTACTATGTCCTTAAAGTAAGACAGTCTTTGCTTTCAAGGAGCTTGTGTTTGAAAGGAAAAACAACAGATGAGCGATGAACTCCAGTAATGCAGCTGCTGTGGAGATGCTTGAAAAATCAACTTTTATGGGCAAGATGGTACAAGATGGTCTTTGGAGCCATCTCACTTGGTTTCTTGTGGCTTCTGAAGGGAAGAATGTGTTCTTACTTAGGTATACAATATATTTACTCATTACTGAGGAGAGTAGAAGAGAAAAATAACATTTCTGCTCTCTGGGAGTTCATAGTCCTGGTGAGGAGAGGAGATTGACAGCAGTTAAAAGAAAGAAGCTGCTATCTGTAGGGCAAGCTGCTCTCTATAAGCCCATGCAAGAGTCCACTAGGTAGCCTAGTGGATAGAATGCCTGGGTCTTGGAATCAGGAAGGTTTGAGTTCAAATCCTACCTCAGATACTAGATAAATGATCTTGGGCAAGTCACTTAGCCTCTGTTTGCCTCAATTTCCTAAACTGTAAAACAGGAATAATAGCAACTTTGGACTTTGCAGAATTGCTGAATCAAGTGAGATAACATTTGTAAAGGGGTAAAAAATAAAATAGGAATAATAACAACACTTACTGCAGGGTTGTTTTGAGGATTGAGTGAAATAATGTTTATAAAGGGGTTAAAAATTTGTAAAGGGATAAAACTTGTAAAGATAATATTTGCATAATGCCTGGTACACAGTAGTCACTCTATAAATGCTAGCTGTTCTTTATTATTATTATGAAATACTAGGCTCTGAGCCCACAACAATCCATATGTATGTATACATATATATGTGTGGGTATATATATGTGTATGTATATTTTATTGTTTTACACACAATGCAAATGAAAAATAATCATGGGGGTAGGCAATAGCAGTGAGGGCGAGACTGAGAAAGGCCTCTTGTAGAAGGTAGGATATGAGCTGAACCTTGAAGGAAACTAGGGAATCCATTGACATGAGGCTTGGCTTCCATTGCCAGAGGAGAGGCAGTATGGGGAGGGAAGATGAAGAGGCCTGACATGTCCAGCCAGACCTTTGCTTCATGAAAATAGACTAGAGTGGGAAGAGATCTGAGGTAAGCCAACCAAAAGGCTATTGCTGTGGTCCAGATCTTAGATGATGAGGTCTTATCATTTTACTGAGCCCAGAAGAATCAGTCCAGAGCTGGAATTTGTGTTTTATTTGCCTCATTAGGAGACTTCATGGATTTATCTTAGACCTAACGCTGGATGCCGTCTAGTTCAGAATGCTGACTAGTCTAATCTGACATGTGTGTGGAAGGGAGTACATCATTCATGTACGTTCTGGTTCATAGCTTTTCCATTGATGCTTTTTCCTAAAGTGTTATTTTCTGTTTCCTGTTCCTTTGTACAAGTTCTCCTCTGCCCCATTATGTCCACCTTTATCTTTTGCTTAGAAGAAAGCAAGACAGTTTCTGTCCTCAAGGAACTTATATTCTAATGGAAAGAAAAAATGATTAATAAAGATCTGGTTCTGGAGTCATGAAGACTTATCTTGAGTTTAAATCTGGCCTCAGATACTAGCACTGTGATTCTGGGCAAGTCACTTCACCCTGTTGGCCTCAGTTTCCTAATCTGTAAAATGAGCTAGAGAAGGAAATGGTAAACCACCAGCATCTTTAACAAGAAAACCCCAAATAGAATCACAAAGAGTTGGACGTGACTGAAAAACAACTGAGTTATAAAACCAAGAAGAAAGAGTAGCAGCTTAGCATAGGCAGAAAAGTTAAGGTCAAAGCTAGATCAGATTGGTTCCAGGGACAGAATACAGTATTTCTGTGGGATGAGATGGAGATTATGGTTCAATTGAATTGGAGTGGGGAGTGCTAATAGCAATAATAAATTCTTAAGAACTTTAGAATGGTTTTTAAAAATTGATGTTGCTGGGGTGGCTAGGTGGCACAGTGACTAGAACACTGGCTCTGGAGTCAGGAGAACTTGAGTTCAGATCTGGCCTTAACATTTACTAACTGTGTGACCTTGAGCAAGTCACTTAACCCCAACTGCCCTGCCCTCCCCCCCCAAAAGCAAAAAAAAATTGATGTTGCCATTCCAAATACACCATTTTCACAATAATACTAAGAAATTTTAAATTTGAATACTATAAATATCGACAGAACTCACCTAAACAGAAGCTCTTTGGGGTCTTCCATAATTTTTATGAGTGTAAAAAGGTCATGAGATTGAAAAGTTTGAGAACTGCTGCTTCTCTAAATTACCTGGATTGTAAAGTTTTCAAAATATAGAGACCCAGAAGAGAAGGATAAAATCCTGTTGGAAAAGCATGTACATATCATTCCTGTTGTCTTGCCTGCTACCAGAGTTGCGCTGAGTATGCTTTCGATGAGTCTGCAGAAGATGAGTTTATGTATTAATTCTTCAATTCAACTTCAGAAGGCCATTATTTTATTTGCCCAGGCAATTGCAGAACATTAGAAAATATAAATCAATAATAATAATAATATACTAACTTATACCAAGACTTTCTATCAGCTCCATTGAAAGAGATGAAAAGAACCAAATAACAATAAAATAATACGATATAATAATGAATATTATATTGATATATAATATATGGACTATTTTTATTTATAATAATGATAATATCGTTCAACAGAAATTTATAAAGCTCTTGCTACATACAAAGCACTCTGGTAGGCTCTAAGAGGCAAAAGTGAAAAAGCTGGAAAAAGTCCTTGTTTTCTATGTCAGGGGTATCAAACTCAAATAGAAATAGGGAGTCATTAAATGGTACATAAGGATCCCTGCAGTCCACATATTAACTTAGAAACCATGTATTAACATTAGCTACATTTTACTGTATTTTCATTTTTATTAAATGTTTCTCAATTACATTTTAATCTGGTTTGGCCATCCTTGGGAGTGTTACGGGCTTGTGGTGAGCCCCATGTTTGATACCTCTGTCTCATACTGCCACATTTGTATTGTGCCTTTACAGTCACAAAGCATGTTTACAGTTTGAGTTTCCCAGCATCTCTGGCAAGCATTGCAGGTATTAGGATAGCTGTTTTACAAAATGAAGAAATTGAGTTTTAGAAAGGCTAAGTGACAGCCCTCCTCCTCCCCCACCTGCACAAGGCTTGACAGTGGCAGAGCTGTGTAAGCAGTACTGCGCTTAGTACAGCTTTTAGGATTTATACCAGTTGAGGTGCTGGAGGAGGAGAACAAACATAATTGAAATCTGTAGATAATCCTCAAACACCATTTTATCTATTTATTTCAGCCTTTTATTAGAGCAACTGTATCTTCTGTTCTCTGTCCACAACTAGGCAAAATGGGGAGCCAGGAGAGAGAGCCCAAAAGGTGTAGGAGGCTCGTCCATTCCCCATAATAGAGTTGACATTTTGTCATGTCATCACCAGGCGTCCTTTCGGAGCTCTGGTTCAGGTTTCTGTAGCTCTCATGGTTCTCTATCTTCATTCACCCTGTTTGTGAAAGATGACTGCCAGACTACCTCTTTAAAATTTGCTTTGGCAATGTCTGGTTACACCATCTAAGCCCGGAAAACAAAAAAGGCCAAATGTTACTGACTACAGTTATGAATAGTCCCCTGTCTAAAGCTTTGATGTCTGGAAATACTCATTGCTTTATTTTAATATAAGACTACATAACCGCATTTCTTAATAATGCTAGTGTTGTGGTCAGTCAGATGGTACCAATTCCTTTGTTCCTGTGAGTTTGCAGTTTGCCTACCAGCTCTCAGCACCCATCTCTCCTTCCCTCCCCTCCCCTCCCCTCCCCTCCCCTCCCCCCCCCTCTCCCCTCCCCCCACCACCCCCCCCCACCCCC